>NC_141009.1:69915780-69932515 GCF_052327205.1 Somniosus microcephalus
CCTGGCAACATCCTTGTAAATCTCCTCTGTACCCTCTCTAGTGCAATCACATCTTTCCTGTATTGTGGTAACCAGAACTGTACGCAGTGCTCTAGCTGTGGCCTAACTAGTGTTTTATACAGTTCAAGCATAACCTGCTTGTATATTCTATACCTCGGCCAATAAAGAAAAGTATCCCATATGCCTTCTTAACCACCTTATCTATCCGTCCCGCTACCTACAGGGATCTGTGGACATGCACTCCAAGGTCCCTCTGTTCCTCTGTCCTACCATTTATTGTGTATTCCCTTGCCTTGTTAGCCCTCCCCAAATGCATTACCTCACACTTCTCCGGATTGAATTCCATTTGCCACTGTTCTGCCCACCTGACCAGTCCAGTGATATCTTCCTGCAGTCTACAGCTTCCTTCTTCATTCAACCACACGGCCAATTTTTGTATCATCTGCAAACTTCTTAATCATGCCCCTACATTGGAGTCTAATTTATTGATATACTAGCTGGGGGGAGCCCGGCTTTGCCAGGGCTGTTTTGGGCCGGGCGGTTTAAATCGAGTGCCAGGCTTTGGGGCCTCTCCGTGTCCCTCTGTGAATCTGGTGCCGGGCAACATTTTAAATCGAGTCCCAGGCTTTTGGGCCCTGTCTGTGTCCCTTTGTGAATCTGCTGCCGGGCAACATTTCTACCTTTTAATACCTTGAAAGATGAAAGTGAAAGTACTTATAAAACGTTTTTGGTAAATTTTATGTTATTTTTAAAAGAGATACTAACTTTTTCAAAGCTGGATGATCAAAGTAGTTTGAGCTGGAAGCTGAAGTAATGGCAGTGAAACAATGGCTGCCAGATCCCTGAGATGAAAACGATTAGTCCCGCCCACACACACACACACCGATTGGCCAACCATCAGGGGACTGTACTGTAGGATTGGTCAATCGTGACGGCACAGGATTGGTCGAACCTTGACGTCAGTCAATCAATGCTAAGTAGCAGATAATGAGTTTAATTTTGAAGGTTTTTTGCATAAGGCGCTAATGAGTTTAATTTTGAAGGTTTTTTGCATAAGGCGTGAACAATTTTCGTCCGACCGAAAAGTAAATACGCTTACGACCGTCCCGGAAGCGTAAGCTTTCTTTGGAGGTGAAGCGCGCATAGGTACGCTCTATAACTTTCGAGCGCATAGCCGGACAGACGCACACGTGAGGACAGACAGATAGACAGACAGACAGAAAGAAGTATCCGTTTATATATATATAGACTAGCTGAAGTGCCCGGTGGTGCCGAGGCTTTTTCGAGGGCATGTTGTTGTTGGAAGAGAGAGAGAGAGAGCGACTGGGGGGGAAGAGAGAGAGCGACTGGGGGGAAGAGAGAGAGCGACTGGGGGAAGAGAGAGCGCGACTGGGGGGAAGAGAGAGAGCGACTGGGGGGAAGAGAGAGAGCGACTGGGGGGAAGGGGAGGGGTGGAAGGGGAGGGGGGGAAGGGGAGGAAGGGGAGGGGGGGAAGGGGAGGGAGGGGGGGAGGGAGGAGCGGAGAGGGGAGGGTGGGAAGGGGGGGCAAGGGGAGGGGAGGGGGGGGAAGAGGGGGAAAGAGGAGGGGGGAAGGGGAGGGGGGGAAGGGGTGGGGGGAGGGGGGGGAAAGAGGAGGGGGGAAGGGGGGGAAGGGGAGGAGAGTGGAGGGGAGGGGGGAAGGGGGGGGAAGGGGAGGAGGGTGGGGAGGGGGGGGAAGAAGGGGAGGGGGGAAGGGAAAGGAAGGGGGAGAGCGGGGGAGGGGGAAGAGGGAAGAGGGGGAAGGGGAGGGGGGGGAAAGGGAAGCGGGGGAAGGGGAGGGGGGGAAGGGGAGGAAGGGAAAGAGCGGGGAAGGGGGGAGGGGAAGGGGGGAGGGGAAGGGGGGGGGAGGGGGAAGAGGGGGGGGAGGGGAAGGGGGGAAGAGGGGGGAGGGGGAAGAGGGGGGGAAGGGGGAAGAGGGGGGAAGGGGAGGGGGAAGAGGGGGGAAGGGGAGGGGGAAGAGGGGGGAAGGTGAGAAGAAGGGGGGAGAAGGGGGGAAGAAGGGGGAAGGGGAGGGGGGTAAGAGGGGGGGAAGGGGAGGGGAAAAGGGGGAAAGGGGAGGGGGGGAAAGGGGGAGTCCCCGAGCCCCCTGATCTCCGCCCCCCATCACCCGAGCCCCGCCCCCCCGATCTCCCGAGCCCCGCCCCCCCCGATCTCCCGAGCCCCGCCCCCCCCAATCTCCCGAGGCTCGCCACCCCCCCAACCAAGCACCGAACTCTGGAGGCCCGATCTCCCGAGCACCGGCCCCCCGCCCTCCCGCTCTCCGGAGCCCCGCCCTCCCGAGCTGGCTTCAAGTCCGCCGATTGCAGCTGTGAGAGACGGCCGGCGGGCCCGGTTGCCGGGGTAACCCTTCCCGCTCACCAAGCCCCGCCCGAGATCCGCACTCCCGAGAGCCCCGCCCCCCCCGCCCGAGCCGAGCGGGGAACAGAGAGAGACGCCGCGTCTCAGCTGCTCCTACTGCGCGCACACCCTGACCCTCGTGACCCTCGTGGCTGAAATCCGTTGCCCCGGGTAACGTGACACGGCGGGGGTGAGGAGCTTAGCAGAAGCCGTGGGACAATTACCTAGCTCGGGCCTGGCTGGGCAAGAAAGGCCCAGGCTTTGAGGCCTAACAAAAACGGGGAAAGGTAGGAAAAAGAATCTTCAGGTTAGAGAAAATATTTACAAATGAATGAAGTTTTTTTTTAAACAATTTAATAAATGCAATTTTATTTTGCTGGAAATGTATATTTGAAAAGAAAGACGCAGAAAGCAGGAAAAAGAATGGAAGCAAGATGGCGGCGACTCACCTCGGTTCAGAACGATAAGGCCCGCCCACACACGCACCGATTGGTCGATTGTCAGGTCACCAAAGCGTAGGATTGGTCAATCGTCCCGTCACTCGACCGTAGGAGGGCCCGGCTGCACGCGCCAGGAACCTGGCGTACGATTGGTCGACCTCGAGGTCACTCTGTCGCTAATGAGCGGATAATGAGATGCTAATGAGCGGAATTTTGAAGGTTTTTCGGATACCGCGGGCGCAATTTTTGTCCGGCCGAAACGTAAATACACTTACCATCGTTTTGGAACGGTGAGCTTTCTATCGACGTAACGCACGCGTAGGTACGCTCTGTAACTTTCGAGCGCATAGCCGGACAGACGCACACCCGAGGACAGACAGAAGGACAGACAGAAGGACAGACAGAACGATCCGTTTATATATAGATATAGATATCACAAAAAGCAAGGGACCCAGTACTGAGCCCTGCGGAACCCACTGGAAACAGCCTTCCAGTCACAAAAACATCCTTCGACCATTCCCTTTGTTTCCTGCCTCTGAGCCAATTTTGGATCCAACTTGCCTCTTTGCCTTGGATCCCATGGGCTTCTACTTTTCTGACCAGTCTGCCATGCGGGACCTTGCCAAAATCCATATACACTACATCAAACGCACTACCCTCATCAACCCTCCTTGATACCTCCTCAAAAAATGCAATCAAGTTATTCAGACACGACGTTCCCTTAACAAATCTATGCTGACTGTCCCTGATTAATCTGTGCCATTCTAAATGATGATTAACACTGTCCCTCAAAAATGTTTCCAATAATTTGTCCACCACCGAAGTTAGGCTGAATGGCCTGTAATAACTCGGTCTATCCCTTTCACCCTTTTTCAACAAAGGCACAACATTAGCAGTGCTCCAGCACTCCAGCACCACACCTGTAGCCACAGACAATTGGAAAACGATGGTCAGAGCCTCTGCTATTTCCTCCTTTGCTTCCCTGAAGCACTGCCTACTAAGGGAGCGCTGCACTGTCAGAGGGGCAATACTGAGGGAGCGCCACACTGTCGGAGGGCTGTACTGAGGGAGTGCTGCACTGCGGAGGGTCAGTACTGACATAGAAACATTGAAGATAGGAGCAGGAGTAGGCCATTCAGCCCCTCGAGCCTGCTCCGCCATTTAATGAGATCATGGCTGATCATCCAAATTCAGTACCCTGTCCCTGCCTTCTCCCCATATCCCTTGATCGCTTTAGCCTTAAGAAATATATCTAACTCCTTCTTGAATATATTTAATGAATTGGCCTCAACTGCCTTTTGTGGCAGAGAATTCCACAGGTACACCACTCTCTGGGTGATGAAATTCCCCCTCATCTCTGTCCTAAATGGCTTACCCCTTATCTTTAGACTGTGACCCCTGGTTCTGGACTCCCCCGCCATTGGGAAAATCCTTCCTGCATCTAATCTGTCCAGTCCTGTTAGAATTTTATAAGTTTCAATGAGATCCCCTCTCATTCTTCTAAACTCCAGCGAATATAAGCCCGGTCGACCCAATCTCTCCTCATACATCATTCCTGCCATCCCAGGTATCAGCCTGGTGAATCTTCGCTGCACTCCCTCCATGGCAAGAACATCCTTCCTCAGATAAGGTGATCAAAACTGCACACAATACTCAAGGTGTGGTCTCACTAAGGCCCTGTACAACTGCAGCAAGACATCCTTGTTCCTGTACTCGAACCCTCTCGCTACGAAGGCCAACATACCATTTGCCTTCTTAACCGCCTGCTGCACCTGCATGCTTACCTTCAGCGACTGGTGCACAAGGACACCCAGGTCTCATTGCACTTCCCCTTCTCTCAATCTATTGCCGTTTAGATAATAATCTGCCTTCCGGTTTTTGCCACCAAAGTGGATAACCTCGCATTTATCCACATTATACTGCATCTGCCATGCATCTGCCCAATAATCCAACCTGTCCAAATCATACTGGAGTTTCTCGGCATCCTCCTCACAGCACACACACCCACCCAGCTTTGTGTCATCTGCAAACTTGGAGATATTACATCTAGTTCCCTCATCTAGATCATTAATATATATTGTGAATAGCTGGGGACCTAGCACTGATCCCTGCGGTACCCCACTAGTCACTGCCTGCCACTCAGAAAAAGATCCGTTTATTCCAACTCTTTGCTTCCTGTCTGCCAACCAGATCTCTATCCAAGTCAGTACCTGATATACCTATCAATTCGTCCAATAAAAAGCGACGAGTTAGGAACGTAACTAAAGGTTTTTATTGACTAAATAACAGAGCCCACCCTCGTGGGTGATCGGGTCCAACAAGGAGGAATACCAGCCAGTCGACTACCTTTATACCTGGGCAGGTAGGTGGAGCCATGGGCGGAGTCGGAGGTGGTCAGCCCAGGTATAACAGCGCGACAAGAGGCGACCTCGTATCGTGATACAACAGTGATAACGGTGATAACAATACAACAGTGATAACTATAGTGTAACGATAAAAGTGGTTTACCACATTCACCCCTTGTTTAGATTTGAGTCCGGCGGGGTGAAGTGTACTACCAGTTCTGGTATGTCAGTCTGTCCGGAGGCCTCGTAAGCCTCTCCGATCGTCGCAGCGGCGGTGCTGCATTATCCGGTGTTAGTGCTGGTGTCTGCGTGGTCGGCGAAGGCTCGTGGGGTTCCGGCATGCCGTCTACCTGGGCTGGAATTGGGGGGGTGGTGGGGGGGGGTAAAGGTGGTGTCTCCGGAGTGCCCGAGGGTGCGAGGTCTCGTAAGGAGACAGTGTCCTCCCGCCCGTCTGGGTAAGCCACGTAGGCGTACTGGGGGTTGGCGTGCAGGAGGTTCACCCTTTCGACCAGGGGGTCTGTTTTATGTGCCCTCACGTGCTTTCGCAGCAAGACGGGCCCCGGAGAGGTCAGCCAGGTTGGTAGAGTGGTTCCCGTAGTCGACTTCCTGGGGAAAACAAACATTCGTTCATGGGGGGTGGCGTTAACGGCAGTGCAAAGTAGTGACCGGATGGAGTGCAGCGCTGTCGGGAGGACTTCCTGCCAGCGGGAGGTTGGGAGGCCCTTAGACTTTAAGGCTAAGAGGACGGCCTTCCATACCGTCGCGTTCTCTCTTTCCACCTGGCCGTTCCCTTGGGGGTTGTAGCTGGTGGTCCTACTTGCTGCAATACCTCTCGCTAGTAGGAACTGACGGAGTTCCTCGCTCATGAAAGAGGAGCCCCGGTCACTATGTATATAGTTTGGGAACCCGAACAAGGCGAAGAGGTCGTTCAGGCATTTAATGACCGTGGTACTGGTCATGTCTGGGCAGGGGAAGGCAAAGGGGAAACGGGAGTACTCATCAACAATGTTGAGGAAGTACACATTACGGTCAGAGGACGGGAGGGGCCCCTTAAAGTCGATGCTCAGGCGCTCGAAGGGGCGGGTGGCCTTGATCAGGCTTGCTCTGTCCGGCCTAAAGAAGTGCGGTTTGCACTCGGCGCAGGTCTGGCAGTTCCTGGTTATGGTCCTGACCTCCTCGATGGAGTAGGGCAGGTTGCGGGCCTTAATGAAGTGGTAAAGTCTGGTGACCCCGGGGTGGCAGAGGTCGTTGTGGAGGGTCTGAAGTCTATCACTTTGCGCGCTGGCGCATGTAATTCGTGACAGAGCATCGGGGGGTTCGTTCAGCTTACCTGGCCGGTACAAGATATCATAATCGTAGGTGGAGAGCTCGATTCTCCACCTCAAGATCTTGTCATTCTTGATTTTGCCCCTCAGCTTGTTATTAAACATAAAAGCGACCGAACGTTGGTCGGTAAGGAGGGTAAATCGTTTGCCTGCCAGGTAGTGCCTCCAGCGTCGTACCGCCTCCACAATCGCCTGGGCCTCCTTCTCGACCGACGAGTGTCGGATCTCAGGGCCCTGTAGGGTCCTTGAGAAGAAGGCCACCGGTCTCCCCTCCTGGTTAAGGGTGGCGGCTAGGGCGAAGTCGGATGCATCGCTCTCGACTTGGAAGGGGATGGACTCATCCACTGCGTGCATAGTGGCCTTGGCAATGTCTCCCTTAATGAGGGAGAAGGCTGCGCACGCTTCCTCCGTAAGGGGGAAGGATGTGGACTTCATGAGGGGTCTGGCTTTGTCCGCATAATTGGGCACCCATTGGGCATAGTAGGCGAAGAGCCCCAGGGTTCTCTTAAGTGCCTTAGGGCAGTGGGGGAGGGGTAGCTCCATGAGGGGGCGCATTCTTTCGGGGTCGGGGCCGATGAGTCCGTTCTCTACTACACAGCCAAGGATGGCAAGGCACGAGGTGTTAAACACACATTTCTCCTTATTGTAGGTGAGGTTCAGCCGTTGGGCTGTACGGAGGAATTTCTCCAGATTCACGTCGTGGTCCTGCCGGTCGCGGCCGCAGATGGTGACGTTATCTAGGTAGGGGAATGTGGCCTGCAGTCCGTTCTGGTCAACCATCCGGTCCATCTCCCTTTGGAAGACCGAGACCCCGTTGGTGACACCGAAGGGGACCCTAAGGAAGTGGTATAGGCGCCCATTCGCCTCGAAGGCGGTGTACTGGCGGTCCTCGGGGTGGATAGGGAGTTGGTGGTAGGCCGACTTAAGGTCGATGGTCGAGAATACGCGGTATTGTGCAATCTGATTGACCATGTCAGATATGCGGGGAAGGGGGTATGCGTCCAGCTGGGTGTATCTGTTTATGGTCTGGCTGTAGTCGATGACCAGGCGATTTTTATCGCCGGTCTTAACGACCACGACCTGGGCACGCCAGGGGCTGTTGCTCCCCTCGATGATGCCCTCCTTCAGGAGACGCTGCACCTCAGAGCTAATGAAAGCTCTGTCCCCAGCGCTGTACCGCCTGCTCTTGGTAGCGACGGGTTTGCAGTCGGGGGTGAGGTTAGCGAACAGGGAAGGTGGCGGCACCTTGAGGGTGGATAGGCTGCAGGTGTTACGCGGTGGGCGGTTTAACCTTCGCTGGTTGTCGACTGTGAGTGGGGGGAGGGGTCCACCGTATGCTAGGGTTACACTTTGGAGGTGGGATTGGAAGTCCAGCCCTAGTAGGACGGCAGCGCAGAGCTGGGGGAGGACGAGGAGTTTAAAGTTTTTATACTCTGTACCCTTAACCGACAAGGTCACGGCACAGTAGCCGCTAATGTCCGTGGCGTGGGACCTCGATGCCATCGAGATTCGGTTGCGTGTTGGCAGGACAGGGAGGGAGTAGTGGCTCACCGTGTCTGGGTGGATGAAGCTCTCCGTGCTTCCGCTGTCGAACAGGCAGGTCGTGGCGTGGCCGTTTACTTTGATGTCCATCATCGACTTGGACAGGTGGTGTGGGCGGGCTTGATCCAGAGTGACGGAGGCTAGCGTGTAGGTAAGCGAGTCGTTGTCGTCTGCGGGCGAGGCGGTCGTCGGGTCCGGGGGCCCGGTGGGTAAAATGGCGTCTCCCACGAGGTAGGACAAAATGGCGGAGAAGATGGCTGCCCCCATAACTCACGAGGCACTATTGGGGTCGGTTGCCTTGATCAAAGATGGCCGCCCCCATGACTCACGTGTGGGGATACTGGCCTCAGTTGCCGTGAAAGAAGATGGCCGCCCCCACAGTTCGCATGAGGCACTGCTGGCCTCTGAAGATCCGCTCCTGCAGGCCTTAGAGAAGTGGCCTTTCTCCCTGCAGGTTGTGCAGGTAGAGTTCCTGGCTGGGCAGCGCGACCTCGGGTGCTTCTCCTGGCCGCAAAAGAAGCAGCCGGCGGCCCGATCGCGGGTGCCCGATGTCGGAGCCGGTACCGGGGGCGGCGGGCCCGGTCGGGTCCGGGACGCCGACGCTGAGGTAGGTCCCGGGGGCGGCGCTGTGAAGGGTATTGCGGTAGGGGTCGGGCCCGAGTCCCAGGGTCGCGAGCAGTACCTGGAAAACGCCTCCTGGTCCTGATGGGCCACCTCCAGGGAGAGAGCGAGGGCTTCAGCTTTGTCCAGGTCGAGGTCTTTAGCTTCAAGCAGTCTTTGCCGTGAGTAGTCGGACCGTAGGCCTTTCACAAAGGCATCGCGGATATTATCTTCCGTATTTTCAACAGCCGTCACCGCTTTAAAGTCACAGTTCCTGCCGAGTGCTCTTAGCGCCCGTAAAAATTCAGCTACAGACTCTCCTGGCTGTTGCGGGCGGGATCTTAGGAGGTGCCTGGTGTACATGTAATTTACCGGGCTGCGGTACTGCTGTTTCAGTAGGTTGATAGCGGCCTCGTACGTAGTCGTGTCCTGTATGAGTGCGTATACTCTCGGGCTCGCTTGGGCGTTCAGAAGTCTTAGTTTGGATCTCTGCGGGGCGCCGGATTCTTCCAGGTAGGATTCGAAGCAGTCCAGCCAGTGTTTGAAGTTGAGGGCTGCGTTTGCTGCCTGTGGGTTTAGATCCAGGTACGGTGGTTTGAGGGCTTGCAGCCAAGCCGGCTGGTGTGGCTGTGCTTCTGGGAGGGCTTCTGGCTGGCCAGTAGTAGACATCTTTAAAATTTAGTCAATAAAATTGATATACCTATCAATTCGTCCAATAAAAAGCGACGAGTTAGGAACGTAACTAAAGGTTTTTATTGACTAAATAACAGAGCCCACCCTCGTGGGTGATCGGGTCCAACAAGGAGGAATACCAGCCAGTCGACTACCTTTATACCTGGGCAGGTAGGTGGAGCCATGGGCGGAGTCGGAGGTGGTCAGCCCAGGTATAACAGCGCGACAAGAGGCGACCTCGTATCGTGATACAACAGTGATAACGGTGATAACAATACAACAGTGATAACTATAGTGTAACGATAAAAGTGGTTTACCACAGTACCTTGCCCCCAATCCCATGTGCTTTAACTTTACACGCTAATCTCTTATGCGGGACCTTATCGAAAGCCTTCTAAAAGTCCAAATACACCACATCCACTGGTTCTCCCTTATCTATTCTACCAGTTACATCCTCAAAAAATTCCAGTAGATTAGTCAAGCATGATTTACCTTTTGTAAATCTATGTTGACTTTGTCCAATCCTGTCACTGTTTTCCAAGTGCATCTTTTATAATGGACTCTCTATTACATCTTTTATAATGGACTCTAGCGGTTTCCCCACTACCGATGTCAGGCTTACCGGTCTATAATTCCCCGTTTTCTCTCGACCACCTTTTCTAAATAGTGGGGTAACATTAGCTACCCTCCAATCCATGGGAACTGTGCCAGAGTCTATAAAATTTTGGAAGATGACCAGCAATGCATCTACTATTTCTAGGGCCACTTCCTTAAGTACCCTAGGATGTAGATTATCAGGCCCTGAGGATATATCGGCCTTCAATCCCGTCAATTTCCCTAACACCATTTCCCTACAAATACTGATTTCATTCAGTTCCTCCCTCTCATTAGACCCTATGTTCCCCGACTCTCTGGGAGATTATTTGTGTCCGCCTTTGTGAAGACAGAACCAAAATATGTATTTAATTGGTCTGCCATTTCTTTGTTCCCCATTATAAATTCCCCTGATTCTGACTGCAAGGGACCTACGCTTGACTTCATGAATGTTTTTCTCTTCACATATCTATAGAAGCTTTTATAGTCAATTTTTATGTTCCCTGCAGGCTTACTCTCATACTCTATTTTCCCCCTCTTAATTAATCCTTTTGTCCTCCTTTGCTGAATCTTAAACTGCTCCCAATCCTCAGGTTTACTGCTTTTTCTGGCCAATTTATATGTCCTCTCCTTGGATCTTATGCTATCCCTAAATTCCCTTATTAGCCACGGTTGCGCCATCTTTTTGATTTATTTTTATGCCAAACAGGGATGAACAAATTCTGTAGTTCATCCGTGCAATCTTTAAATGTTTGCCATTGCCTATCCACCGTCAACCCTTTAAGTAACATTCCCCAATCCATCCTACCCAACGCGCGCCTCAGACCATCGTAGTTTCCTTTATTTAAATTCAGGACCCTAGTCTCTGAGTCAACTACTTCACTCTCCATCTTAATGAAGAATTCTATCATATTATGGCCGCTCCTCCCCAACGGGCCTCGCACAACAAGTTTGCTAATCAATCCTTTCTCATTACATAATACCCAGTCTAAGATGGCCTGATCTCTGGTTGGTTCCTCGACATATTGGTCCAGGAAACCATCCCGTATACACTCCAGGAATTCCTCCTCCACAGTATTGTTACTAATTTAGTTAGCCCAATCTATATGTAGATTAAAGTCACCCATGATAACTGCTGTGCCCTTATTGCACACGTCTCTAATTTCCTGTTTAATGCCATCCCCAACCTCCGCATTACTGTTTGGGGGTCTGTATACAACTCCCACTAACGTTTTCTGCCCCCTGGTATTTCTCAGCTCTACCCATACAGATTCCACATCAACAGAGCTAATATCCTTCCTTACTATTGTGTTAATCTCCTCTTTAACCAGCAATGCTACCCCACCTCCTTTTCCTTTTTGCCTGTCCTTCCTGAATATTGAATACCCCTGGATGTTGAATTCACAGCCTTGGTCACCCTGGAGCCATGTCTCCATAATCCCAATTATATCATATCCGTTTACATCTATTTGCGCAGCTAATTCATCCACCTTATTACGAATGCTCCTCGCATTAAGACACAAAGGCTTCAGGCTTGCTTTTTTAACACTCTTAGTCCTTTTAGAATTATTATTTACTGTGGCCCTGTTTGATTTACACACTTGATTTCTCTGCCTTCCACTTTTGCTTTTCTCCTTCCTGTCTTTGGCTTCTATCCTTGTTTCCCTTTCCTCTGTCTCCCTGCACTTGTTCCCAACCCCCTGCCATTTTAGTTTAAACCCTCCCCCAGAGCAGTAGCAAACACTCCCCCTAGGACATCGGTCCCGGTCCTGCCCAGGTGCAAACCGTCCAGTTTGTACTGGTCCCACCTCCCCCAGAACCGGTTCCAATGTCCCAGGAATTTGAACCCCTCCCCCTTGCACCATTCCTCTAGCCACTTATTCATCTGAAATATCCTTCTATTTCTACTCTGACTAGCACGTGGCACTGGTAGCAATCCTGAGATTACTACCTTTGAGGTCGTATTTTTTTATTTACCTCCTAACTCCCTATATTCAGCTTTTAGGACCTCATCCCGTTTTTTACCTATATCGTTGGTACCTATATGCACCACGACAACTGGCTGTTCACCCTCCCCCTCCAGAATGCCCTGCAGCCGCTCCGAGACATCCTTGATCCTTGCACCAGGGAGGCAACACACCATCCTGGAGTCTCGTTTGCGGCCGCAGAAACGCCTATCTATTCCCCTTACAATAGGATCCCCTATCATTATAGCTCTCCCGTTCTTTTTCCTCCCGTCCTGTGCAGCAGAACCACCCACGGTGCTAGGAAGTTGGCTGCTGCTGCCTTCCCCTGGTAAGCCATCCTCCCCAACAGTATCCAAAGCAGTATATCTGTTTGAGAGGGGGATGGTCACAGGGGACCCCTGCACTACCTGCCTGCGCCTACTACTCTGCCTGGCAGTCACCCATTCCCTTCCTGCCTGTGCAGCCTTTACCTGAGGTGTGACCAACTCCCTAAATTTGCTATCCACGGTGTCCTCAGCATCGCAAATGCTCCAGTATGTATCCATTCGCAGCTCCAGCGCCGCATTGCAGTCTGCCAGTAGCTGCAGCTGGATACACTTCCCGCATACATGGTCGTCAGGGACACAGGAAGAGTCCCTGATTTCCCACATAGTACAGGAGGAGCATGCCAGGGGGCCGAGCTGTGCTGTCATGACTTACCCTTTAAATAATTCAAATTAAATTAAATCAAATCAATACCACTAATTACACTACAATTAAATGATATACACAAGGGCCCTTGTTTACTAGCACTCCCCACTATACAACAGAGACCCTAGAAACTATAAACCACAAAAATTAAGTTTGTAAAAAGGCGAGAAAGAGAGGAAGACTCACCAACCAATCACTTACCTGGTTTCTGGTGACGTCACACTTCGATTACTTTTTACTTCTCTCGCTCCCCGCTCCTTAAATCCTCGGTCTCTGCGCTCAGTCTCCACCCAGGGCAGCTCTCGCTGCTGCCGCTGGTGAGTCTGCACTGTCAGAGGGGCAACACTGAGGGAGTGCTGCACTGTCGGTGGTTCAGTGCTGAGGGAGTGCTGCACTGTCGGAGGTTCAGTACTGAGGGAGCGTTGCACTGTCGGAGGTTCAGTACTGAGGGAGCGCTGCACTGTGGAGGGTCAGTACTGGGGGAGCACTGAACAGTCATAGGGGCATTACTGAGGGAGTGCTGCACTGTTTGAGGGGCAGTCCTAAGGGAGCTCTGTATTGTTGGGGGAGGCAGTACTGAGGGAGATCAGCACTGTCGGAGGATCAGTACTGAGGGAGTGCTGCACTGTCGCAGGGGCAGTACAGAGGGAGCGCCGCACTGTCGGAGGGTCAGTACCGAGGGAGCGCTGCACTGTCGGAGAGGCAGTACCGAGGGAGCGCCGCACTGTCGCAGGGTCACTGCTGAGGGACCACTGCACTGTCGGAGGGGCAGTGCTGAGGGAGCTCTGCACAGTCGGAGGGGCAGTACTGAGGGAGTGCAGCGCTGTCGGAGGGGCAGTACTGAGGGAGAGCTGCACTGTCGGAGGGGCAGTACCGAGGGAGCGCTGCACTGTCGGAGGGGCAGTACTGAGGGAGTGCTGCACTGTCGGGGTGGCAGTACTGAGGGAGCGCTGCACTGTCGGGGTGGCAGTACTGAGGGAGCGCTGCACTGTTGAGGGGGCGCTACACTGTCAGAGGGGCAGTACTGGGGTAGCGCTGCTCTGTCGAGGAGGCAGTTCTGAGGGAGAGCTACACTGTCAGACGGGCAGTACTGAGGGAGCGCTGCACTGTCAGAGGATCAGTACCGAGGGAGCGCTGCACTGTCGGAGGATCAGTACTGAGGGAGCGCTGCACTGTCAGATGGTAAGTACAGAGGGAGCGATGCACTGTCGGAGGGTCACTGCTGAGGTAGCGTGGCACGGCCGGAGGGGCTGTACTGAGAGATTACTGCACTGTCAGAGGGGCTGTACTGAGAGTGTGCTGCACTGTCAGACCAGCAGTACTGAGGGGGCGATGCACTGCCGGAGGTTCAGTACTGAGGGAGCGCTGTACTATCAGAGGGGCAGGACTGAGGTTGCGCTGCACTGTGGAGGGGCAGTACTCGGGGAGCGCTGAACAGTCATAGGGGCAGTACTGAGGGAGCTCTGCACTGTCGAAGGATCAGTACTGAGGGAGCGATGCGCTGTCAGATGGTTAGTACTGAGGGAGCGATGCACTGTCGTAGGGTCAGTGCTGAGAGCGCACTGCACTGTTGGAGGGACAGTACTGAGGGAGAGCTGCACTGTCGGAGGGGCAGTGCTGAGGAAGCGCTGCACTGTCGGAGGGGCAGTACTGAGGGAGTGATGCTCTGTCGGAGGTTCAGTACTGAAGCAGCGCTGCATTGTCGGATGGGGCAGTACTGGGCGAGTGTTGCACTGTCCGAGGGGCAGTACGGAGGGAATGCTGCACTGTTGCAGGGCAGTACTGAGGGTGTTGGGAACTGTTGATGGGGCAGTACTGAGGAATGCTGAACAGTCGGACAGGCATTACTGAGGGAGGGCTGCACTGTCGGAGGGGCAGTACTGAGGGAGCGCCGCCCAGTCGGGGAGGCAGTATTGAGGGAGCTTTGCACTGTCAGAGGGGCAGTACTGAGGGAGCACCGCACTGTCGGAGGGGCAGTACTGAGGGAGCACCGCACTGTCGGAGGGGCAGTACTGAGGGAGCACCGCACTGTCGGAGGGGCAGTACTGAGGGAGCACCGCACTGTCGGAGGGGCAGTACTGAGGGTGTTGGGAACTGTTGGAGGGGCAGTACTGAAGAATGCTTAACAGTCGGACAGGCATTACTGAGGGAGGGCTGCACTGTCGGAGGGGCAGTACTAAGGGAGCGCCGCACTGTCGGAGGGGCAGTACTGAGGAACGCCGCACTGTCGGAGGGGCAGGACTGAGGGAGCGCCGCACTGTCGGAGGGGCAGGGCTGAGGGAGCGCCGCACTGTCGGAGGGGCAGGACTGAGGGAGCGCTGCACTGTCGGGGAGGCAGTACTGAGGGAGCGCTGCACTGGCGGGGAGGCAGTACTGCGGGAGCGCCGCACTATCGAAGGGGGAGTACAGAGGGAGCGCCGCACTGTCGGAGGGGCAGGACTGAGGGAGCGCCGCACTGTCGGAGGGGCAGGACTGAGGGAGCGCTGTACTATCAGAGGGGCAGGACTGAGGGAGCGCCGCACTGTCGGAGGGGCAGGACTGAGGGAGCGCTGTACTATCAGAGGGGCAGGACTGAGGTAGCGCTGCACTGTGGAGGGGCAGTACTCGGGGAGCGCTGAACAGTCATAGGGGCAGTACTGAGGGAGTGCTGCACTGTCGGGGTGGCAGTAGTGAGGGAGCGCTGCACTGTTGAGGGGGCAGTACTGAGGGAGTGGTGTACTGTCAGGAGACAGTACTGAGGCACCTCTGCACTGTCGGTGGGGCAGTACTGAGGGAGTGCTGCACTGTCGTGGGGGGCAGCACTGAGGGAGAGCTGCACTGTCGTGGGGGGCAGTACTGAGGGAGAGCTGCACTGTCGGGGGGCCAGTACTGAGGGGGCGCTGTACTGTCGAGGGGCAGTACTGAGGGAGCGATGCACTGTCGGAGGGTCAGCACTAAGAGAGCGCTGCACTGTCGGAGGGGCAGTACTGAGGTAGCTCTGCACTGTCGGAGTGTCAGTACTGAGGGAGCGATGCACTGTCGGAGGGGCAGTACTGAGGTAGCTCTGCACTGTCGGAGTGTCAGTACTGAGGGAGCGCCGCACTGTCGGAGGGGCAGTACTGAGGGAGCGCCGCACTGTCGGAGGGGCAGTACTGAATATCTTGCTGGGCACAAATTGGTGCCCCGTTTCCTACATTACAACAGTGAGTGAAGGGACGGAGACAGAGATCAGCTGGTCCAGCGGGTAACCGGAGCTCCGGAATAAATCAGAATCCGCCTCGGGCCCGCGCCGGCGGAGTGGTTACCAGCGGGAACGGAAGTAGCGGATGGTTATTGTGACGGACCGGAAGTTGTGCTCCGGGAGCGATGGTGAGAGACAATGGGCGGTATTATGGGATGGCGACAGCTGGTTGTCCCGGAGGGGAGGGAGAGGGGTGGTCGGTTGTCCCGGGGAGGGGGGGGGGGGGGGAGGAGTCGGTTGTCCCGGGGAGAGGGGGGGGGGGGGGGGAGTCGGTTGTCCCGGGGAGGGGGGAGTCGGTTGTCCCGGGGAGGGGGGGGGGAGTCGGTTGTCCCGGGGAGGGGGGAGTCGGTTGTCCCGGGAGAGGGGGGGGGGGGAGTCGGTTGTCCCGGGGAGGGGGGAGTCGGTTGTCCCGGGGAGGGGGGAGTCGGTTGTCCCGGGGAGGGGGGGGGGGGAGTCGGTTGTCCCGGGGAGGGGGGGGGGGAGTCGGTTGTCCCGGGGAGGGGGGGGGGGAGTCGGTTGTCCCGGGGAGGGGGGAGTCGGTTGTCCCGGGGAGGGGGGGGGGGAGTCGGTTGTCCCGGGGAGGGGGGGGGGGGGGGGAGTCGGTTGTCCCGGGGAGGGGGGGGGGGGGAGTCGGTTGTCCCGGGGAGGGGGGGAGGGGGGAAGTCGGTTGTCCCGGGGGGGGGGGGGGAGGGGGGAAGTCGGTTGTCCCGGGGGGGGGGAGGGGGGAAGTCGGTTGTCCCGGGGGGGGGGGGAGGGGGGGAAGTCGGTTGTCCCGGGGGGGGGGGGAGGGGAGGGAGGGGGGAAGTCGGTGTCCCGGGAAGTCGGTTGTCCCGGGGGGGGGGGGAGGGGAGGGAGGGGGGAAGTCGGTTGTCCCGGGGGGGGGGGGGAGTGAGGGGGAAGTCGGTTGTCCCGGGGGGGGGGGGGGGAGGGAGGGGGGAAGTCGGTTGTCCCGGGGGGGGGGGGG
>NC_141009.1:69933015-70051275 GCF_052327205.1 Somniosus microcephalus
GGAGGAAAAGAGAGAGACCTCAGCACTGCACTGGAGTGTCAGCCTGGATTATGTGCTCAAGTCCTGGAATGGTGCTTGAACCCACGACCTCCTGACTCAGAGGCGAGTGTGCTACATCTCTCTTCGTAGCGGTGATTCCTCATACTTGGAGCATCCTCTGAATCTGTGTTGTATCCTCTCCATTGCCTCAATATCCTTCCTATAGGGATTCCGGCTCATGATTGCAATCTGGAGACCCTGGAAAGTGCGTGCATGTTGTACGTGCATCGGGGCAGATCAGGAATGGGAGTGTTGGTTGTCGGAAGAAGGGAAGACCGAGGGAGGCGAGGAGCAGGGGACAGTGCGACAAGTCTCTCCTTCAACACAGAGAAAGGCAGAGTTCTTCGAGCCTGTATCTGAGGCTAATGAGGGGAAAGAGAGAGAAACTCTGCACAGTTTCAAAGTCTCGACAGAAGATGGGGTATCAGAGTCCCAGGCATCAATTACTGCACTCAGTGAACAGCTAAGAACTCTCGGGTCAGCTTCTCCACACTCACCGATCTCTGCCCGTTGACACTGGACACGTTGATAATGCAGCCCTTAGTTTGGATGAGGTGAGGCACAGCCAGGCGAGTGAGATGGTAGATAGACCTGTTCGGCAGAGAACAAACACGCTCGGTAAACATTAAATAACTGTTCACACATCTTTGGATATTCGGTCGAGAAGGGACTTTTGGGTTAATTTATATTATGACACTGCTACAAAGTTAAACCTGTCTACTGGGGGCGGGGGGGGGGCGGCGGTGACTCCCAGTAACACAAAAATAGCTGGTAATTTTGATTACATCTATTAGTTGCGGTAAAAGACAAAAAGTTAACAGAATCTCATCATACCATATCAGTTTGAGACAATGGGGAGGGTTAGTAACAGATTTCAGACAAGTTTACATCTTTAATGTTAGATGAGTTTAATTTGCTCAACATCAAACACTCCCAGGGCAGGTACAGCACGGGTTAGATATAGAGTAAAGCTCCCTCTACACTGTCCCATCAAACACTCCCAGGGCAGGTACAGCACGGGTTAGATACAGAGTAAAGCTCCCTCTGCACTGTCCCATCAAACACTCCCAGGGCAGGTACAGCACGGGTTAGATACAGAGTAAAGCTCCCTCTACACTGTCCCATCAAACACTCCCAGGGCAGGTACAGCACGGGTTAGATACAGAGTAAAGCTCCCTCTACACTGTCCCATCAAACACTCCCAGGGCAGGTACAGCACGGGTTAGATACAGAGTAAAGCTCCCTCTACACTGTCCCATCAAACATTCCCAGGGCAGGGACAGCACGGGTTAGATACAGAGTAAAGCTCCCTCTACACTGTCCCATCAAACACTCCCAGGGCAGGTACAGCACGGGTTAGATACAGAGTAAAGCTTCCTCTACACTGTCCCATCAAACACTCCCAGGGCAGGTACAGCACGGGGTTAGATACAGAGTAAAGCTCCCTCTACACTGTCCCATCAAACACTCCCAGGGCAGGTACAGCACGGGTTAGATACAGAGTAAAGCTTCCTCTACACTGTCCCATCAAACACTCCCAGGGCAGGTACAGCATGGATTAGATACAGAGTAAAGCTCCCTCTACACTGTCCCATCAAACACTCCCGGGGCAGGTACAGCATGGATTAGATACAGAGTAAAGCTCCCTCTACACTGTCCCATCAAACACTCCCAGGGCAGGTACAGCACGGGTTAGATATAGAGTAAAGCTCCCTCTACACTGTCCCATCAAACACTCCCAGGGCAGGTACAGCACGGGTTAGATACAGAGTAAAGCTCCCTCTACACTATCCCATCAAACACTCCCAGGGCAGGTACAGCACAGGTTAGATACAGAGTAAAGCTCCCTCTACACTGTCCCATCAAACACTCCCAGGGCAGGTACAGCACGGGTTAGATACAGAGTAAAGCTCCCTCTACACTGTCCCATCAAACACTCCCAGGGCAGGTACAGCACGGGTTAGATACAGAGTAAAGCTCCCTCTACACTGTCCCATCAAACACTCCCAGGGCAGGTACAGCACGGGTTAGATACAGAGTAAAGCTCCCTCTACACTGTCCCATCAAACATTCCCAGGGCAGATACAGCTCGGGGTAGATGTTCCTCTACACAGAGCCTGAGCGCGCCAGAGAATGGAACTGTTCATCACACGAGTCATAAAGTAACGAGTGGAAACAGCCCTAGGACGAGGCTGTACCTGACATTAACATTCATAATCTGATCGAACTGTTCCATGGTCGTGGTTTCGATGGTCCCCATGACCAGTATCCCTGCACTGTTCACCAGCACATCTAGCTGTCCGTAATGGTTCATCGTTTCCTCAACCACCTTCTTCACACTCTCTTCATCGGTCAGGTCTCCGGTGAGCAGCAGAGGCTGATGAGGAACAAAGTGAAACACTCAGAACCTGTCTAATCCGCCAGCACATCTGGAAAGGGAAAGAAAGAGGGGAGGGGGCAGGTGAGGGGAACTTTAGAAATCAAAAAGTCAAGGCAATAGAGCAGTGTAGTGAATGGGGTAAAGAGAAGCAGCATGTGACAGGAAGGGACAGAGAGTTTAAAGGTCATAGTGCATCAGCAAATAAGGTGCAAGCAGGGAATAATGGTCAAAAGTTCAAACTGAAGGCTCTTTACCGGAATGCACGAAGCATCCGTAACAAGATAGACGCAGTAAGGGAATGGTAACATGGTGGTTATGTTACTGGACTAATGATCCAGAGACGGGAGTTCAAGTCCCACCACGGCAGCTGGGGATTTAAATTCAGTTAATTAAATAAATCTGGAATAAAAAGCCAGCATCAGTAATGGTCACTAATATCTGGGGGACTTGTGCCAAAATTAGGAAAGCTGTGCCACGGACTAGTCAAGCAACAGCCTGACAGTCATACCATTCAGCCAATGTCCCAGACTCCGCCATCACCATCCCCGGGTATGTCCTGTCCCACCAGGTGTGGTGGCACAGGCAGGAGGGAGTGGCCCTGGGAACCCTCAGCTGATGAAACCACTTGGAAGTAGCACTGAGTGTAGCGAGGGCACAGAATGTACTCTGGGTGGGGGACTTCAATGTCCATCACCAAGAGTGGCTCGGTAGCACCACTACTGACCGAGCTGGCCGAGTCCTGAAGGACATAACTGCCAGTCTGGGCCAGCGACAGGTGGTGAGAGAACCAGCACGAGGGAAAAACCTACTTGACCTCATCCTCACCAATCTACCTGTCGCAGGTGTATCTGTCCATGACAGCATTGGTAGCAGTGACCACCGCACAGACCTTGTGTAGACGAAGTCCCGTCTTCACACGGAGGACACCCTCCATCGTGCTGTGTGGCACTGCCACCGTGCTAAATGGCATAGATTCAGAACAGATCTAGCAGCTCAAAACTGGGCAGCCATGAGGTGCTGTGGGCCATCAGCAGCAGCAGAATTGTATTCCACCACAATCTGTAACCTCATGGCCCGGCATATCCCTCACTCTACCATTACCATCAAGCCAGGGGACCAACCCTGGTTCAATAACGAGTGTAGAAGAACATGCCAGGAGCAGCACCAGGCGTACCTAAAAATGAGGTGCCAACCTGAGGAAGCTGCAACACAGGACTACATGCATGCTAAACAGCGGAGGCAGCATGTTATAGACAGAGCTAAACAATCCCACAATCAACAGATCAGATCAAAGCTCTGCAGCCCTGCCACATCCAGTCATGAATGGTGGTGGACCATTAAACAACTAACGGAGGAGGAGGCTCCATGAATATCCTCATCCTCAATGATGGTGGAGCCCAGCACGAGTGCAAAAGACAAGGCTGAAGCGTTTGCAACCATCTTCAGCCAGAAGTGCCAAGTGGATGATCCATATCGGCCTCCTCCTGAGGTCCCCACCATCACAGAAGCCAGTCTTCAGCCAATTCGATTCACTCCACGTGATAGCAAGAAACGGCTGAGCGCACTGGATACAGCAAAGGCCATGGGCCCCGACAACATCCTGGCTATGGTGCTGAAGACTTGTGCTCCAGAACTAGCCGCGCCTCTAGCCAAGCTGTTCCAGTACAGCTACAACACTGGCATCTATCCGACAATGTAGAAAACTGCCCAGGTATGTCCTGTCCACAAAAAGCAGGACAAATCCAACCTGGCCAATTACCGCCCCATCAGTCTACTCTCAATCATCAGCACAGTGATGGAAGTTGTCATCGACAGTGTTATCAAGCAGCATTTACTCACCAATAACCCGCTCACCGATGCTAAGTTTGGGTTCCACCAGGACCACTCGGCTCCAGACCTCATTACAGCCTTGGTCCAAACATGGACAAAAGAGCTGAATTCCAGAGGTGAGGTGAGAGTGACTGCCCTTGACATCAAGGCAGTATTTGACCAAATGTGGCATCAAGGAGCCCGAGTAAAACTGACGTCAATGGGAATCGGGGGGAAAACTCTCCACTGGCTGGAGTCATACCTAGCACAAAGGAAGATGGTGGTGGTGGTTGGAGGTCAATCATCTCATCCCCAGGACATCGCCGCAGGAGTTCCTCAGGGCAGTGTCCTAGGCCCAACCATCTTCAGCTGCTTCATCAATGACCTTCCCTCCAACATAAGGTCAGAAGTGGGGATGTTCACTGATGACTGCACAGTTTTCAGCGCCATTCACAACTCCTCAGATAATGAAGCAGTCCATGCCCGCATGCAACAAGACCTGGGCGACATTCAGGCTTGGGCTGATAAGTGGCAGGTAACATTCACGCCACACAAGTGCCAGGCAATGACCATCTCAAACAAGCGAGAGTCTAACTACCGCCCCTTGACATTCAACGGCATTACCATCGCCGAATCCCCCACCATCAACATCCTGGGGGGTCACCATTGACCAGAAACTTAACTGGACCAGCCACATAAATACTGTGGCCACAAGAGCAGGTCAGAGGCTGGGAATTCTGCGGCGAGTGTCTCACCTCCTGACTCCCCAAAGCCCTTCCACCATCTACAAGGCACAAGTAAGGAGTGTGAGGGAATACTCTCCACTTGCCTGGATGAGTGCAGCTCCAACAACACTCGAGAAGCTCGACACCATCCAGGACAAAGCAGCCCGCTTGATTGGCACTCCATCCACCACCTTAAACATTCACTCCCTCCACCACCGGCGTACCGTGGCTACAGCGTGTACCATCCACAAGATGCACTGCAGCAACTCGCCAAGGCTTCTTTGGCAGGACCTCCCAAACCCGCAACCTCTTCCACCTAGCAGGACAAGGGCAGCAGGCGCATGGGAACACCACCAGCTCCAAGTTCCTCTCCAAGTCACACACCATCCTGACGTAGAAATATATCGGCCGATTCTTCATCGTCGCTGGGTCAAAATCCTGGAACTCCCTCCCTAACAGCACTGTGGGAGTACCTTCACCACACGGACTGCAGTGGTTCAAGAAGGTGGCTCACCACCACCTTCTCAAGGGCAATTAGGGATGAGCAATAAATGCTGGCCTTGCCAGCAATGCCCACATCCCATGAACGAATAAACAAAATTAGTGGCACCTGTAATTTGCTGCTGACGGAAGTGGTGGAAGCGGAGACACTCAATGTTTTCAAGGGGAGACTGGATAGACACTTGAGGGAAATAAACTTGCAGGGCGACATAGGAACATAGAAGATAGGAGCTGGAGTAGGCCATTTGGCCCCTCGAGCCTGCTCCACCATTCAATGAGATCATGGCTGATCATCCAAATTCAGTACCCGGTCCCTGCTTTCTCCCCATATCCCTTGATCTCTTTAGCCTTAAGAAATATATCTAACTCCTCCTTGAATATATTTAATGAATTGATAGAGCGGGGGATGGAGCGGGGGAATGGGACTGACTTGATTGCTCTACAGAGAGCTGGCACGGACTCGATGGGCCGAATGGCCTCCCTCTATGACTCTATGAATAGAGATAAATGGGTTTGATCTAATAGCCATTAGAGAGAGATACGGTTGCAAGGTGACCAGGGTTGGGAACTAAATATTCCAGGGTACTTGACGTTTTGTAAAGACAGGCAGATTGGAAATCGAGGGGGTGTAGCCTTGATAATAAAGGATGACATAAGCACAGTGGAGAGAAAGGATCTCGGCTCGGAAGACCAGGAAGTAGAATCAGTATGGGTGGAGATAAGGAATAACAAGGGGCAGAAAACACTGGTAGGATTGGTATATAGGCCCCCTAACAGTAGCTGTACCGTTGGACAGAGTATTAATCAAGAAATAGTAGGAGCTTGCAACAAAGGTAATGCAATAATCTTGGGGGACTTTAATCTTCATATAGACTGGACAAATCAAATTGACAAAGGCAGTCTGGAGGTCGAGTTCATGGAATGCATTCGGGACAGTTTCCTAGAATAGACCATGGAACCAATCAGGGAACAGGCTATTTTAGATCTTGTACTGTGTAATGAGACAGGGTTAATTAGCAATCTCATAGTAAAGGATCCTCTGGGGCAGAGTGATCATAATATATTAGAATTTCACGTTAAGTTTGAGAGTGACTTGCCCAAGTCTGAAACTAGAGTCTTAAACTTAAATAAAGCCAATTACATAGGTATGAGGGACGAGCTGGCTAAGGTAGATTGGAAAAATAGATTAAAAGGTATGGCGGTAGATAAGCAGTGACTAGCATTTAAAGAAATATTTCATAATTCTCAACAAAAATACATTCCATTGAGAAACAAAAACTCCATGACAAAAGTGAAACAACCGTGGCTAACTAAAGTAGTTAAGGATAGCATTAGATTAAAAGAAGTTAGGAGGTAAATTAAAAAATAGGACCTCAGGATTGCTACCAGTGCCACGTGCTAGTCAGAGTAGAAACAGAAGGATATTTCAGATGAATACGTGGCTAGAGGAATGGTGTGAGGGGGAGGGATTCAAATTCCTGGGACTTTGAAACCGGTTCTGGGGGAGGTGGGACCAGTACAAACTGGACGGTTTGCACCTGGGCAGGACCGGGACCGATGTCCTAGGGGGAGTGTTTGCTAGTGCTGTTGGGGAGGCTTTAAACTAAAATGGCAGGGGGTTGGGAACCTGTGCAGGGAGACAGAGGAAAGGGAAGCAAGGATAGAAGCAAAAGACAGGAAGGAGAAAAGCAAAAGTGGAAGGCAGAGAAATCAAGTGTGTAAATCAAACAGGGCCACAGTAAATGATAATTCTAAAAGGACGAAGAGTGTTAAAAAAATAAGCCTGAAGGCTTTGTGTCTTAATGCGAGGAGCATTCGTAATAAGGTGGATGAATTAGCTGCGCAAATAGATGTAAACGGATATGATATAATTGGGAATAACAACAGAAAATGCTGGAAACTCAGCAGGCCAGGCAACATCTGTGGAGAGAGAAATAGAGTCAACGTTTCAGGTCAAAACCCTTCGTCAGGACTGAAAAAAGCACAGGAAATGAAACCGATTAAAAGGCCAGTTTGGGGGTTGGGAAATGGGGATGAAAGAACAAAAGAGAAGTGAAGAGACATTAAGAGGTATTCAAAACCAGACGAGATGGTGATTGGACTAGTGGAAACAAAAGACGGTTCAGGTTAGGTGTGAAATGCGCTGGCAGAGAGACAGCTGCCATGTGGGAGAGAAAAAAAAAGGGGGGGGGGGCCAAAACAAAGGTGTGGATAAAAAATATGTAAAAATGTAATGGGGGCCAAGGCTATGATCTGAAATTGTTGAACTCGATATTGAGTCCAGAAGGAATTACAGAGACATGGCTTCAAGGTGACCAAGACTGGGAATTCAACATCCAGGGGTATTCAATATTCAGGAAGGACAGGCAAAAAGGAAAAGGAGGTGGGGTAGCATTGCTGGTTAAAGAGGAGATTAACACAATAGTAAGGAAGGATATTAGCTCTGATGATGTGGAATCTGTATGGGTAGAGCTCAGAAATCCAATGGGGCAGAAAACATTAGTGGGAGTTGTATACAGACCCCCAAACAGTAATGCCGAGGTTGGGGATGGCATTAAACAGGAAATTAGAGACGCGTGCAATAAGGGCACAGCAGTTATCATGGGTGACTTTAATCTACATGTAGATTGGGCTAACCAATACTGTGGAGGAGGAATTCCTAGAGTGTATACGGGATGGTTTCCTGGACCAATATATCGAGGAACCAACTACAGATCAGGCCATCTTAGACTGGGTATTATGTAATGAGAAAGGATTGATTAGCAATCTTGTTGTGCAAGGCCCCTTGGGGAGGAGCGATCATAATATGATAGAATTCTTCATTAAGATGGAGAGTGAAGTAGTTGACTCAGAGACTAGGATCCTGAATTTAAATAAAGGAAACTACGATGGTACGAGGCGCGAGTTGGCTAGGATGGATTGGGGAACGTTACTTAAAGGGTTGACAGTGGATAGGCAATGGCAAACATTTAAAGATCGCATGGATGAACTACAGAATTTGTTCATCCCTGTCTGGCATAAAAAAATGAAACAAAAAAGGTGGCGTAACCGTGGCTAACAAGGGAAATTAGGAATAGCATAAGATCCAAGGAGAGGACATATAAATTGGCCAGAAAAAGCAGCAAATCTGAGGATTGGGAGCAGTTTAGGATTCAGCAAAGGAGGACAAAAGGATTCATTAAGAGGGGAAAATAGAGTATGAGAGTAAGCTATCAGGGAACATAAAAACTGACTGTAAAAGCTTCTATAGATATGTGAAGAGAAAAAGATTGGTGAAGTCAAGCGTAGGTCCTTTGCAGTCAGAATCAGGGGAATTTATAATGGGGAACAAAGAAATGGCTAACCAATTAAATACATACTTTGGTTCTGTCTTCACAAAGGAGGACACAAATAACCTCCCAGAGATGTCAGGGAACATAGGGTCTAATGAGAGGGAGGAACTGAATGAAATCACTATTTGTAGGGAAATGGTGTTAGGGAAATTGACGGGATTGAAGGCCGATAAATCCCCAGGGCCTGATAATCTACATCCTAGGGTACTTAAGGAAGTGGCCCTAGAAATAGTAGATGCATTGCTGGTCATCTTCCAAAATTCTATAGACTCTGGAACAGTTCCCATGGATTGGAGGATAGCTAATGTAACCCCACTATTTAAAAAAGGTGGTAGAGAGAAAACAGGGAATTATAGACCGGTAAGCCTGACATCGGTAGTGGGGAAAATGTTAGAGTCCATTATAAAGGATGTAATAGCAGAGCACTTGGAAAACAGTGACAGGATCGGACAAAATCAACATGGATTTATAAAAGGTAAATCGCGCTTGACTAATCTACTGGAATTTTTTGAGGATGTAACTGGTAGAATAGAGAAGGGAGAACCAGTGGATGTGGTGTATTGGATTTTCAGAAGGCTTTCGATAAGGTCCCACATAAGAGATTAGCGTGTAAAGTTAAGACACATGGGATTGGGGGCAAGGTACTGACTTGGATAGCGAACTGGTTGGCAGACAGGAAGCAAAGAGTTGGAATAAACGGGTCTTTTTCCAAGTGGCAGGCAGTGACTAGTGGGGTACCACAGGGATCGGTCCTAGGACCCCAGCTATTCACAATATATATTAATGATCTAGACGAGGGAACTAGATGTAATATCTGCAAGTTTGCAGACGACACAAAGCTGGGTGGGCGTGTGCTGTGAGGAGGATGCCAAGAAACTCCAGTATGATTTGGACAGGTTGGGTGATTGGGCAGATGCATGGCAGATGCAGTATAATGTGGATAAATGCAAGGTTATCCACTTGGGTGGCAAAAACAGGAAGACAGATTATTATCTGAACGGCTATAGATTGGGAGAAGGGGAAGTGCAACAAGACCTGGGTGTCCTTGTACACCAGTCGCTGAAGGTAAGCATGCAGGTGCAGCAGGCGGTTAAGAAGGCAAATGGTATGTTGGCCTTCATAGCAAGAGGATTCGAGTACAGGAGCAAGGATGTCTTGCTGCAGTTGTACAGGGCCTTGGTGAGACCACATCTTGAGTATTGTGTGCAGTTTTGGTCGCCTTATCTGTGGAAGGATGTTGTTGCCATGGAGGGAGTGCAGCGAAGATTCACCAGACTGTTACCTGGGATGGCAGGAATGATGTATGAGGAGAAATTGGGTCGATTAGGCTTATATTCACTGGAATTTAGAAGAATGAGAGGGGATCTAATTGAAACTTATAACATTCTAACAGGACTAGACAGACTAGATGCAGGAAGGATGTTCCCGATGGTCGGGGAGTCCAGAACCAGGGGTCACAGTCTAAGGATAAGGGGTAAGCCATTTAGGACAGAGATGAGGAGGAATTTCTTCACCCAGAGAGAGTGGTGAACCTGTGGAATTCTCTACCACAGAAGGCAGTTGAGGCCAATTCATTAAATATATTCAAGAATGTGTTAGATATATTTCTTAAGGCTAAAGCGATCAAGGGATATGGGGAGAAAGCAGGGACAGGGTACTGAATTTGGATGATCAGCCATGGTCTCATTAAATGGCAGAGTAGGCTCGAGGGGCCGAATGGCCGACTCCTGCTCCTATCTTTTATGTTTCTAATAAAGTTGCGAAGAATAGTAATAAGCCTGAGGATTGGGAGAGTTTCAGAAACCAGCAAAGGATGACCAGAAAATCCATAAAAAGGGAAAAAACAGAATGAGAGCAAACCAGCAAGAAATATAAAAGCATGTTGTAAGAGCTTCTACAAGTATATAAAAAGGAAGAGAGTAGCAAAAGTAAACGTTGGTCCCTTAGAGGCTGAGGCAGGAGAAATTATGGGAAATAAGGAAATGGCAGAAACATTAAACAAATATTTTGTATCTGTCTTCACAGTAGAAGACACAAAAAAGCAGACCAAAAAGGGTCTAATGAGGGTGAGGAACTTAACGTAATTAATATAAGTAGAGAAAAAGTACTAGAGAAACTAATGGGACTAAAAGCCGACAAATCCGCTGGACCTGACATCCTAGGTTCTAAAAGAGGTGGCTGAAGAGATAGTGGATGCATTGGTTTTGATCTTCCAAAATTCCCTAGATTCTAGAATGGTCCCAGCTGATTGTAAGGTCGCAAATGTAACGCCGCTATTCAAGAAAGGAGGGAGAGAGAAAACAGGGAACTACAGGCCAGTTAGCCTGACATCAGTTGTCAGGAAACTGCTGGAATCCATTGTTAAGGAAGTGGTATCAGGACACTTAGAAAATCATAACATGATTAGGCAGATTCAACATGGTTTTATGAAAGGGAAATCGTGTTTGACAAATTTATTAGAGTTTTTTCAGAATGTAATTAGCAGGGTAGATAAAGGGGAACCAGTGGATGTGGTATATTTGGATTTCCAAAAGGCATTCGATAAGATGCCACATAAAAGGTTATTACACAAGGTAAGGGCTCATGGGATTGGGGGTAATATAGTAGCATGGATAGAGGATTGGTTAACGGACAGAAAACAGAGAGTAGGGATAAACGGATCATTTTCAGTTTGGCAGGCTGTAACTAGTGGGGCGCCGCAAGGATCAGTGTTGGGGCCTCAGCGATTTACAATCTATATTAATGACCTAGATGAAGGGACCGAGTGTAATGTATCCAAGTTTGCTGACGATACAAAGCTAGGTGGGACAGTAAGCTGTGAGGAGAACACAGAGCCTGTCAAAGGGATATAGATAGACTAAGTGAGTGGGCAGTAAGGTGGCAGATGGAATATAATGTGGGGAAATGTGAGGTTATTCACTTTGGTAGGAAGAATAGAAAAACTGAATATTTTTTAAAAGGTGAGAAACTTTCAAATGTTGGTGTTCAGAGAGATTTGGGTGTCCTCATGCAAGAAACACAGAAAGCTAGCGTGCAGGTACAGCAAGCAATAAGGAAGGCAAATGGCATGTTGGCCTTTATTGCAAGGGGCCTGGAGTATAAGAGTAAGGAAGTCTTGCTCCAATTGTACAGGGCCTTGGGGAGACCACACCTGGAGTACTGGGCACAGTTTTGGTCTCCTTATCTAAGGAAGGATATACTTGCCTTGGAGGCGGTGCAACGAAGGTTCACTAGATTGATTCCTGGGATGAGAGGGCTGTCCTATGAGGAGAGATTGTGTAGAATGGGCCGATACTCCCTGGAGTTTCACAGAATGAGAGGTGATCTCATTGAAACATACAAGATTCTGAGGGGGATTGACAGGGTAGACGCTGGGAGGTTGTTTCCCCTGGCTGGAGTGTCTAGAACTAGGGGGCATAGTCTCAGGATAAGGGGTCGGCCATTTAAGACCGAGATGAGGAGGAATTTCTTCACTCAGAGGGTTGTGAATCTTTGGAATTCTCTGCCCCAGAAGGCTGTGGATGCCGAGTCTTTGAGTGTATTCAAGGCTGAGATCGATAGATTTTTGGACTCTAGGGGAATCAAGGGATATGGAGGTCGGGCGGGAAGGTGGAGTTGAGGTCGATGATCAGCCATGATCTTATTGAATGGCGGAGTAGGCTCGAGGGGTCGTATGGCCTACTTCTGCTCCTATTTCTTATGTTCTTATGTTTCCTAGAACAATACATCATGGAACCAACTAGGGAACATGCTATTTTAGATCTTGTTTTGTGTAATGAGACAGGATTAATTAGTAATCTCATAGTAAAGAATCCTCTAGGGAAGAGTGATCATAATATGTGGAATTTCACATTGAGTTTGAGAGTGACATTCTTAAGTCTGAAACTGGAGTCTTAAACTTAAACAAAGCCAATTACATAGGTATGAGGGGAGATGGCTAAGGTATATTGGGAAATTAGATTATAAGCAATGGCAAAATTTTAAAGAAATATTTAATAATTCTCAACGAATATACATTCCATTGAGAAATAAAAACTCCACAAGGAAAGTGATCCATCCGTGACTAACTAAAGAAGTTAAGGAAAGTATTAAATTAAAAGAGGTGGCTTATAATGTTGCGAATAGTTGCAATAAGCCTGAGGAGTGGGAGAGCTTTAGAAACCAGCAAAGGATGACCAAAACATTTATAAAAAGGGAGTAAAGAGTAAATTAGCAAGAAATATAAAACCAGATAAGAACTTCGACAAGTATGTAAAAAGGAAGAGAATAGCTAAAGCAAGCGTTGGTCCCTTAGAGGCTGAGACAGGAGAAATTAATATGGGGAAATAAGGAAATGGCAGACTTTAAAAAAATATTTTGTGTCTGTCTTCACAGTAGAAGACACAAAAAGCAGACCAAAAATAGTGGGGAACCGAGGAGCTAATGAGGGTGAGGAACGTAACGTAATTATCAGTAGAGAAAAAATACTTGAAAAACTAATGAGTCTAAAAGCCGAGAAATCCCCTGGACCTGATGGCCGACATCCTAGGGTTCTAAAAGGGGTGGCTACAGAGATAATGGATGCATTGGTTGTGATCTTCCAAAATTCCCTAGATTCTGGAACGGTCCCAGTGGATTGGAAGGTAGGAAATGTAAACCAGCTATTCAAGAAAGGAAGGAGAGAGAAAACAGGGAACAGACCAGTTAGCCGGAGTGTAGCTCCAACAACACTCAAGAAGCTCGACACCATCCAGGACAAAGCAGCCCGCTTGATTGGCACCCCATCCACCACCTTAAACATTCACTCCCTCCACCACCGGCGTACCGTGGCTGCAGTGTGTACCATCTACAAGATGCACTGCAGCAACTCGCCAAGGCTTCTTCGGCAGCACCTCCCAAACCCGCGACCTCTTCCACCTAGAAGGACAAGGGCAGCAGGCGCATGGGAACACCGCCACCTCCAAGTTCCCCTCCAAGTCACACACCATCCTGACTTGGAAGTATATCGGCCGATCCTTCATCGTCACTGGGTCAAAATCCTGGAACTCCTCCCTAACAGCACTGTGGGAGGACCTTCACCACACGGACTGCAGCGGTTCAAGAAGGCGGCTCACCACCACCTTCTCAAGGGCAACTAGGGATGGGCAATAAATGCTGGGCCTTGCCAGCGACGCCCACATCCCATAACAACTTAAAAAAAACATCAGTCGTCAAGAAAATGCTGGAATCAATTATTAAGGCAGTGGTAACAGGGCACTTGGAAAATCATACCATGACTAGGCAGAGTCAACATGGTTATATGAAAGGGAAATCGTGTTTGACAAATTTATTAGAGCTTTTGAGGATGTAACTAGCAGGGTAGATAATGGGGAACCAGTGGATGTAGTATATTTGGATTTTCAAAAAGCATTCGATAAGGTGCCACATAAAAGGTTGTTACACAAGATTAGGGCACATGGGGTTGTGGGGTAATGTATTAGCATGGATTGAGGATTGGTAAACAGACACAAAACAGAGAGTAGGGATAAACAGATCATTTTCAGGTTGGCAGGCAGTAACTAGTGGGGTGCTGCAACGATCAGTGTTGGGGCCTCAGCTATTTACCATCTATATTAATGACCTAGATGAAGGGACCGAGTCATAGTCATAGAGTTATACAGCACAGAAAGAGGCCCTTCGGCCCATCGTGTCTGCGCTGGCCATCAAGCCCTGTCTATTCTAATCCCATTTTCCAGCATTTGGTCCGTAGCCTTGTATGCTATGGCGTTTCAAGTGCTCATCTAAATGCTTCTTGAATGTTGTGAGGGTTCCTGCCTCTACCACCCTTTCAGGCAGTGAGTTCCAGATTCCAACCACCCTCTGGGTGAAAAAGTTTTTCCTCAAATCCCCTCTAAACCTCCTGCCCCTTACCTTGAAACTATGCCCCCTGGTTATTGACCCCTCTACTAAGGGGAAAAGTTCCTTTCTATCTACCCTATCTATGCCCCTCATAATTTTGTACACCTCAATCAGGTCCCCCCTCAGCCTTCTCTGCTCCAAGGAAAACAACCCCAGCCTGTCCAGTCTCTCTTCATAGCTGAAGCGCTCCAGCCCAGGTAACATCCTGGTGAATCTTCTCTGCACCCTCTCCAATGCAATCACATCCTTCCTATATAGTGTGGCGACCAGAACTGCACACAGTATTCCAGCTGTGGTCTAACCAGCGTTTTGTACAGCTCCATCATAACCTCCCTGCTCTTATATTCTATGCCTCAGCTAATGAAGGCAAGTATCCCATATGCCTTTTTAACCACCTTATCTACTTGTCCTGCTGCCTTTAGGGATCTATGTACATGCACACCAAGGTCCCTCTGATCCTCTATCCTTCCTAGGGTCCTACCATTCATTGTGTATTCCCTTGCCTTGTTAGTCCTCCCAAAATGCATCACCTCACACTTTTCAGGGTTAAATTCCATTTGCCACTGTTCTGCCCATCTAACCATCTCATCTATATCATCCTGTAGCCTGAGGCTTCCCTCCTCGCTATTTACCACTCCACCAATTTTCGTGTCATCTGCGAACTTACTGATCATACCTCCTACATTCATATCTAAATAATTGATGTACACTACAAACAGCAAAGGACCCAGCACCGATCCTTGCGGTACACCACTGGACACAGGCTTCCAGTCACAAAAACAACCTTCGACCATCACCCTCTGCCTCCTGTCACTAAGCTAATTTTGGATCCAATGTGCCAAATTGCCCTGGATCCCATGGGCTCTTACCTTCTTGACCAGTCTCCCATGCAGGACTTTGTCAAAAGCCTTACTGAAGTCCATGTAGACTACATCAACTGCACTACCCTCATCCACACACCTAGTCACCCCCTCGAAAAAGTCAATCAAATTGGTCAGACATGATCTCCCCCTGACAAAGCCATGCTGACTATCCTTGATTAATCCTTGCCTCTCCAAGTGGAGACTAATTCTGTCCCTCAGAATTTTTTCCAATAATTTCCCTATCACTGATGTCAGGCTCCCTGGCCTGTAATTCCCTGGTTTATCCCTACTACCCTTCTTGAATAATGGTACTACGTTAGCTGTCCTCCAGTCCTCTGGCACCTCCCCTGTGGCCAGAGAGGTTCTGAAAATTTGTGTTAGAGCCCCTGCAATCTCCTCCCTTGCCTCACACAACAGTCTGGGATACATCTCGTCTGGGCCTGGGGATTTATCAACTTTTAAGCCCACTAAAACCGCTAGTACCTCCTCCCTCTCAATACTAATTTGTTCAAGTATATCACAATCCCCCTGCCAGATTTCTATGCCTACATTGACCTTCTCCATAATGAACACAAGTGCAAAATATTCATTTAAAACCTCACCTACATCTTCCGGCTCTACACACAGATTGCCACTTTGGTCCCTAATGGGCCCTACTCTTTCCCTGGTTATCCTCTTGCCCTTAATATACTTATAAAACACCTTGGGATTTTCCTTTATTTTGCCCGCCAGTGTTTTTTCATGCCCACTCTTCGCTCTCCTAATTTCTTTTTTTAAGTACCCCCTGCACTTTCTATACTCCTCTAGGGCTGCCACTGTTTTTAGTCCTTTGTATCTGCCAAAAGTCTCCCTTTTTTTCCTAATCCATTCTTGTATATCCCTTGACATCCAGGGTTGCTTGGGCTTGTTGGTCCCACCCTTGACCTTTACAGGAACATGTTGGCGTTGTACTCTCTCAATTTCCTTTCTGAAAGACTCCCATTGCTCTGAAGTGGATTTTCCTACAAGTAGCTGATCCCAGTCTACTTTGGCCAGATCCTGCCTTATCATATTAAAATCGGCCTTCCCCCTATTTCGAACCTTTATTTCCGGTCCATCTTTGTCCTTTTCCATGACTACCTTAAATCTCACCAAATTATGGTCACTGTCAACAAAATGCTCTCCTACTGTCACTTCTACCACTTGCCCAGCCACATTCCCTAGAATTAGGTCCAGTACCGCCCCCTCTCTTGTAGGACTTTCTACATGCTGGCTCAAAAAGCTCTCCTGGATGCATTTTAAGAATTCCGCACCCTCTAAGCCTTTCACACTCTGATTATCCCAGTTAATATTGGGGAAGTTGAAATCCCCCACTATTATTACCCTATTATTTCTACACTTCTGAGATTTGCCTACATATCTGTTCCTCTATCTCCCCCTGACTGTTTGGGGGCCTATAGTACACTCCCAGCAAAGTGCTTGCCCCCTTTTTGTTTTTAAGTTCTACCCATATGGCCTCATTAGAGGAACCTGCTAAGATATCATCCCTCCTTACAGCAGTAATTGACTCCTTGATTAATATTGCGACACCCCCCTCTGTCTCGCCTGAAGATTCTATACCCTGGAATATTGAGCTGCCAGTCCTGCCCCTCCCTCAACCATGTCTCTGTGATAGCAACAATATCGTACTCCCACCTTCAATTCATCCGCCTTACTCGCAAGACTCCTTGCATTTAAATAAATGCCATCCAGCTTTGCCATACTCCCTTGTGCCATTACATATTTGCTCTGCCTTCCAGACTGACTTGTTTTTTTCCTCTATATTTGGCGGTGCATCACCCCCTACTATAGCTCCACTCCGTATCCCATCCCCCTGCCAAGTGTAATGTATCCAAGTTTGCTGACGATACAAAGCTAGGTGGGACAGTAAGCTGTGAGGAGAACACACAGAGTCTGCAAAGGGATATAGATAGACTGAGTGAGTGGGCAGTAAGGTGGCAGATGGAGTATAATGTGGGGAAATGTTCACTTTGGTAGGAAGAATAGAAAAAAACAGAATATTTTTTAAATGGTGAGAAACTTTCAAATGTTGGTGTTGAGAGAGATTTGGGTGTCCTCATGCAAGAAACACAGAAAGTGAGCATGCAGGTACAGCAAGCAATAAGGAAGGCAAATGGCATGTTGGCCTTTATTGCAGGGGGTTGGAGTATAAGAGTGAGGAAGTCTTGCTCCAATTGTACAGGGCCTTGGTGAGACCACACCGGGAGTACTGGGCACAGTTTTGGTCTCCTTATCTAAGGAAGGATATACTTGCCTCGGAGGTGCTGCAACAAAACTAGATTGATTCCTGGGATGAGAGGGCTGTCCTATGAGGAGAGATTGTGTAGAATGGGCCGATACTCTCTGGAGTTTAGAAGAATGAGAGGTGATCTCATTGAAACATACACGATTCTGAGGGGGATTGACAGGGTAGACGCTGAGAGGTTGTTTCCCCCTGGCTGGAGAGTCTAGAACTAGGGGTCACAGTCTCAGGATAAGGGGTCGGCCATTTCAGACTGAGATGAGGAGGAATTTCTTCACTCAGAGGGTTGTGAATCTTTGGAATTCTCTGCCCCAGAGGGCTGTGGATGCCGAGTCTTTGAGTATATTCAAGGCTGAGATCGATAGATTTCTGGACTCTCGGGGAATCGAGGGATATGGAGATCGGGCGGGAACGTGGAGTTGAGGTCGATGATCAGCCTTGATCTTATTGAAGCAGGCTCGAGGGGCCGTGTGGCCCACTCCTGCTTCTTATGTTATGTTATGAACCCCACCCCACCCCCCAAACTACAGGATTGTAGGAGTTGGGTACCGAAATGGGGGAAGCGGGAAGGAGGTGATGAGTGTGACAGGGGAGACGGGAATAGAAGGGGGAGGAGACGGGAAAGGGGAAGGGACGAATGGGATAGTCTGGGGAGGGGAAGGGACGAGTGGGTAGACGGGGAGGGGGAGGGGTGAGTGGGAGAGTCGGGGGAGGGGGAGGGGTGAGTGGGAGAGGCGGGGGAGGGGGAGGGGTGAGTGGGGGTGACGGGGAGGGGTGAGTGGGGGTGACGGGGAGGGGGAGGGGCGAGTGGGAGGGGCGAGTGGGAGGGGCAGGAGGGGGAGGGGGAGGGGTGAGTGGGAGAGTCGGGGGAGGGAGAGGGGTGAGTGGGAGAGGCGGGAGAGGGGGGAGGGGTGAGTGGGGGAGACAGGGGAGGGGTGAGTGGGGGAGGCGGGGGAGGGGGAGGGGTGAGTGGGAGAGGAGTGGGAGAGGAGGGGGAGGGGGGAGGGGGGAGTGGGAGAGGAGGGGGAGGGGGAAGGGGGAGGGGGGAGGGGGGAGTGGGAGAGGAGGGGGAGGGGGAAGGGGGAGGGGGAGGGGGGAGGGGGGAGTGGGAGAGGAGGGGGAGGGGGGAGGGGGGAGGGGTGAGTGGGAGAGGAGGGGGAGGGGGGAGGGGTGAGTGGGAGAGGAGGGGGAGGGGGAGGGGTGAGTGGGAGAGGAGGGGGAGGGGTGAGTGGGAGAGGAGGGGGAGGGTGAGTGGGAGAGGAGGGGGAGGGGGAGGGGTGAGTGGGAGAGGAGGGGGAGGGGGAGGGGTGAGTGGGAGAGGAGGGGGAGGGGGAGGGGTGAGTGGGAGAGGAGGGGGAGGGGTGAGTGGGAGAGGAGGGGGAGGGGGAGGGGTGAGTGGGGGAGACGGGGGAGGGGAGGGGGAGGGGGGAGGGGAGGGGGAGGGGGAGGGGAGGGGTGAGTGGGGGAGACGGGGGAGGGGGAGGGGAGGGGTGAGTGGGAGAGGGGGAGGGGGAGGGGCGAGTGGGAGAGTCGGGGGAGGGGGAGAGTCGGGGGAGGGGGAGGGGGAGGGGGAGGCGGAGAGACGGGGAGGGGGAGAGAGGGAGGGGTGAATGGGAGAGGCGGGGAGGGGTGAGTGGGGGAGACGGGGACGGGGAGGGGGAGAGTCGGGGGAGGGGGAGGGGTGAGTGGGGGAGACGGGGGAGGGGTGAGTGGGGGAGACGGGGGAGGGGGAGGGGTGAGTGGGGGAGACGTGAGTGGGGGAGACGGGGGAGGGGTGAGTGGGGGAGACGGGGGAGGGGGAGGGTGAGTGGGGTAGACGGGGAGGGGGAGGGGTGAGTGGGAGAGTCGGGGGAGGGGTGAGTGGGGTAGACGGGGGAGGGGGAGGGGTGAGTGGGAGAGTCGGGGGAGGGGTGAGTGGGTAGACGGGGAGGGGGAGGGGTGAGTGGGGTAGATGGGGGAGGGGGAGGGGGAGGGGTGAGTGGGGTAGATGGGGGAGGGGGAGGGGTGTAGGGCTCCGAATCGTGCAGACCACCAGGTGCCGGGGTCCAGCCCGCTCGGTGCTCATCTGCGTGAGGTGTAGGAGGAGACATACAATTGGACTCAGTGCCCAGAGCAAGAGAGGTGGTAATTCAGCCAGGGTGTCCAGCTCCTGATCGCTACCAGTCGCCCCCTGCTGCAAAGGGTGAGGGCGGGATCCAACTTGGCTATAAACACACTTCAATTCTGGGGCATACATCAAGAACGAGCAGCCATGACTCAGTGACAGCGTTCTCGCCGCTGAGCGCAGATTCAGAGGATGCTGCTCGGTATGAGCAAACACAGATATGAAGAGCGCGGTATCGCTCTCTCACCCGAGTCAGCAGGTCGTGGGTTCGAGTCTCACTCCAGAGACTTGAGCCTATAATCCAGGCTGACATTCCAGTGCGGTACTGCGGGAGTGCTGCACTGTCGGAGGGGCCGTCTTTTGGATGAGACGGTAAACCGAGGCCCCGTCTGCTCTCAGGTGGATGTGAAAGATCCCCCAGCACTATTCGAAGAGCAGGGGAGTTCTCCCCGGTGTCCTGGCCAAGATTTATCTTCAACCAACAATCACTAAAAGACAGATTATCTGGTCTTTATCTCATTGCTGTTTGTGGGAGCTTGCTGTGCGCAAATTGGCTGCTGTGTTTCCTACATTACAACAGTGACTACACTTCAAAAGTACTTCATTGGCTGTAAAGTGCTTTGGACAGCGAAAGGCGCTATATAAAAGGCAAGATCTTTTTCCTTTTGAATGAGTTACTGAAGAGGAGCTGGAAGCCGGAGAGGGGCAGAGAAAATTAAATAAATAAAAATTTGTTCACACTTCACAAGAACATTGCACTGACCCACTTAGCCCGCTCGCTCCCTCCGCACCCCGCTTTGACATGGTGTAATGACACCAAGTGCAGTAAGTGCTGGCACTCACCTTGTACTGCCCGGCCTCCTCGCACACCTTGCCCACCTTGGTTAGGTTCTCCACGTTCCGTCCATTCAGTGCCAGCTTGACTCCAGTTTGGCGAACAGGACGGCCGTGCCCGCTCCGATCCCCGAGCTGGCTCCGGTGAGGAGTGCCACCTTCCCACTGAGCGACAACCTCTAGAAACAAACATCCAGATGGCACAGGGTGAGGCACAGGTACAGAGGGCAGGGGACAGAGGGCACAAGGCAGGGGGCAGAGGGCACAGGGCAGCAGGCACAAGGCAGGGGGGCAGAGGGCACAGGGGGCAGAGGGCACAAGGCAGCAGGCGCAGGGGGCACAGGGCAGCGGGGGGCAGCAGGCACAGGGCAGCGGGGGCAGCAGGCACAGGGCAGCGGGACGGGGGCACAGGGCAGAGGGCACAGTGTGAGGCACAGGGTAGGGGCAGAGGGCACAATGTGAGGCAGAGGGCACAGTGAGGCAGGGGGCAGAGGGCACAGTGTGGGGCACAGGGCAGAGGGCACAGTGTGAGGCAGGGGCAGAGGGCACAGGGCAGAGGGCACAGTGTGGGGCACAGGGCAGAGGGCACAGTGTGAGGCACAGGGCAGAGGGCACAGTGTAGAGGGCACAGTGAGAGGCAGGGGGCAGAGGGCACAGGGCAGAGGGCACAGTGTGGGGCACAGGGCAGAGGGCACAGTGTGAGGCACAGGGCAGAGGCACAGTGTGAGGCACAGGGCAGAGGGCACAGTGTGAGGCAGGGGGCAGAGGGCACAGTGTGATGCACAGGGCAGAGGGCACAGTGTGAGCAGAGGGCACAGTGTGAGGCAGAGGGCACAGTGTGAGGCAGAGGGCACAGTGAGGCAGGGGGCAGAGGGCACAGTGTGAGGCACAGGGCAGAGGGCACAGTGTGAGGCACAGGGCAGAGGGCACAGTGTGAGGCAGGGGGCAGAGGGCACAGTGTGAGGCAGAGGGCACAGTGAAGCAGGGGGCAGAGGGCACAGTGTGGGGCACAGGGCAGAGGGCACAGTGTGAGGCAGAGGGCACAGTGAGGCAGGGGCAGAGGGCACAGTGTGGGGCACAGGGCAGAGGGCACAGTGTGAGGCAGGGGGCAGAGGGCACAGTGTGAGGCAGGGGGCAGAGGGCACAGTGTGAGGCAGAGGGCACAGTGAGGCAGGGGGCAGAGGGCACAGTGTGGGGCACAGGGCAGAGGGCACAGTGTGAGGCAGGGGGCAGAGGCACAGTGTGAGGCACAGGGTAGGGGCAGAGGGCAGTGTGGGGCAGAGGGCACAGTGAGGCAGGGGGCAGAGGGCACAGTGTGGGGCACAGGGCAGAGGGCACAGTGTGAGGCAGGGGCAGAGGGCACAGTGTGAGGCACAGGGCAGAGGGCACAGTGTGAGGCAGAGGGCACAGTGAGGCAGGGGGCAGAGGGCACAGTGAGGCACAGGCAGAGGCACAGTGTGAGGCAGGGGGCAGGGGGGCACAGTGTGAGGCAGGGGGCACAGTGCAGGGAGGACGGGAACACATGGCGGGACAGGCAGTGGGGCAGACCCGGCGGGCGGTGCTGAAATGGCCGCCCTGAACCCGGGGACCCGGAGCGGCGTCTCGGCCCCTGAACTGGGCGCTGCCGACCGGGACAGACCGGGGCCCGGGTCTCTCCCCAGGAACACAAACCCCCCTCCCGCGCCTCTCCCACCTCCCCCGGCCGGATACCTGAGTCACCGCTTTAGCCCAGGCGGCCATGTTTAAATAAAGGCGCAGCCCCACCCGGCCATCGGGGTCACGGGGTCATTTAAGGTGCCGCCCCGGAGTCCCCAACACTCGGAGTCCGGAGTCCCCAACACCCGGAGTCCCTGACACCCGGAGTCCCCAACACCCGGAGTCCGGAGTCCCCAACACCCGGAGTCCGGAGTCCCCAACACCCGGAGTCCCCCGACACCCGGAGTCCGGAGTCCCCAACACCCGGAGTCCCCGACACCCGGAGTCCGGAGTCCCCAACACCCGGAGTCCGGAGTCCCCAACACCGGAGTCCCCAACACCCGGAGTCCGGAGTCCTCAACACCCGGAGTCCCCAACACCCGGAGTCCGGAGTCCCCAACACCCGGAGTCCGGAGTCCCCAACACCCGGAGTCCCTGACACCCGGAGTCCCCAACACCCAGAGTCCGGAGTCCCCAACACCCGGAGTCCGGAGTCCCCAACACCTGGAGTCCCCGACACCCGGAGCCAGAGTCCCCAACACCCGGAGTCCGGAGTCCCCAACACCCGGAGTCCCCGACACCCGGAGTCCGGAGTCCCCAACACCCGGAGTCCGGAAGTCCCCAACGTCCGGAGTCCCCAACACCCGGAGTCCCCGACACCGGAGTCCGGAGTCCCCAACACCCAGAGTCCGGAGTCCCCAACACCCGGAGTCCCTGACACCCGGAGTCCCCGACACCCGGAGTCCCCAACACCCGGAGTCCGGAGTCCCCAACACCCGGAGTCCCCGACACCCGGAGTCCGGAGTCCCCAACACCCGGAGTCCGGAGACCCAACACCCGGAGTCCGGAGTCCCCAACACCCGGAGTCCCCGACACCCGGAGTCGGGACTCCCCAACACCCGGAGTCCGGAGTCCCCAACAGCCGGAGTCCGGAGACCTCAACACCCAGAGTCCCCAACACCCGGAGTCCGGAGTCCCCAACACCCGGAGTCCGGAGTCCCCAACACCCGGAGTCCCTGACACCCGGAGTCCCCGACACCCGGAGTCCCCAACACCCGGAGTCCGGAGTCCCCAACACCCGGAGTCCCCGGACACCCGGAGTCCGGAGTCCCCAACACCCGGAGTCCGGAGTCCCCAACACCCGGAGTCCGGAGTCCCCAACACCCGGAGTCCCCAACACCCGGAGTCCGGAGTCCCCAACACCCGGAGTCCGGAGTCCTCAACACCCAGAGTCCCCAACACCCGGAGTCCCCGACACCCGGAGTCCGGAGTCCCCAACACCCGGAGTCCGGAGTCCCCAACACCCGGAGTCCGGAGTCCCCAACACCCGGAGTCCCCGACACCCGGAGTCCGGAGTCCCCAACACCCGGAGTCCGGAGTCCCCAACACCTGGAGTCCGGAGTCCTCAACACCCAGAGTCCCCAACACCCGGAGTCCCCAACACCCGGAGTCCCCAACACCCGGAGTCCCCAACACCCAGAGTCCGAAGTCCCCAACACCCAGAGTCCCCGACACCCGGAGTCCGGAGTCCCCGACACCCGGAGTCCTCAACACCCGGAGTCCTCAACACCCGGAGTCCAGAGTCCCCAACACCCGGAGTCCCCGACACCCGGAGTCCTCAACACCCGGAGTCCAGAGTCCCCAACACCCGGAGTCCCCGACACCCGGAGTCCCCCGACACCCATAGTCCGGAGTTCCCCAACACCCGGAGTCCCCGACACCCGGAGTCCGGAGTCCTCAACACCCGGAGTCCTCAACACCCGGAGTCCCCAAACACCCGGAGTCCGGAGTCCCCAACACCCGGAGTCCCCGACACCCGGAGTCCGGAGTCCTCAACACCCGGAGTCCTCAACACCCGGAGTCCAGAGTCCGGAGTCCCCGACACCCGGAGTCCTCAACACCCGGAGTCCCCAACACCCGGAGTCCGGAGTCCCCGACACCCAGAGTCCCCGACACCCAGAGTCCGGAGTCCCCGACACCCGGAGTCCTCAACACCCGGAGTCCCCGACACCTGGAGTCCGGAGTCCTCAACACCCGGAGTCCTCAACACCCGGAGTCCGGAGTCTGGAGTCCTCAACACCCGGAGTCCGGAGTCCTCAACACCCGGAGTCCGGAGTCCTCAACACCCGGAGTCCCCAACACCCGGAGTCCCGACACCCGGAGTCCCCGACACCCAGAGTCCGGAGTCCTCAACACCCGGAGTCCTCAACACCGGAGTCCGGAGTCCTCAACACCTGGAGTCCGGAGTCCTCAACACCCGGAGTCCCCAACACCCGGAGTCCACGACACCCGGAGTCCCCGACACCCGGAGTTCCCGACACCCGGAGTCCCCGACACCCGGAGTCTCCGACACCGGAGTCCGGAGTCCTCAACACCCGGAGTCCCCAACACCCGGAGTCCCCGACACCCGGAGTCCAGAGTCCCCAACACCCGGAGTCCCCGACACCCAGAGTCCTCAACACCCGGAGTCCTCAACACCCGGAGTCCGGAGTCCCCAACACCCGGAGTCCCCGACACCCGGAGTCCTCAACACCCGGAATCCTCAACACCCGGAGTCCGGAGTCCCCAACACCCGGAGTCCCCGACACCCGGAGTCCCCGACACCCGGAGTCCCCGACACGCGGAGTCCCCCGACACCCGGAGTCCGGAGTCCCCAACACCCGGAGTCCGGAGTCCCAACACCCGGAGTCCGGAGTCCCCAACACCCGGAGTCGGAGTCCCCAACACCCGGAGTCCTCAACACCCGGAGTCCCCGACACCCGGAGTCCTCAACACCAGGAGTCCCCGACACCCAGAGTCCTCAACACCCGGAGTCCCCAACACCCGGAGTCCTCAACACCCGCAGTCCTTGAGACCCGGAGTCCCCGACACCTGGAGTCCCGGCAATGGGGAAGAAGTGGGAGTGCTTTGAGAGGAGCCCCCACTTCCATGTCCCCTCACCACCATCCCTCTCTCATGGGCCACCCGCACTTCCCTGCTAGCAAGGAGCTGGAGAGCACCTTGCTGCACAGCAGTGGGGCCATGAGGACCCAAGTCAACGTTTAGATCCCTCCTGTAGAGGAGGTCTCAGAACGCCTGCCATCTTTTGTTCACCAATAGCATGTGCTCAAGTGACTGGCGCATTTGCTGCTCCCTGCAGGTGGACATAGAGCACATTGTCACCATCGCCTGTGACATGGCGGTGCTCATGTTGGAGATGCACTCCTCCATTCTCTGCACATTTGCAGACATCGCAGCTGCAAAACCTGCCAGAGCCTCATGAAATTGTTGCTGCCCCTCCAAGATCACCCTCTTTCTCGATGGTCCCCTGTAATGATATCAGCAAATAGAGATGGTATTTGCCTGTTCGATTATGATGCCTTAATAGCATGTTTGTATGTATTGATTGCTTGTGCCTGACCAGCAGAGGGCATGTGACCGAGAGAAGCAAGGCAGTTAGTTTAGTTTTGGTTTCGTTCTAGATGCATCACAGCATCGTGTCTCCTGTAAAAGCTGTATAAAAGAGTTGAACAGACTTTAGATTAAAACTCATTCTCTTTCATAAATGTCTCGTCATTGAACCCACAAAGAAATCAATACATCCCCGAGGCTCAGTGTTTGCATGCAGCTCAGCAGAGCTTGGAGTGTCCTGCACCCTCCGGCGAGGAGCCTCCACTGCTGTCCCTGTCAGCACCATCTGCTCTTGCTCACTTGTGAAGTGAGACATCAGGGGACAGCACTACTCTATCTCACATAGGACCCACCGAGGTGTGTGTATCTGCGCTGGGGCTGGGTGCGCTGGGTCTGCTGACACTGCACCCTCAGAGGCTGGAGGCTCCTCTTCTGGCTGGACAGTGGGGGTGGGGGCGGGTGCAGTTGATGGACCTGTGGAGAGTAAAGAGAAGAATTAGAAGTGCTATAATAAGAATGTGCAATGTTACCATTATGCACTTGATGGCATTTCACTGGCTGCTGATAATCAATCACCATATGAGTCACTGCTGTATGCCATGTGGCTGTATGAGATGTGATTCTGTCACCAGGTTGCTGGGATGTCCCCCTCTCTCCATCTCCCATCGCTAGCATCCCTCCAACTCCCGCGATCTCCAGAGCCCCCTCCTCTGCTGCTGTTAGTTGGGTGAAGACTGGAGGGCCGCCTCTGGTTCTCTGCCTCTCCTGCGCGTTCTGGGCTCTTCTGCAAGTGAAAGTGGTGGAATGGGTGTAAGGGTGTAGGCCTCTTTCCCTACTCCACAATAAAAATTCCAGCCCAAAACTTTATCACAAGAGATGCGATTTTGAAGTAAAATTAAGCCTCTCTCCTGATCTCGCGATAGAACTCTCAAATCTGCGGATTTTTTTTGACTGGTGTGATTGTTCTGCTGAAACATCAATCTTCTAGACCAATCAGAGCGTGGCATTAGTTTGTCAGGGTGATGCCCTCCTGGGATTGGCTGCTGCTGGGCACGTGGGTTGGGTTTCATCCAATAGTGACTAGTGGGAGGGCGGAGAAGGAGCTGAGGGCGCGGTGAGGCTGGAGTGGTGGGCGAGTGGGTTTACCCGTGCAGCATGGATCCTCACTAGAAACCCTTCTCCTCCTCCACCAACAGGAAGCTGCTGACCGCCTCGGACACTCTCTTCTTCCTCAGGGTGACCTGCTCGGCCTCCTGCTGCTCCAACTCCTCGGGGATGGGGATGGGGATGGGGAGGGGGATGGGGAGGGGGATGGGGGGTGGGGATGGGGATGGGGGGTGGGGATGGGGAGGGGGATGGGGGTGGGGATGGGGAGGGGGATGGGGGGTGGGGATGGGGATGGGGAGGGGGGTGGGGATGGGGATGGGGAGGGGGATGGGGGGTGGGGATGGGGATGGGGTGGGGAGGGGGCGGGGGGTGGGGGTGGGGGATGGGGAGGGGGATGGAGAGGGGGATGGGTTGGGGGATAGGGTGGGGGAGGGGGGATGGGGAGGGGGTGGTGGAGGGGGAGGGGGATGGGGGAGGGGATGGGGAGGGGGGTGGGGGATGGGGAGGGGGATGGGGGAGGGGAGGGGGATGGGGGTGGAGATGGGGTGGGGAGGGGGATGGGGGAGGGGGATGGGGATGGAGCTGGGCCGGGGCTGTGGGTAGCTGGCCAGCAGGTGCTTGCGTTTATTGGAGTGGCTCCAGCGCTGGCACTCGGTGCGCAGGTTGACTTTGCAGCCCTGGCAGTGGGCAGTGGCCCTGTGGGTGTGGGGGTGGTGGAGGGGTGGGTACAGGCCCAAACCCAGGCCCCAACCCGGGACCACTGCACTGGTCACAGTACGGGACATGGCCTGGCTGCAGGCGGCTCTGCAGGTCGTGCAGCTCCTAGATCGTGAAGCGCAACGCCGTGGCGCCGCCACAAAACTCCCACCGAACATGGCGGCAATCGATGTCAGCGCCGTGCCCGCTCGCAAAGCCATTTCTGACCCGTTAGTGTCAGGTTCTACTATTCCTATTCCATTGAGTATCTCACAGACTTCCCTCTCATCTGCCCCATTTCTAACCTTTGCTCATTACCCAGTCCGTCTGACACCCCGAATTGACAATGTCTCTCTGCGATGCACAGCCTGAGGACCTGCAGGTTTCCCGCGTTCATCAGTGATAATTCAACACACTGCTCACTTAAGGCCCAAACTTCACAGCTTCACCAGGATGGGCTGCGAATTTGACCAACTTGCACCGTACTAATGAACCCAGTGTGGCGGAGCCACTAAGGGACTCCGATCAATTGTATATAATTCCCTTTAATAACATGTTAGCTACAGCCTGAGTCTGTATCTTTGTTTTCACTGTTTACATGTACAGAGCGCGATCACTTTAATAGCGCGGGCAAACGTGATGACGTCACGCCGTTCATCACATGATTCCCCACCGGTGGGAAAAACGTGATGATGTCACGACGTCAGCCATGGGACCGCCCTAGCAGTCCTCGTGGAGCCTCCGAACTGACTAGACCTATATTCAATGTTCTCCTGTAATTATCCGTTAAACTCTGTTAGTTTTCATTAAACCTCGTTTATTTGATCGCCTGAGTGGACCTCAGTCTTTTGGATAGGAACTAGACATTCCTACATTGGTGACCCCGACTTTTGCGAACGGTTTTCGCAGAAGTTACCGAACATGGAATCGAACGCCGTTGCTTTAAAGCTACCACAGTTCTGGGAGCAACAGCCAGCCGCGTGGTTCATCCAGGCTGAAGCCCAGTTCGTAATCAGGAACATCGTTGCGGATCAGACCCGTTACTATTACGTGGTCTCCGCCCTCGACAGCGCCACAGCCTCGCGGATCGTCAGCCTGCTTGGTAATCCACCAGAAGATCGCAAGTATGAAACGATAAAGGCGCGGTTGTTACAGGTCTTCGGGCTCACGAAGTTGGAGCGCGCCCGCCGGCTGCTCGCTATGCCCGGCCTCGGGGACTCCAAGCCGTCCGAGCTCATGAGCCAAATGCTCACGCTCCTGGGCCCCGAACCGGAATGCTTCCTCTTCAGGGAGCGATTCCTCAGCCAGCTACCGGAGCAAATTCAGGCTGCCCTAGCCAGGTCGGAAGTCATGGACTGCGCAGAGCTGGCTGCCGAAGCGGACAAGATTTTCGCGGTGACACAGCAGTACTGCGCTGCCACGAGGTGCCCATCCCCCACAGACGCCGCTCCAGCCCCTCAACCTGCGGGGTTGTGCTCCTACCACGCCCGTTTTATGTGAAAGCAAGATGCTGCCACCCTCCCTGCAGTTTTTCACTCAAACAAAACAGCAGCAACCCTGTTGAAAGAGGACCGGTTATAACGAGCGCCCCGCGGCTGCGATGGCAATCGGTAATTCGGGAAAACTCCTCTTCATCAACGACTCCCTATCTGGCCGACGTTTCCTCTGCGACACCGGGGCGCAGTGTAGCATCCTACCCGCGTCCAATCTTGATCTACAAGTTGGGGGGAACGGCCCCTCCCTCCAGGCGGCTAATGGCGGGGCCATTCGGACCTTCGGAAGCCGGCGGGTCCAGGTGTGCTTCGGCGGCCAGCGGTTTTACTGGGATTTCATCACGGCCAAAGTCTCTCAAGCCATCCTCGGGGCGGATTTTTTGTGCGCCAACAGCTTCCTGGTGGATGTACGGCACCGCCGGTTGACCAATGCGGCCACTTTTCACTCCATCCCATGCCACCGCGGTAACACCGTGGCGCGCACTGTCTCCTGTGCGTTCCCACCTCCGGATGACTTCACTCGCCTCCTCGGAGATTTCCCAGACCTCACCAGACCCATGGTGTCGAACATCATATCACCACTACTGGCTCCCCGGTCTGCGCACGGGCCCGGTGCCTCGAACCTGGCAAGCTCGCGGCTGTGAAAGCGGAGTTCGACACGATGGAGCGGCTAGGGATTATTCGCCAGTCGAATAGTCCCTGGTCTTCGCCTCTCCACATTGTTCCGAAACCTGGCGACGGATGGCGGCCTTGCGGCGACTACCGACGCCTGAACGACGCCACTACTCCTGATCAGTACCCGATCCCTCATATTCAGGATTTCTGTGCCCATTTGGCGGGAAATACCATTTTTTCCAAAGTCGACCTTGTCCGTGGCTACCACCAGGTCCCCGTACACCCGCAAGACGTCCCGAAAACTGCAGTCATCACCCCATTCGGCCTGTTTGAATTTCTGTGGATGCCGTTTGGATTGAAGAACGCTGCACAGGCTTTCCAGCGCTTGATGGACTCCGTGCTTCGGGACCTCAAGTTTCTATTCGTCTACCTCGACGACATCCTCATCGCCAGCCCTAATAAAGAGGAGCACATCCGCCATTTGCGCACCCTCTTTAGACGCCTCAGTCAACACGGCTTGATCATCAACCCGGCCAAGTGCCAGTTCGGCCTGCAGCAGATTGGTTTCTTAGGCCATTGCATCACATCAGACGGCGCAATTCCCCTGCAAACGAAAGTGGAGGCAGTTACTTCGTTCCCGTGCCCGCAGTCCGTCAAGGCCCTGCAGGAGTTCCTCGGGATGGTAAATTTTTATCACCGGTTCGTCCCTAATGCAGCTCTGCTCATGCAGCCCCTGTACGAGGCCCTCAAGGGCAAGTCCGGCAAGGATCCGATTAGCTGGACGGTCGACGTGGACCGGGCGTTCGTCGACACAAAAGGCGCCTTAGCCAACGCAACCATGCTGGCGCACCCGCTGCCAGGTGCCACCATCGCCCTTACCACCGATGTGTCAGACTACGCCATCGGCACAGTGCAGGAACAGTGGGTGCATGGGACGTGGCAACCGCTGGCGTTTTTCAGCCGTCAACTACGGCGAAACGAACGGAAGTACAGCACGTTCGACCGGGAGTTGCTGGCCCTTTTTCTGGCCATCCGCCATTTCCGGTTCTTGCTAGAGGGCCGTCCGTTCACGGCTTTTGTGGACCATAAGCCACTAAAGTTCACTATGGCCAAGACCGCCGAACCGTGGTCAGCTCGGCAACAACGTCAGTTGGCGTTTATCTCGGAATTCACCACTGACATTCAGCACGTGTCCGGTAAAGACAACCTGGTGGCGGATTGCCTCTCCCGCGCGACCGTTCATGCAGTCCAGCTCGGCATCGACTATGCCCTCATGGCTGCGGATCAAGCCTCCCTCGGACCTGGAAGTCCAATCTTACAGAACCAACCCCTCTAGCCTCCAAGTGGCCGACGTCAAATTCCATGCCGCGGGCACTACGCTACTCTGCGACGTCTCCGTAGGAGATCCTCGCCCTATCGTCCCGGTCGCCTGGCACCGAAAAGTTTTTGACGCCATACACGGGTTGTCGCACCCTGGCATGAAGGCCTCGCAACGGCTGATGTCGTCCAAATTCGTGTGGCAGGGCATGCACATGGATGTTCGCGACTGGGCCAACACCTGCGTGGTCTGCCAAAAGGCCAAGGTGCAGCGTCACGTCAAGGCTCCATTGGCCACTTTCGCTGTTCCGGAAGGTAGGTTTGATCATGTGCATGTGGACCTGGTGGGGCCACTTCCGCCTTCGCACGTGTTTACTCATCTTCTTACAATGGTGGACCGCACCACTCGATGGCCAGAGGCGGTTCCTTTGTCATCCACCACTTCCACAGATGTCGCCAGGGCATTCATCTCCTCTTGCGTCGCCTGTTTCGGGGTACCGACGGACATCTCGTCTGATCATGGGCTGCAGTTTTCTTCGGAACTCTGGAACGCTGTGGCTCAGGGGCTCGGCGTCAAGCTACATCGCACCACTGCCTACCATCCACAGGCGAACGGCCTGTGTGAATGATTCCACAGGTCGCTCAAGGCCGCACTGCGAGCCAGCCTTCAAGGGGCGGGCTGGGTGGACAGGCTTCCATGGGTCCTTTTGGGTCTTCGTACAGCGCCTAAAGAAGATCTTCAATCGTCCACGGCGGAGCTCGTATATGGCCAGCCGCTACGCGTACCAGGGGATTTCCTTCCGACTCCAACGGAGCCATGGTCCGCATCCCAGCAGCTCAGCAGCCACCAGGAGGCAGCCAGAAGTTTCGCTCCAGTGCCTATGTCGCATCATGGCTTGCAGAGCTCCCACGTCCCAGCTGAGCTGAAGAACGCCGACTATGTGTTTATCCGCCACGACGCTCATCGGTGTGATGAAATATGCCATTCATCAGGCACTGTATTCCCTGTGTTTAGTTTAGTTTCAGTTTCATTTCCTTACCTGTATTGTATTGTGTGTAGGGCTCCGCCCATACCTGGCCCCTACTAAAGCAAGCCCCAGCGTGTCTCACAGCAGTACAGCAGATCTCTGGATGAGAGACACTTCTCCAAGGTGTATTACTTTCTGAGTTAATAAAAGCCTTGCTTTGCTCCGTTAACGTCGAGTCTCGGATTCATTGAGGCACATCAATCGGGACCCAATCAAACCCCCTTACACTGGTCCTTTCCGCGTGATAGAGCTGGGAGACAAATCTTTTTCGGTCGATGTCGGAGGTAAACCGGACCACATTTCGGTTGACCGGTTGAAGCCGGCTCACTTGGACCTTGACCGTCCAGTCGAGATCGCACAACCGCCGAAACGTGGCCGACCGCCCACAGTCGCCATGCCAGATCAAACGCAACCGCCCGCCAGCTCGCCCGCCATCCATCAGCTTCCACTTCAAGGCTACAGAAGTCGATCTGACAGGCTTTCAGGCCACCTCGCCGTTTTACTTTTGCTAATAAAGACAATTCTGAGGGGGCGCATGTGGCAGAGCCACTAAGGGACTCTGATCAATTGCATATAATTTCCTTTAATAATATGTTAGCTACAGCCTGAGTCTGTATCTTTGTTTTCACTGTTTACATGTACAGAGCGCGATCACTTTAATAGCGCGGGTAAACGCGATGACGTCACGCCGTTCATCACGTGATCCCCCTCCGGCGGGAAAAACGTGATGATGTCATGACGTCAGCCACGGGACCGCCCAAGCAGTCCTCGTGGAGCCTCTGAACTGACTAGACCTATATTCGATGTTCTCCTGTAGTTATCCGTTAAACTCTGTTCGTTTTCATTAAACCTCGTTTATTTGATCGCCTGAGTAGACCTCAGTCTTTTGGATAGGAACTAGACATTCCTACACCAGCTTGTTTATGTAGATCAGAATCCAGCAGCAGTCGCTGGGCCAACACCGAGTTCACCCTAGTAACGGGAGGCTGTACATCGGCCCTAGTAACGGGAGTCTGTACACTGGCCCTAGTAACGGGAGGGCTGTACACTGGCCCTAGTAACGGGAGGCTGTACACCGGCCCTACTAACGGGAGGCTGTACACCGGCCCTAGTAACGGGTGGCTGTACACCGGCCCTAGTAATGGGAGGCTGTACACCGGCCCTAGCAACGGGTGGCTGTACACCGGCCCTAGTAACGGGAGGCTGTACACCGGCCCTAGTAACGGGTGGCTGTACACCGGCCCTAGTAACGGGTGGCTGTACACCGGCCCTAGTAACGGGTGGCTGTATACTGGCCCTAGTAACGGGTGGGCTGTACACTGGCCCTAGTAATGGTGGGCTGTACACTGGCCCTAGTAACGGGTGGGCTGTACACTGGCCCTAGTAACGGGTGGGCTGTACACTGGCCCTAGTAACGGGTGGGCTGTACACTGGCCCTAGTAACGGGTGGGCTGTACACTGGCCCTAGTAACAGTGGGCTGTACACTGGCCCTAGTAACAGTGGGCTGTACACTGGCCCTAGTAACGGGTGGGCTGTACACTGGCCCTAGTAACAGGTGGGCTGTACACTGGCCCTAGTAACAGTGGGCTGTACACTGGCCCTAGTAACAGTGGGCTGTACACTGGCCCTAGTAACAGTGGGCTGTACACTGGCCCTAGTAACGGGTGGGCTGTACACTGGCCCTAGTAACAGGTGGGCTGTACACTGGCCCTAGTAACAGTGGGCTGTACACTGGCCCTAGTAACAGTGGGCTGTACACTGGCCCTAGTAACAGTGGGCTGTAATAACAACAGAAAATTCTGGAAAAACTCAGCAGGTCAGGCAACATCCGTGGAGAGAAATTTGAGTTGACGTTTCGGGTTGGACCCTTCTTCAAAACTGGAAAGAAAAGAAACTAGATCGGAGGCAGGGCTGCGATCGGACAAAAGAATAAAAGAAACAAAAGAAGTAAAAGAGATTAGAAGCTAGGCGAGATGGTAATAGGCTGGGATTAGGTGTAAAGTGTACTGGCAGGGCAAAAGATAGCTGCCAGGTGTGAGAGAGAAACAAAAGGAAAGGGGGGGGGGGGGGGAAAGGAGTGGAACAATTACAAGAGAAAATGAAATGGGGGCCGAGCTTATGATCTGAAATTGTTGAACTCGTTATTGAGTCCGGAAGGCTGCAGACTGCCTAATCGGAAGATGAGGTGCTGTTCCTCGAGTTTACGTTGAGCTTCCGTGGAACAATACAAGAGGCCAAGGACGGTGAGGTCCGAGTGGGAATGGGGCGGTGAATTAAAGTGACAGGCGACCGGAAGCTCGGGGTCACCCTTACGGACTGAACGGAGGTGTTCCACAAAGCGGTCACCCAATCTGCGTTTGGTCTCCCCAATGTAGAGGAGACCGCATCGTGAGCAGCGAATACAGTATACTAGATTGCGAGAAGTACAAGTAAATCGCTGTTTCACCTGGAAGGGGTGTTTGGGGCCCTGGACAGTGGGAAGGGGGAGGTATAGGGGCAGGTGTTACATCTCCTGCGCTTGCACGGGAAGGTGCCGGGCGAAGGGGAAGGGCTGTTTGGGGTGATAGAGGAGTGGACTAGGGTGTCTCGGAGGGAGTGGTCCCTGCGGCATGCTGAAAGGGGAGGGGAGGGGAAGATACGTTTGGTGGTGGGATCACTTTGGAGGTAGCGGAAATGCCGGAGGATGATCCGTTGAATGTGGAGGCTGGTGGGGTGAAAGGTGAGGACAAGGGGAACCCTATCGTGGTTCCGGGAGGGAGGGGCAGGGGTGAGGGCAGAAGTGCGGGAGATAGAACCGACACGGTCGAGGGCAGTGTCAACCACAGTAGAGGGGAATCCTCGGTTGCGGAAAAAGGAAGACATGTCTGAAGCACTGGTGTGGAAGGTGGCGTCGTCGGAGCAGATACGGCGGAGGCGGAGAAACTGGGAGAATGGAATAGAGTCCTTACAGGAAGCGGGGTGGGAGGAAGTGTAGTCCAGGTAGCTGTGGGAGTCAGTGGGCTTGTAGTAAATATTGGTCGATAACCTATCCCCAGAGATGGAGACGGAGAAGTCGAGGAAGGGAAGGGAAGAGTCCGAGATGGACCATGTGAAGGTGAGGGAAGGGTGGAAATTGGAGGCAAAGTGAATGAAATTGTCAAGTTCGGGGCGAGAGCAGGAAATGGCACCGATACAGTCATCAATGTATCGGAAAAAGAGGTGAGGGAGGGGACCCGAGTAGGACTGGAACAAAGATTGTTCCACATAGCCCACGAAAAGGCAGGCATAGCTAGGACCCATGCGGGTACCCATGGCAACACCTTTGATTTGGAGGAAATGAGTGGAGTTAAAGGAGAAGTTGTTCAATGTGAGAACAAGTTCAGCCAGGCGGAGGAGGGTGGTGGTGGATGGGGACTGGTCGGGCCTCTGTTCAAGGAAGAAGCGGAGCGCCCTCAGGCCATCTGGGTGGGGGATGGAGGTGTAGAGGGATTGTACGTCCATGGTGAAAAGGAAGCGGTTGGGGCCAGGAAACTGTAAACTGTTAAAGTGGCGGAGGGCGTCCGAAGAGTCGCGGATGTAGGTGGGAAGAGACTGGACAAGGGGAGAAAAGATAGAGTCGAGATAGGAAGAGATAAATTCTGTAGGGCACCTTTCACCCCACCAGCCTCCACATTCAATCGATCATCCTCCGCCATTTCCGCTACCTCCAAAGTGATCCCACCACCAAACGTATCTTCCCCTCCCCTCCCCTTTCAGCATTCCGCAGGGACCGCTCTCTCCGAGACACCCTAGTCCACTCCTCTATCACCCCAAACAGCCCTTCCCCTTCGCCTGGCACCTTCCTGTGCAAGCGGAGGAGATGTAACACCTGCCCCTACACCTCCCCCCTTCCCACTGTCCAGGGCCCCAAACACCCCTTCCAGGTGAAACAGCGATTTACTTGTACTTCTCGCAATCTAGTATACTGTATTCGCTGCTCACGATGCGGTCTCCTCTACATTGGGGAGACCAAACGCAGATTGGGTGACCGCTTTGCGGAACACCTCCGTTCAGTCCGTAAGGGTGACCCTGAGCTTGCGGTCACCTGTCACTTTAATTCACTGCTCCATTCCCACTCGGACCTCACCGTCCTTGGCCTCTTGTACTGTTCCATGGAAGCTCAACGTAAACTCGAGGAACAGCACCTCATCTTCCGATTAGGCAGTATGCAGCCTTCCGGACTCAATATCGAGTTCAACAATTTCAGATCATAAGCTCGGCCCCCATTTCATTTTCTCTTGTAATTGTTCCACTCCTTTCCCCCCCAACCCCCTTCCCTTTTGTTTCTCTCTCACACCTGGCAGCTATCTTTTGCCCTGCCAGTACACTTTACACCTAATCCCAGCCTATTACCATCTCGTCCAGCTTCTAATATCTTTTATTTCTTTTGTTTCTTTTATTCTTTTGTCCGATCGCAGCCCTGCCTCCGATCTAGTTTCTTTTCTTTCCAGTTTTGAAGAAGGGTTCGACCCGAAACGTCAACTCAAATTTCTCTCCACGGATGTTGCCTGACCTGCTGAGTTTTTCCAGCATTTTCTGTTGTTATTTCGGATTTCCAACATCTGCAGTATTTTGCTATCGTAACAGTGGGCTGTACACAGGCCCTAGTAACGGGTGGGCTGTACACTGGCCCTAGTAACGGGTGGGCTGTACACCGGCCCTAGTAACAGGTGGGCTGTACACTGGCCCTAGTAACGGGTGGGCTGTACACTGGCCCTAGTAACAGGTGGGCTGTACACCGGCCCTAGTAACAGGTGGGCTGTACACCGGCCCTAGTAACAGTGGGCTGTACACCGGCCCTAGTAACAGGTGGGCTGTAAACTGGCCCTAGTAACAGTGGGCTGTACACCGGCCCTAGTAACTGGAGGGCTGTAAACTGGCCCTAGTAACAGTGGGCTGTACACCGGCCCTAGTAACAGGTGGGCTGTACACCGGCCCTAGTAACGGGTGGGCTGTACACCGGCCCCAGTAACAGGTGGGCTGTACACTGGCCCTAGTAACGGGAGGCTGTACACTGGCCCTAGTAACGGGTGGGCTGTACACTGGCCCTAGTAACGGGTGGGCTGTACACTGGCCCTAGTAACGGGAGGCTGTACACTGGCCCTAGTAACGGGTGGGCTGTACACTGGCCCTAGTAACTGGAGGGCTGTAAACTGGCCCTAGTAACAGGTGGGCTGTACACCGGCCCTCGTAACGGGTGGGCTGTACACCGGCCCTAGTAACAGGTGGGCTGTACACCGGCCCTAGTAACGGGTGGGCTGTACACTGGCCCTAGTAACGGGAGGCTGTACACTGGCCCTAGTAACAGGTGGGCTGTACACTGGCCCTAGTAACAGGAGGCTGTACACTGGCCTCAGTAACAGGAGGCTGTACACTGGCCCTAGTAACAGGTGGGCTGTACACTGGCCCTAGTAACGGGTGGGCTGTACACTGGCCCTAGTAACGGGTGGGCTGTACACTGGCCCTAGTAACGGGAGGCTGTACACTGGCCCTAGTAACGGGTGGGCTGTACACTGGCCCTAGTAACTGGAGGGCTGTAAACTGGCCCTAGTAACAGGTGGGCTGTACACTGGCCCTAGTAACAGGTGGGCTGTACACTGGCCCTAGTAACAGGAGGCTGTACACTGGCCTCAGTAACAGGAGGCTGTACACTGGCCCTAGTAACAGGTGGGCTGTACACTGGCCCTAGTAACGGGTGGGCTGTACACTGGCCCTAGTAACAGGTGGGCTGTAAACTAGCCCTAGTAATGGGAGGCTGTACACTGGCCCTAGTAACGGGTGGCTGTACACCGGCCCTAGTAACGGGAGGCTGTACACCGGCCCTAGTAACGGGTGGGCTGTACACTGGCCCTAGTAATGGGTGGGCTGTACACCGGCCCTAGTAACGGGTGGCTGTACACCAGCCCTAGTAACGGGTGGCTGTACACCGGCCCTAGTAACGGGTGGCTGTACACCGGCCCTAGTAACGGGTGGGCTGTAAACTGGCCCTAGTAATGGGTGGGCTGTACACTGGCCCTAGTAGCGGGTGGGCTGTACACTGGCCCTAGTAACGGGTGGGCTGTACACTGGCCCTAGTAACAGTGGGCTGTACACCGGCCATAGTAACAGTGGGCTGTACACTGGCCCTAGTAATGGGTGGGCTGTACACTGGCCCTAGTAACAGTGGGCTGTACACTGGCCCTAGTAACAGTGGGCTGTACACTGGCCCTAGTAACGGGTGGACAGTACACTGGCCCTAGTAACAGTGGGCTGTACACTGGCCCTAGTAACGGGTGGACAGTACACTGGCCCTAGTAACAGTGGGCTGTACACTGGCCCTAGTAACAGGTGGGCTGTACACTGGCCCTAGTCACAGTGAGCTGTACACTGGCCCTAGTAACAGTGGGCTGTACACTGGCCCTAGTAACAGTGGGATGTACACTGGCCCTAGTAACAGGTGGGCTGTACTCCGGCCCTAGTAACTGGAGGGCTGTAAACTGGCCCGAGTAACAGTGGGCTGTACACCGGCCCTAGTAACGGGTGGGCTGTACACTGGCCCTAGTAACGGGAGGCTCTACACTGGCCCTAGTAACGGGTGGGCTGTACACTGGCCCTAGTAACGGGAGGCTGTACACTGGCCCTAGTAACAGGTGGGCTGTACACTGGCCCTAGTAACTGGAGGGCTGTAAACTGGCCCTAGTAACAGTGGGCTGTACACCGGCCCTAGTAACGGGTGGGCTGTACACTGGCCCTAGTAACGGGTGGGCTGTACACTGGCCCTAGTAACGGGTGGGCTGTACACCGGCCCTAGTAACGGGAGGCTCTACACTGGCCCTAGTAACGGGTGGGCTGTACACTGGCCCTAGTAACGGGAGGCTGTACACTGGCCCTAGTAACAGGTGGGCTGTACACTGGCCCTAGTAACTGGAGGGCTGTAAACTGGCCCTAGTAACAGTGGGCTGTACACCGGCCCTAGTAACTGGAGGGCTGTAAACTGGCCCTAGTAACAGTGGGCTGTACACCGGCCCTAGTAATAGGTGGGCTGTACACCGGCCCTAGTAACGGGTGGACTGTACACCGGCACTAGTAACGGGTGGGCTGTGCACCGGCCCTAGTAACAGGTGGGCTGTACACTGGCCCTAGTAACGGTAGGCTGTACACTGGCCCTAGTAACGGGTGGGCTGTACACTGGCCCTAGTAACGGGTGGGCTGTACACTGGCCCTAGTAACGGGAGGCTGCACACTGGCCCTAGTAACGGGTGGGCTGTACACTGGCCCTAGTAACTGGAGGGCTGTAAACTGGCCCGAGTAACAGGTGGGCTGCACACCGGCCCTAGTAACGGGTGGGCTGTACACCGGCCCTAGTAACAGGTGGGCTGTACACCGGCCCTAGTAACGGGTGGGCTGTACACTGGCCCTAGTAACGGGAGGCTGTACACTGGCCCTAGTAACAGGTGGGCTGTACACTGGCCCTAGTAACAGGAGGCTGTACACTGGCCTTAGTAACAGGAGGCTGTACACTGGCCCTAGTAACAGGTGGGCTGTACACTGGCCCTAGTAACGGGTGGGCTGTACACTGGCCCGAGTAACGGGTGGGCTGTAAACTAGCCCTAGTAATGGGTGGCTGTACACTGGCCCTAGTAACGGGTGGCTGTACACCGGCCCTAGCAACGGGAGGCTGTACACCGGCCCTAGTAACGGGTGGGCTGTACACTGGCCCTAGTAACGGGTGGGCTGTACACCGGCCCTAGTAACGGGTGGCTGTACACCAGCCCTAGTAACGGGTGGCTGTACACCGGCCCTAGTAACGGGTGGCTGTACACCGGCCCTAGTAACGGGTGGGCTGTACACTGGCCCTAGTAACGGGTGGGCTGTAAACTGGCCCTAGTAACGGGTGGGCTGTACACTGGCCCTAGTAACGGGTGGGCTGTACACTGGCCCTAGTAACGGGTGGGCTGTACACTGGCCCTAGTAACAGTGGGCTGTACACCGGCCCTAGTAACAGTGGGCTGTACACTGGCCCTAGTAATGGGTGGGCTGTACACTGGCCCTAGTAACAGTGGGCTGTACACTGGCCCTAGTAACAGTGGGCTGTACACTGGCCCTAGTAACGGGTGGACAGTACACTGGCCCAAGTAACAGTGGGCTGTACACTGGCCCTAGTAACGGGTGGACAGTACACTGGCCCAAGTAACAGTGGGCTGTACACTGGCCCTAGTAACAGGTGGGCTGTACACTGGCCCTAGTAACAGTGGGCTGTACACTGGCCCTAGTAACAGTGGGCTGTACACTGGCCCTAGTAACAGTGGGCTGTACACTTGCCCTAGTAAGAGTGGGCTGTACACTGGCCCTAGTAACAGGTGGGCTGTACTCCGGCCCTAGTAACTGGAGGGCTGTAAACTGGCCCTAGTAACAGTGGGCTGTACACCGGCCCTAGTAACGGGTGGGCTGTACACTGGCCCTAGTAACGGGTGGGCTGTACACTGGCCCTAATAATGGGTGGGCTGTACACTGGCCCTAGTAACAGGAGGCTGTACACCGGCCCTAGTAACGGGAGGCTGTACACTGGCCCTAGTAACGGGAGGCTGTACACTGGCCCTAGTAACAGGTGGGCTGTACACTGGCCCTAGTAACTGGAGGGCTGTAAACTGGCCCTAGTAACAGTGGGCTGTACACCGGCCCTAGTAACTGGAGGGCTGTACACCAGCCCTAGTAACGGGTGGGCTGTACACCGGCCCTAGTAAAGGGTGGGCTGTGCACTGGCCCTAGTAACGGGTGGGCTGTAGACTTGCCCTAGTAACAGGTGGGCTGTAAACTGGCCCTAGTAACGGGTGGGCTGTACACTGGCCCGAGTAACGGGTGGGCTGTACACTCGCCCTGGTAACGGGTGGGCTGTACACTGGCCCTAGTAACAGGAGGCTGTACACCGGCCCTAGTAACGGGAGGCTGTACACTGGCCCTAGTAACGGGTGGGCTGTACACTGGCCCTAGTAACGGGAGGCTGTACACTGGCCCTAGTAACAGGTGGGCTGTACACTGGCCCTAGTAACTGGAGGGCTGTAAACTGGCCCTAGTAACAGTGGGCTGTACACCGGCCCTAGTAACTGGAGGGCTGTACACCGGCCCTAGTAACGGGTGGCTGTACACCAGCCCTAGTAACGGGTGGCTGTACACCGGCCCTAGTAACGGGTGGCTGTACACTGGCCCTAGTAACAGGTGGGCTGTAAACTGGCCCTAGTAACAGTGGGCTGTACACCGGCCCTAGTAACTGGAGGGCTGTAAACTGGCCCTAGTAACAGTGGGCTGTACACCGGCCCTAGTAACAGGTGGGCTGTACACCGGCCCTAGTAACGGGTGGGCTGTACACCGGCCCTAATAACGGGTGGGCTGTACACCGGCCCTAGTAACAGGTGGGCTGTACACTGGCCCTAGTAACGGGAGGCTGTACACTGGCCCTAGTATCGGGTGGGCTGTACACTGGCCCTAGTAACGGGTGGGCTGTACACTGGCCCTAGTAACGGGAGGCTGTACACTGGCCCTAGTAACGGGTGGGCTGCACACTGGCCCTAGTAACTGGAGGGCTGTAAACTGGCCCTAGTAACAGGTGGGCTGTACACCGGCCCTAGTAACGGGTGGGCTGTACACCGGCCCTAGTAACGGGTGGGCTGTACACTGGCCCTAGTAATGGGAGGCTGTAAACTGGCCCTAGTAACAGGTGGGCTGTACACTGGCCCTAGAAACAGGAGGCTGTACACTGGCCTTAGTAACAGGAGGCTGTACACTGGCCCTAGTAACAGGTGGGCTGTACACTGGCCCTAGTAACGGGTGGGCTGTACACTGGCCCTAGTAACGGGTGGGCTGTAAACTAGCCCTAGTAATGGGAGGCTGTACACTGGCCCTAGTAACGGGTGGGCTGTACACTGGCCCTAGTAACTGGAGGGCTGTAAACTGGCCCTAGTAACAGGTGGGCTGTACACTGGCCCTAGTAACAGGTGGGCTGTACACTGGCCCTAGTAACAGGAGGCTGTACACTGGCCTCAGTAACAGGAGGCTGTACACTGGCCCTAGTAACAGGTGGGCTGTACACTGGCCCTAGTAACGGGTGGGCTGTACACTGGCCCTAGTAACAGGTGGGCTGTAAACTAGCCCTAGTAATGGGAGGCTGTACACTGGCCCTAGTAACGGGTGGCTGTACACCGGCCCTAGTAACGGGAGGCTGTACACCGGCCCTAGTAACGGGTGGGCTGTACACTGGCCCTAGTAATGGGTGGGCTGTACACCGGCCCTAGTAACGGGTGGCTGTACACCAGCCCTAGTAACGGGTGGCTGTACACCGGCCCTAGTAACGGGTGGCTGTACACCGGCCCTAGTAACGGGTGGGCTGTAAACTGGCCCTAGTAATGGGTGGGCTGTACACTGGCCCTAGTAGCGGGTGGGCTGTACACTGGCCCTAGTAACGGGTGGGCTGTACACTGGCCCTAGTAACAGTGGGCTGTACACCGGCCATAGTAACAGTGGGCTGTACACTGGCCCTAGTAATGGGTGGGCTGTACACTGGCCCTAGTAACAGTGGGCTGTACACTGGCCCTAGTAACAGTGGGCTGTACACTGGCCCTAGTAACGGGTGGACAGTACACTGGCCCTAGTAACAGTGGGCTGTACACTGGCCCTAGTAACGGGTGGACAGTACACTGGCCCTAGTAACAGTGGGCTGTACACTGGCCCTAGTAACAGGTGGGCTGTACACTGGCCCTAGTCACAGTGAGCTGTACACTGGCCCTAGTAACAGTGGGCTGTACACTGGCCCTAGTAACAGTGGGATGTACACTGGCCCTAGTAACAGGTGGGCTGTACTCCGGCCCTAGTAACTGGAGGGCTGTAAACTGGCCCGAGTAACAGTGGGCTGTACACCGGCCCTAGTAACGGGTGGGCTGTACACTGGCCCTAGTAACGGGAGGCTCTACACTGGCCCTAGTAACGGGTGGGCTGTACACTGGCCCTAGTAACGGGAGGCTGTACACTGGCCCTAGTAACAGTGGGCTGTACACCGGCCCTAGTAACGGGTGGGCTGTACACTGGCCCTAGTAACGGGTGGGCTGTACACTGGCCCTAGTAACGGGTGGGCTGTACACCGGCCCTAGTAACGGGAGGCTCTACACTGGCCCTAGTAACGGGTGGGCTGTACACTGGCCCTAGTAACGGGAGGCTGTACACTGGCCCTAGTAACAGGTGGGCTGTACACTGGCCCTAGTAACTGGAGGGCTGTAAACTGGCCCTAGTAACAGTGGGCTGTACACCGGCCCTAGTAACTGGAGGGCTGTAAACTGGCCCTAGTAACAGTGGGCTGTACACCGGCCCTAGTAATAGGTGGGCTGTACACCGGCCCTAGTAACGGGTGGACTGTACACCGGCACTAGTAACGGGTGGGCTGTGCACCGGCCCTAGTAACAGGTGGGCTGTACACTGGCCCTAGTAACGGTAGGCTGTACACTGGCCCTAGTAACGGGTGGGCTGTACACTGGCCCTAGTAACGGGTGGGCTGTACACTGGCCCTAGTAACGGGAGGCTGCACACTGGCCCTAGTAACGGGTGGGCTGTACACTGGCCCTAGTAACTGGAGGGCTGTAAACTGGCCCGAGTAACAGGTGGGCTGCACACCGGCCCTAGTAACGGGTGGGCTGTACACCGGCCCTAGTAACAGGTGGGCTGTACACCGGCCCTAGTAACGGGTGGGCTGTACACTGGCCCTAGTAACGGGAGGCTGTACACTGGCCCTAGTAACAGGTGGGCTGTACACTGGCCCTAGTAACAGGAGGCTGTACACTGGCCTTAGTAACAGGAGGCTGTACACTGGCCCTAGTAACAGGTGGGCTGTACACTGGCCCTAGTAACGGGTGGGCTGTACACTGGCCCGAGTAACGGGTGGGCTGTAAACTAGCCCTAGTAATGGGTGGCTGTACACTGGCCCTAGTAACGGGTGGCTGTACACCGGCCCTAGCAACGGGAGGCTGTACACCGGCCCTAGTAACGGGTGGGCTGTACACTGGCCCTAGTAACGGGTGGGCTGTACACCGGCCCTAGTAACGGGTGGCTGTACACCAGCCCTAGTAACGGGTGGCTGTACACCGGCCCTAGTAACGGGTGGCTGTACACCGGCCCTAGTAACGGGTGGGCTGTACACTGGCCCTAGTAACGGGTGGGCTGTAAACTGGCCCTAGTAACGGGTGGGCTGTACACTGGCCCTAGTAACGGGTGGGCTGTACACTGGCCCTAGTAACGGGTGGGCTGTACACTGGCCCTAGTAACAGTGGGCTGTACACCGGCCCTAGTAACAGTGGGCTGTACACTGGCCCTAGTAATGGGTGGGCTGTACACTGGCCCTAGTAACAGTGGGCTGTACACTGGCCCTAGTAACAGTGGGCTGTACACTGGCCCTAGTAACGGGTGGACAGTACACTGGCCCAAGTAACAGTGGGCTGTACACTGGCCCTAGTAACGGGTGGACAGTACACTGGCCCAAGTAACAGTGGGCTGTACACTGGCCCTAGTAACAGGTGGGCTGTACACTGGCCCTAGTAACAGTGGGCTGTACACTGGCCCTAGTAACAGTGGGCTGTACACTGGCCCTAGTAACAGTGGGCTGTACACTTGCCCTAGTAAGAGTGGGCTGTACACTGGCCCTAGTAACAGGTGGGCTGTACTCCGGCCCTAGTAACTGGAGGGCTGTAAACTGGCCCTAGTAACAGTGGGCTGTACACCGGCCCTAGTAACGGGTGGGCTGTACACTGGCCCTAGTAACGGGTGGGCTGTACACTGGCCCTAATAATGGGTGGGCTGTACACTGGCCCTAGTAACAGGAGGCTGTACACCGGCCCTAGTAACGGGAGGCTGTACACTGGCCCTAGTAACGGGAGGCTGTACACTGGCCCTAGTAACAGGTGGGCTGTACACTGGCCCTAGTAACTGGAGGGCTGTAAACTGGCCCTAGTAACAGTGGGCTGTACACCGGCCCTAGTAACTGGAGGGCTGTACACCAGCCCTAGTAACGGGTGGGCTGTACACCGGCCCTAGTAAAGGGTGGGCTGTGCACTGGCCCTAGTAACGGGTGGGCTGTAGACTTGCCCTAGTAACAGGTGGGCTGTAAACTGGCCCTAGTAACGGGTGGGCTGTACACTGGCCCGAGTAACGGGTGGGCTGTACACTCGCCCTGGTAACGGGTGGGCTGTACACTGGCCCTAGTAACAGGAGGCTGTACACCGGCCCTAGTAACGGGAGGCTGTACACTGGCCCTAGTAACGGGTGGGCTGTACACTGGCCCTAGTAACGGGAGGCTGTACACTGGCCCTAGTAACAGGTGGGCTGTACACTGGCCCTAGTAACTGGAGGGCTGTAAACTGGCCCTAGTAACAGTGGGCTGTACACCGGCCCTAGTAACTGGAGGGCTGTACACCGGCCCTAGTAACGGGTGGCTGTACACCAGCCCTAGTAACGGGTGGCTGTACACCGGCCCTAGTAACGGGTGGCTGTACACTGGCCCTAGTAACAGGTGGGCTGTAAACTGGCCCTAGTAACAGTGGGCTGTACACCGGCCCTAGTAACTGGAGGGCTGTAAACTGGCCCTAGTAACAGTGGGCTGTACACCGGCCCTAGTAACAGGTGGGCTGTACACCGGCCCTAGTAACGGGTGGGCTGTACACCGGCCCTAATAACGGGTGGGCTGTACACCGGCCCTAGTAACAGGTGGGCTGTACACTGGCCCTAGTAACGGGAGGCTGTACACTGGCCCTAGTATCGGGTGGGCTGTACACTGGCCCTAGTAACGGGTGGGCTGTACACTGGCCCTAGTAACGGGAGGCTGTACACTGGCCCTAGTAACGGGTGGGCTGCACACTGGCCCTAGTAACTGGAGGGCTGTAAACTGGCCCTAGTAACAGGTGGGCTGTACACCGGCCCTAGTAACGGGTGGGCTGTACACTGGCCCTAGTAACGGGAGGCTGTACACTGGCCCTAGTAACAGGTGGGCTGTACACTGGCCCTAGTAACAGGAGGCTGTACACTGGCCTTAGTAACAGGAGGCTGTACACTGGCCCTAGTAACAGGTGGGCTGTACACTGGCCCTAGTAACGGGTGGGCTGTACACTGGCCCGAGTAACGGGTGGGCTGTAAACTAGCCCTAGTAATGGGTGGCTGTACACTGGCCCTAGTAACGGGTGGCTGTACACCGGCCCTAGCAACGGGAGGCTGTACACCGGCCCTAGTAACGGGTGGGCTGTACACTGGCCCTAGTAACGGGTGGGCTGTACACCGGCCCTAGTAACGGGTGGCTGTACACCAGCCCTAGTAACGGGTGGCTGTACACCGGCCCTAGTAACGGGTGGCTGTACACCGGCCCTAGTAACGGGTGGGCTGTACACTGGCCCTAGTAACGGGTGGGCTGTAAACTGGCCCTAGTAACGGGTGGGCTGTACACTGGCCCTAGTAACGGGTGGGCTGTACACTGGCCCTAGTAACGGGTGGGCTGTACACTGGCCCTAGTAACAGTGGGCTGTACACCGGCCCTAGTAACAGTGGGCTGTACACTGGCCCTAGTAATGGGTGGGCTGTACACTGGCCCTAGTAACAGTGGGCTGTACACTGGCCCTAGTAACAGTGGGCTGTACACTGGCCCTAGTAACGGGTGGACAGTACACTGGCCCAAGTAACAGTGGGCTGTACACTGGCCCTAGTAACGGGTGGACAGTACACTGGCCCAAGTAACAGTGGGCTGTACACTGGCCCTAGTAACAGGTGGGCTGTACACTGGCCCTAGTAACAGTGGGCTGTACACTGGCCCTAGTAACAGTGGGCTGTACACTGGCCCTAGTAACAGTGGGCTGTACACTTGCCCTAGTAAGAGTGGGCTGTACACTGGCCCTAGTAACAGGTGGGCTGTACTCCGGCCCTAGTAACTGGAGGGCTGTAAACTGGCCCTAGTAACAGTGGGCTGTACACCGGCCCTAGTAACGGGTGGGCTGTACACTGGCCCTAGTAACGGGTGGGCTGTACACTGGCCCTAATAATGGGTGGGCTGTACACTGGCCCTAGTAACAGGAGGCTGTACACCGGCCCTAGTAACGGGAGGCTGTACACTGGCCCTAGTAACGGGAGGCTGTACACTGGCCCTAGTAACAGGTGGGCTGTACACTGGCCCTAGTAACTGGAGGGCTGTACACCAGCCCTAGTAACGGGTGGGCTGTACACCGGCCCTAGTAAAGGGTGGGCTGTGCACTGGCCCTAGTAACGGGTGGGCTGTAGACTTGCCCTAGTAACAGGTGGGCTGTAAACTGGCCCTAGTAACGGGTGGGCTGTACACTGGCCCGAGTAACGGGTGGGCTGTACACTCGCCCTGGTAACGGGTGGGCTGTACACTGGCCCTAGTAACAGGAGGCTGTACACCGGCCCTAGTAACGGGAGGCTGTACACTGGCCCTAGTAACGGGTGGGCTGTACACTGGCCCTAGTAACGGGAGGCTGTACACTGGCCCTAGTAACAGGTGGGCTGTACACTGGCCCTAGTAACTGGAGGGCTGTAAACTGGCCCTAGTAACAGTGGGCTGTACACCGGCCCTAGTAACTGGAGGGCTGTACACCGGCCCTAGTAACGGGTGGCTGTACACCAGCCCTAGTAACGGGTGGCTGTACACCGGCCCTAGTAACGGGTGGCTGTACACTGGCCCTAGTAACAGGTGGGCTGTAAACTGGCCCTAGTAACAGTGGGCTGTACACCGGCCCTAGTAACTGGAGGGCTGTAAACTGGCCCTAGTAACAGTGGGCTGTACACCGGCCCTAGTAACAGGTGGGCTGTACACCGGCCCTAGTAACGGGTGGGCTGTACACCGGCCCTAATAACGGGTGGGCTGTACACCGGCCCTAGTAACAGGTGGGCTGTACACTGGCCCTAGTAACGGGAGGCTGTACACTGGCCCTAGTATCGGGTGGGCTGTACACTGGCCCTAGTAACGGGTGGGCTGTACACTGGCCCTAGTAACGGGAGGCTGTACACTGGCCCTAGTAACGGGTGGGCTGCACACTGGCCCTAGTAACTGGAGGGCTGTAAACTGGCCCTAGTAACAGGTGGGCTGTACACCGGCCCTAGTAACGGGTGGGCTGTACACCGGCCCTAGTAACGGGTGGGCTGTACACTGGCCCTAGTAATGGGAGGCTGTAAACTGGCCCTAGTAACAGGTGGGCTGTACACTGGCCCTAGAAACAGGAGGCTGTACACTGGCCTTAGTAACAGGAGGCTGTACACTGGCCCTAGTAACAGGTGGGCTGTACACTGGCCCTAGTAACGGGTGGGCTGTACACTGGCCCTAGTAACGGGTGGGCTGTAAACTAGCCCTAGTAATGGGAGGCTGTACACTGGCCCTAGTAACGGGTGGCTGTACACCGGCCCTAGTAACGGGAGGCTGTACACCGGCCCTAGTAACGGGTGGGCTGTACACTGGCCCTAGTAACGGGTGGGCTGTACACCGGCCCTAGTAACAGGTGGCTGTACACCAGCCCTAGTAACGGGTGGCTGTACACCGGCCCTAGTAACGGGTGGCTGTACACCGGCCCTAGTAACGGGTGGGCTGTACACTGGCCCTAGTAACGGGTGGGCTGTAAACTGGCCCTAGTAACGGGTGGGCTGTACACTGGCCCTAGTAACGGGTGGGCTGTACACTGGCCCTAGTAACGGGTGGGCTGTACACTGGCCCTAGTAACAGTGGGCTGTACACCGGCCCTAGTAACAGTGGGCTGTACACTGGCCCTAGTAATGGGTGGGCTGTACACTGGCCCTAGTAACAGTGGGCTGTACACTGGCCCTAGTAACAGTGGGCTGTACACTGGCCCTAGTAACGGGTGGACAGTACACTGGCCCTAGTAACAGTGGGCTGTACACTGGCCCGAGTAACGGGTGGACAGTACACTGGCCCTAGTAACAGTGGGCTGTACACTGGCCTTAGTAACAGGTGGGCTGTACACTGGCCCTAGTAACAGTGGGCTGTACACTGGCCCTAGTAACAGTGGGCTGTACACTGGCCCTAGTAACAGTGGGCTGTACACTTGCCCTAGTAACAGTGGGCTGTACACTGGCCCTAGTAACAGGTGGGCTGTACTCCGGCCCTAGTAACTGGAGGGCTGTAAACTGGCCCTCGTAACAGGTGGGCTGTACACTGGCCCTAGTAACGGGTGGGCTGTACACCGGCCCTAGTAACAGGTGGGCTGTACACTGGCCCTAGTAACTGGAGGGCTGTAAACTGGCCCTAGTAAGAGTGGGCTGTACACCGGCCCTAGTAACTGGAGGGCTGTACACCGGCCCTAGTAACGGGTGGCTGTACACCAGCCCTAGTAACGGGTGGCTGTACACCGGCCCTAGTAACGGGTGGCTGTACACTGGCCCTAGTAACAGGTGGGCTGTAAACTGGCCCTAGTAACAGTGGGGTGTACACCGGCCCTAGTAACTGGAGGGCTGTAAACTGGCCCTAGTAACAGTGGGCTGTACACCGGCCCAAGTAACTGGAGGGCTGTAAACTGGCCCTAGTAACAGTGGGCTGTACACCGGCCCTAGTAACAGGTGGGCTGTACACCGGCCCTAGTAACGGGTGGGCTGTACACCGGCCCTAATAACGGGTGGGCTGTACACCGGCCCTAGTAACAGGTGGGCTGTACACTGGCCCTAGTAACGGGAGGCTGTACACTGGCCCTAGTATCGGGTGGGCTGTACACTGGCCCTAGTAACGGGTGGGCTGTACACTGGCCCTAGTAACGGGAGGCTGTACACTGGCCCTAGTAACGGGTGGGCTGCACACTGGCCCTAGTAACAGGTGGGCTGTACACCGGCCCTAGTAACGGGTGGGCTGTACACTGGCCCTAGTAACGGGTGGGCTGTACACTGGCCCTAGTAACGGGAGGCTGTAAACTGGCCCTAGTAACAGGTGGGCTGTACACTGGCCCTAGAAACAGGAGGCTGTACACTGGCCTTAGTAACAGGAGGCTGTACACTGGCCCTAGTAACAGGTGGGCTGTACACTGGCCCTAGTAACGGGTGGGCTGTACACTGGCCCTAGTAACGGGTGGGCTGTAAACTAGCCCTAGTAATGGGAGGCTGTACACTGGCCCTAGTAACGGGTGGCTGTACACCGGCCCTAGTAACGGGAGGCTGTACACCGGCCCTAGTAACGGGTGGGCTGTACACTGGCCCTAGTAACGGGTGGGCTGTACACCGGCCCTAGTAACAGGTGGCTGTACACCAGCCCTAGTAACGGGTGGCTGTACACCGGCCCTAGTAACGGGTGGCTGTACACCGGCCCTAGTAACGGGTGGGCTGTACACTGGCCCTAGTAACGGGTGGGCTGTAAACTGGCCCTAGTAACGGGTGGGCTGTACACTGGCCCTAGTAACGGGTGGGCTGTACACTGGCCCTAGTAACGGGTGGGCTGTACACTGGCCCTAGTAACAGTGGGCTGTACACCGGCCCTAGTAACAGTGGGCTGTACACTGGCCCTAGTAATGGGTGGGCTGTACACTGGCCCTAGTAACAGTGGGCTGTACACTGGCCCTAGTAACAGTGGGCTGTACACTGGCCCTAGTAACGGGTGGACAGTACACTGGCCCTAGTAACAGTGGGCTGTACACTGGCCCGAGTAACGGGTGGACAGTACACTGGCCCTAGTAACAGTGGGCTGTACACTGGCCTTAGTAACAGGTGGGCTGTACACTGGCCCTAGTAACAGTGGGCTGTACACTGGCCCTAGTAACAGTGGGCTGTACACTGGCCCTAGTAACAGTGGGCTGTACACTTGCCCTAGTAACAGTGGGCTGTACACTGGCCCTAGTAACAGGTGGGCTGTACTCCGGCCCTAGTAACTGGAGGGCTGTAAACTGGCCCTAGTAACAGTGGGCTGTACACCGGCCCTAGTAACTGGAGGGCTGTACACCGGCCCTAGTAACGGGTGGGCTGTACACCGGCCCTAGTAAAGGGTGGGCTGTGCACTGGCCCTAGTAACGGGTGGGCTGTACACTGGCCCTAGTAACAGGAGGTTGTACACTGGCCCTAGTAACGGGTGGGCTGTACACTGGCCCTAGTAACGGGTGGGCTGTACACTGGCCCTAGTAACGGGAGGTTGTACACTGGCCCTAGTAACAGGTGGGCTGTACACTGGCCCTAGTAACGGGTGGGCTGTACACTGGCCCTAGTAACGGGTGGGCTGTACACTGGCCCAAGTAACGGGAGGCTGTACACTGGCCCTAGTAACGGGTGGGCTGTGCACTGGCCCTAGTAACGGGTGGGCTGTACACTGGCCCTAGTAACGGGTGGGCTGTGCACCGGCCCTAGTAACGGGTGGGCTGTACACTGGCCCTAGTAACAGGAGGCCGTACACTGGCCCTAGTAACAGGTGGGCTGTACACTGGCCCTCGTAACAGTGGGCTGTACACTGGCCCTAGTAACGGGAGGCTGTACACTGGCCCTAGTAACAGGAGGCTGTACACTGGCCCTAGTAATGGGAGGCTGTACACAGGCCCTAGTAACAGGTGGGCTGCACACTGGCCCGAGTAACGGGTGGGCTGTACACTGGCCCTAGTAACGGGTGGGCTGTACACTGGCCCTAGTAACGGGTGGGCTGTACACTGGCCCTAGTAACGGGAGGCTGTACACCGGCCCTACTAACGGGTGGCTGTACACCGACCCTAGTAACGGGTGGCTGTACACCGGCCCTAGTAACGGGTGGGCTGTACACCGGCCCTAGTAACGGGTGGGCTGTAAACTGGCCCTAGTAACGGGTGGGCTGTACACTGGCCGTAGTAACGGGTGGGCTGTACACTGGCCCTAGTAACGGGTGGGCTGTACACTGGCCCTAGTAATGGGTGGGCTGTACACTGGCCCTAGTAACAGTGGGCTGTACACCGGCCCTAGTAACAGTGGGCTGTACACTGGCCCAGTAACAGTGGGCTGTACACTGGCCCTAGTAACGGGTGGACAGTACACTGGCCCTAGTAACAGTGGGCTGTACACTGGCCCTAGTAACGGGTGGACAGTACACTGGCCCTAGTAACAGGTGGGCTGTACACTGGCCCTAGTAACAGTGGGCTGTACACTGGCCCTAGTAACAGTGGGCTGTACACTGGCCCGAGTAACAGTGGCCTGTACACTTGCCCTAGCAACAGTGGGCTGTACACTGGCCCTAGTAACGGGTGGGCTGTACACTGGCCCGAGTAAATGGTGGGCTGTAAATTGGCCCTAGTAACAGTGGGCTGTACTCCGGCCCTAGTAACTGGAGGGCTGTAAACTGGCCCTAGTAACAGGTGGGCTGTACACCGGCCCTAGTCACAGGTGGGCTGTAAACTGGCCCTAGTAACGGGTGGGCTGTACACTGGCCCTAGTAACGGGTGGGCTGTACACTGGCCCTAGTAACAGGAGGCTGTACACCGGCCCTAGTAACGGGAGGCTGTACACTGGCCCTAGTAACGGGTGGGCTGTACACTGGCCCTAGTAACGGGAGGCTGTACACTGGCCCTAGTAACAGGTGGGCTGTACACTGGCCCTAGTAACTGGAGGGCTGTAAACTGGCCCTAGTAACAGTGGGCTGTAAACCGGCCCTAGTAACTGGAGGGCTGTACACTGGCCCTAGTAACGGGTGGGCTGTACACTGGCCCTAGTAACGGGTGGGCTGTACACTGGCCCTAGTAACGGGTGGGGTGTACACTGGCCCTAGTAACGGGTGGGCTGTACACTGGCCCTAGTAACGGGTGTTCTGTACACTGGCCCTAGTAACGGGTGGGCTGTACACCGGCCCTAGTAACGGGAGGCTGTACACCGGCCCGAGTAACAGGTGGGCTCTACACTGACCCTAGTAACGGGTGGGCTGTACACCGGCCCTAGTAACAGTGGGCTGTACACTGGCCCTAGTAACGGGAGGCTGTACACCGGCCCTAGTAACGGGTGGGCTGTACACTGGCCCTAGTAACGGGTGGGCTGTACACTGGCCCAAGTAATGGAAGGCTGTACACTGGCCCTCGTAACAGGAGGCTGTACACTGGCCCTAGTAACGGGAGGCTGTACACTGGCCCTAGTCAGAGGTGGGCTGTACACTGGCCCTCGTAACAGGAGGCTGTACACTGGCCCTAGTAACAGGAGGCCGTACACTGGCCCTAGTAACGGGAGGCTGTACACTGGCCCTAGTAACAGGAGGCTGTACACTGGCCCTAGTAACAGGAGGCCGTACACTGGCCCTAGTAACAGGTGGGCTGTACACTGGCCCTAGTAACAGTGGGCTGTACACTGGCCCTAGTAACGGGAGGCTGTACACTGGCCCTAGTAACAGGAGGCTGTACACTGGCCCTAGTAACGGGAGGCTGTACACAGGCCCTAGTAACAGGTGGGCTGTACACTGGCCCTAGTAACGGGTGGGCTGTACACTGGCCCTCGTAACGGGCGGGCTGTGCACTGACCCTAGTAACGGGTGGGCTGTACACTGGCCCTAGTAATGGGTGGGCTGTACACTGGCCCTAGTAACGGGTGGGCTGTACACTGGCCCTAGTAACGGGTGGGCTTTATATTGGCCCTAGTAATGGGTGGGCTGTACACTGGCCCTAGTAACGGGTGGGCTGTACACTGGCCCCAGTAACGGGTGGGCTGTACACTGGCCCTAGTAACGGGTGGGCTGTACACTGGCCCTAGTAACGGGTGGGCTGTACACTGGCCCTAGTAACAGGAGGCTGTACACTGGCCCTAGTAACAGGAGGCTGTACACTGGCCCTAGTAACAGGAGGCTGCACACTGGCCCTAGTAACGGGAGGCTGTACACAGGCCCTAGTAACGGTGTGCTGTACACTGGCCCTAGTAACGGGTGGGGTGTACACTGTCCCTAGTAACGGGTGGGCTGTACACTGGCCCTAGTAACGGGTGGGCTGTGCACTGACCCTAGTAACGGTGGGCTGTACACTGGCCCTAGTAACGGGTGGGCTGTACACTGGCCCTAGTAACGGGTGGGCTGTACACTGGCCCTAGTAACGGGTGGGCTTTGTATTGGCCCTAGTAACGGGTGGGCTGTACACTGGCCCTAGTAACGGGTGGGCTGTACACTGGCCCTAGTAATGGGTGGGCTGTACACTGGCCCTAGTAACGGGTGGGCTGTACACTGGCCCTGGTAAAGGGAGGCTGTACACTGGCCCTAGTAACGGGTGGGCTGTACACTGGCCCTAGTAACGGGAGGCTGTACACTGGCCCTAGTAACAGGTGGGCTGTACACTGGCCCTAGTAACTGGAGGGCTGTAAACTGGCCCTAGTAACAGTGGGCTGTACACCGGCCCTAGTAACTGGAGGGCTGTACACTGGCCCTAGTAACGGGTGGGCTGTACACTGGCCCTAGTAACGGGTGGGCTTTACACTGGCCCTAGTAACGGGAGGTTGTACACTGGCCCTAGTAACTGGTGGGGTGTACACTGGCCCTAGTAACGGGTGGGCTGTACACTGGCCCAAGTAACGGGAGGCTGTACACTGGCCCTAGTAACAGGTGGGCTGTACACTGGCCCTAGTAACGGGTGGGCTGTACACTGGCCCTAGTAACGGGTGGGCTGTACACTGGCCCTCGTAACGGGTGGGCTGTACACCGGCTCTAGTAACGGGAGGCTGTACACCGGCCCGAGTAACAGGTGGGCTCTACACTGACCCTAGCAACGGGTGGGCTGTACACCGGCCCTAGTAACAGTGGGCTGCACACTGGCCCTAGTAACGGGAGGCTGTACACCGGCCCAAGTAACGGGTGGGCTGTACACTGGCCCTAGTAATGGGAGGCTGTACACTGGCCCTAGTAACAGGAGGCTGTACACTGGCCCTAGTAACGGGAGGCTGTACACTGGCCCTAGTAAGAGGTGGGCTGTACACTGGCCCTCGTAACAGGAGGCTGTACACTGGCCCTAGTAACAGGAGGCCGTACACTGGCCCTAGTAACAGGTGGGCTGTACACTGGCCCTAGTAACGGGTGGGCTGTGCACTGGCCCTAGTAAAGGGAGGCTGTACACTGGCCCTAGTAACGGGAGGCTGTACACTGGCCCTAGTAACAGGAGGCTGTACACTGGCCCTAGTAACAGGAGGCCGTACACTGGCCCTAGTAACAGGTGGGCTGTACACTGGCCCTAGTAACAGTGGGCTGTACACTGGCCCTAGTAACGGGAGGCTGTACACTGGCCCTAGTAACGGGAGGCTGTACACAGGCCCTAGTAACGGTGTGCTGTACACTGGCCCTAGTAACGGGTGGGCTGTACACTGTCCCTAGTAACGGGTGGGCTGTACACTGGCCCTAGTAACGGGTGGGCTGTGCACTGACCCTAGTAACGGTGGGCTGTACACTGGCCCTAGTAACGGGTGGGCTGTACACTGGCCCTAGTAACGGGTGGGCTGTACACTGGCCCTAGTAACGGGTGGGCTTTGTATTGGCCCTAGTAACGGGTGGGCTGTACACTGGCCCTAGTAATGGGTGGGCTGTACACTGGCCCTAGTAACGGGTGGGCTGTACACTGGCCCTAGTAACGGGTGGGCTGTACACTGGCCCTAGTAACAGGAGGCTGTACACTGGCCCTAGTAACAGGAGGCTGTACACTGGCCCTAGTAACACTAGGCTGTACACTGGCCCCAGTAATGGGAGGCCGTACACAGGCCCTAGTAACAGGTGGGCTGTACACTGGCACTAGTAACGAGAGGCTGTACACTGGCCTTAGTAACAGGAGGCTGTGCACTGGCCCTAGTAACGGGTGGGCTGTGCACTGCCCCTAGTAACGGGTGGGCTGTGCACTGTCCCTAGTAACGGGTGGGCTGTACACTGGCCCTAGTAACGGGTGGGCTGTGCACTGGCCCTCGTAACAGTGGGCTGTACACTGGCCCTAGTAACAGTGGGCTGTGCACTGGCCCTAGTAACGGGAGTCTGTACACTGGCCCTAGTAACAGATCGGCTGTGCACTGACCCTAGTAACGGGTGGGCTGTGCACTGGCCATAGTAACGGGTGGGCTGTGCACTGGCCCTAGTAACGTGTGGGCTGTACACTGGCCCTAGTAATGGGTGGGCTGTACACTGGCCCTAGTAACGGGTGGGCTGTACACTGGCCCTAGTAACGGGTGAGCTGTACACTGGCCCTAGTAACAGGAGGCTGTACACTGGCCCTAGTAACAGGAGGCTGTACACTGGCCCTAAATACAGTGGGCTGTACACTGGCCCTAGTAATGGGTGGGCTGTACACTGGCCCTAGTAACGGGTGGGCTGTACACTGGCCCTAGTAACGGGTGAGCTGTACACTGGCCCTAGTAACAGGAGGCTGTGCACTGGCCCTAATAACAGTGGGCTGTACACTGGCCCTAGTAACGGGTGGGCTGTACACTGGCCCTAGTAACAGTGGGCTGTACACTGGCCCTAGTAACGGGTGGGCTGTACACTGGCCCTAGTAACGGGTGGGCTGTACACTGGCCCTAGTAATGGTGGGCTGTACACTGGCCCTAGTAATGGTGGGCTGTACACTGGCCCTAGTAACGGGTGGGCTGTACACTGGCCCTAGTAACGGTGGGCTGTACACTGGCCCTAGTAACGGTGGGCTGTACACTGGCCCTAGTAACGCTGGGCTGTGCACTGGCCCTAGTAACAGGAGTCTGTACACTGGCCCTAGTAACGGGAGGCTGTACACTGGCCCTAGTAACGGTGGGCTGTACACTGGCCCTAGTAACGGTGGGCTGTACACTGGCCCTGGTAACGCTGGGCTGTACACTGGCCCTAGTAACGGGTGGACAGTACACTGGCCCTGGTAACGGTGGGCTGTACACTGGCCCTAGTAACGGGAGGCTGTACACTGGCCCTAGTAACGGGTGGGCTGTGCACTGACCCAATAACAGTGGGCTGTACACTGGCCCTAGTAATGGTGTGCTGTACACTGGCCCTAGTAATGGGTGGGCTGTACGCTGGCCCTAGTAACGGGTGGGCTGTACACTGACCCTAGTAACGGTGTGCTGTGCACTGGCCCTAGTAACGGGTGGGCTGTACAGCAGCACTAACTCTCCGAACACCATGGAGCCAAGGGACTAGGTGGAAGAGTAAGAGCTGATAGAGAGTGAAAGGTCCAGGCAATGGGGAACAAAATGGATAAACCAAAGGGAAAGGGTTGAAGGGATAACCTGGGCTCCACATATTTTGGCATATCCTTCGTTAAAGGATTAGTCCTTGCATTCTGTTATCGTGATGAGACACACAAAGCACTCACCTGTTCCGGGAGAGCTCGGCCGTCCTCAGTCATACCCCCAGATGGCGGGTGGTTTACAACAGGCCGCAATGCAGGGCTATGGGGAGAGGGCAGGGCAGTGCGACTCATGAGATACCTCCTTCACAGAGCCAGTACAGGCAGGACAGGCTGGGTGACCTCCTCCTGTGCTCTATGAATCTAGAAGACGATGGGTCCTTGCCAGAGAGCTGCTTTCCGAATGTCTCCTTACTGTCAGCTAGATACTGGGAAGAAAACGGAGAGATAATGGTCAAATTCAAATCTGGCACTTCTCATTTCTGGCGTGTGATTTTGTGGATTTACACTTTTGAAAGTGATCCATTTGCTTGAATTGATCATGGTGATTGCTGGCCTTCACTTCTGGTGGTAGCTTCAGTATATTTAAGGTGAAGCACTATTCGCTTCAACTAAAGGTTTGGGGAAATTCTGGAGTGTATTTGAAGAAGTTTGGAAGATTAAAGAAAGGTGAGAGAGGATTCCAGAATGGAAAGTTACAAGATTTAAGTGAGGCTGTGTATTTAATGTGTCAGCCATAGCTCAGTGGGCAGCACTCTCGCCTCTGAGTCAGAAGCTTGTGGGTTCGAGTCCCACTCCAGAGGCTGACACTCCAGTGCAGTGCTGAGGGAGTGCTGCACTGTCAGAGGTGCCGTCTTTTGGATGAGATGTTAAACCGAGGCCCCGTCTGCTCTCTCAGGTGGCCCATGGCACTATTTGGAAGAAGAGATGGGGAGTTGGATCTTGCTGTGCGCTAATTGGCTGCCGCGTTTCCCACATTACAAAAGTGACTACACTCCAAAAGTACTTCATTGGCTGTAAAGCACTTTGAGACGTCCTGAGAACACACATAGAAATACGTAAAAGTTACAACATGGAAACAGGCCATTCGGCCCATCCAGTCCATATCAAACTTTTTTCAGATAATCACTCCTGTGAAGCACCTTGGGATGTTTTACTACAGCAAAGTCGCTATATAAATGCAAGTTGTTGTTGTTGTGTCGGTGTTTACCCCCCACGTGACCAAATAGTCCTGATCACATTAACCCGGCCTGTCCCCATATCTCTGAAACCCCTTTTCCTGAATCCACCTCTCCAATCCAACCTTCAATGTTGACACAGTTTCTGCCTCAGTCCCTGACCCAGGAAGTGAATTCCACAGCCTCACGACTCTCTGTGTGGAGAGGTTTCTCCTGCTCACTGTTCTAAATCTCTTACATTTAATCTTGTATCTCTGGCCCCTCGTTCTAGACCCTCAACTACTGGAACAGGCTGTTTCCATCGAGCCTGGCCCATCCTTTCATACATAGAAACACAGAAGATAGGAGCAGGAGTAGGCCATTCGGCCCCTCGAGCCTGCTCCGCCATTTAATGCGATCATGGCTGATCATCCAAATTCAGTACCCTGTCCCTGCTTTCTCCCCATACCCCTTGATCCCTTTAGCCTTAAGAAATATATCCAACTCTTTCTTGAATATATTTAATGTATTGGCCTCAACTGCCTTCTGTGGTAGAGAATTCCACAGGTTCACCACTCTCTGGGTGAAGAAATTCCTCCTCATTTCTGTCCTAAATGGCTTACCCCTTATCCTTAGACTGTGAGCCCTGGTTCTGGACTCCCCGACCATCAGGAACATCCTTCCTGCATCTAGTCTGTCCAGTCCTGTCAGAATTTTATAAGTTTCAATGAGATCCCCTCTCATTCTTCTAAACTCCAGCGAGTACAAGCCCAATCGACCCAATCTCTCCTCATACGTCATTCCTGCCATCCCTGGTATCAGTCTGGTGAATCTTTGCTGCACTCCCTCCATGGCAAGAACATCCTTCCTCAGATAAGGCGACCAAAACTGCACACAATACTCAAGGTGTGGTCTCACCAAGGCCCTGTGCAACTGCAGCAAGACATCCTTGTTCCTGTACTCGAACCCTCTTGCTACGAAGGCCAACATACCATTTGCCTTCTTAACCGCCTGCGTCACCTGCATCCTTACCTTCAGCGACTGGTGCACAAGGACACCCAGGTCTCGTTGCACTTCCCCTTCTCCCAATCTATTGCCAGTCAGATAATAATCTGCCTTCCTGTTTTTGCCACCAAAGTGGATAACCTCACATTTATCCACGTTATATTGCATCTGCCCAATCGCCAAAACTGTCCAAATCATACTGGAGTTTCTCGGCACCTTTAAACACCTCTATCATATCGCCCTGTAATCTGTGTTGTTCTAATGAAAAAAGACAACTTTTCAAGTCTTTCTTTGTCATTTTATTTCTTCACACCAGGTAGCATCCGTGTGAATCTGTGTCGTACTTAGGCTTAGAGGGTGCAGAATTCTTAAAGTGCATCCAGGAGAGCTTTTTGAGCCAACATGTAGAAAGTCCTACAAGAGAGGGGGCGATACTGGACCTAATTCTGGGGAATGTAGCCGGGCAAGTGGTGGAAGTGTCAGTAGGAGAGCACTTTGGCGACAGTGACCATAATTCGGTGAAATTTAAGGTGGTCATGGAAAAAGACAAAGACGGCCCGGAAATAAGGGTTCTAAATTGGGGGAAGGCCGATTTTAATATGATAAGGCAGGATCTGGCCAAAGTGGACTGGGAGCAGCTACTTATAGGAAAATCCACATCAAAACAGTGGGAGACTTTCAGAAGGGAAATAGAGAGAGTACAACGCCAACATGTTCCTGTAAAGGTCAAGGGTGGGACCAACAAGCAAAGGGAACCTTGGATGACAAGGGATATACAAAAATGCATTAGGGAAAAAAGGGGGGCTTTTGGCCATTACAAAAGACTAAAGACGGAGGAAGCCCTAGAGGAGTATAAAAAGTGCAGGGGCATACTCAAAAAAGAAATTAGGAGGGCGAGGAGGGGCCATGAAATAACACTGGCGAGCAAAATAAAGGAAAATCCTAAGATGTTTTATAAGTATATTAAGGGCAAGAGGATAACCAGGGAAAGGGTAGGGCCCATTAGGGACCAAAGTGGCAATCTGTGTGTAGAACCAGATGATGTAGGCGGGGTTTTAAATGAATTTTTTGCATCTGTGTTCACTATGGAGAAAGACGATGCAGACATAGAAATCGGGCAAGGGGATTGTGACATACTTGAACATATTAGCATCGAGAGGGAGGAGGTGCTAGCGGTTTTAGCAGGCCAAAAAGTGGATAAATCCCCAGGCCCGGACGAGATGTATCCCAGGCTGCTGTGGGAGGCAAAGGAGGAGATTGCAGGGGCTCTGACACAAATTTTCAGAACCTCTCTGGCCACAGGGGATGTACCAGAGGACTGGAGAACAGCTAATGTAGTACCATTATACAAGAAGGGTAGCAGGGATAAACCAGGGAATTACAGGCCAGTGAGCCTAACATCTGTGGTAGGGAAATTATTGGAAAAAATTCTGAGGGACAAAATTAGTCTCCACTTGGAGAGGCAAGGATTAATCGGGAATAGTCAGCATGGCTTTGTCAAGGGTAAATCATGCCTGACAAATCTGATTGAATTTTTCGAGGGGGTGACTAGGGAGGTGGATGAGGGAAATGCTGTGGATGTGGTTTACATGGACTTCAGTAAAGCTTTTGACAAAGTCCCGCATAGGAGACTGGTCAAGAAGGTAAGAGCCCATGGGATCCAGGGTGCCTTGGCGCATTGGATCCTAAACTGGCTGAGTGGCAGGAGGCAGAGGGTGATGGTCGAAGGTTGCTTTTGTGACTGGAAGCCTGTGTCCAGTGGGGTACCTCAGGGATCGGTGCTGGGTCCCTTGTTGTTTGTGATCTACATAAATGATTTGGATGAGAATGTAAAAGGGATGATCAGTAAGTTTGCAGATGACACGAAAATTGGTGGGGTGGTAAATTGCAAGGAGGAAAGCCTCAGGCTACAGGACGATATAGACGGGTTGGTCAGATGGGCGGAAAAGTGGCAAATGGAATTTAACCCTGAAAAGTGCGAGGTGATGCATTTTGGACGGACAAATAAGGCAAGGGAATACACAATGAGTGGTAGGACCCTAGGAAGTACAGAGGGTCAGAGGGACCTCGGTGTACATGTACATAGATCTCTGAAGGCAGCGGAACAAGTAGATAAGGTGGTTAAAAAGGCATATGGGATACTTGCCTTCATTAGCTGAGGCATAGAATATAAGAGCAGGGAGGTTATGATGGAGCTGTACAAAACGCTGGTGAGGCCACAGCTGGAGTACTGTGTGCAGTTCTGGTCGCCTCACTATAGGAAGGATGTGATTGCTTTGGAGAGGGTGCAGAGAAGATTCACCAGGATGTTACCTGGGATGGAGCGCCTCAGCTATGAAGAAAGACTAAACAGGCTGGGGTTGTTTTCCTTGGAGCAAAGAAGGCTGAGGGGGGACCTGATTGAGGTGTACAAAATGATGAGGGGCATAGATAGGGTAGACAAAGAGGAACTTTTCCCCTTAGTAGGGGGGTCAATAACAAGGGGGCATAGATTCAGGGTAAGGGGCAGGAGATTTAGAGGGGATTTGAGGAGGAACTTTTTCACCCAGTGGGTGGTTGGAATGTGGAACTCAATGCCTAAAAGGGTGGTAGAGACAGGAACCCTCACAACATTCAAGAAGCATTTGGATGAGCACTTGAAATGCCATTGCATACAAGGCTATGGACCAAATGCTGGAAAATGGGATTAGACTGGACAGGGATGGATGGGCGGCGCAGACACGATGGGCCGAAGGGCCTCTTTCTGTGCTGTAAAACTCTATGGGCTAGATTTTCAGTTGCTTGCGCCAGCAGTTAGCGCCTTAAGAGAAGTGATTTTCGGGCGCTATTCGTGTAGCGCCCGGGCGCAGCGCAGTTTGCGCCCCGCCCCAAATTAAGTTGCCCGTTAGCGCCGGCGCAAAGTTTAGCGGCCGCCCGGATGCGCGCGCAGAAAATGACGTCACATCCTCGTGCAACGCCCTTTGGCCGCCCCGAATCCAAACTTCAGTCGGACCGCCCCATTCTGCGGCTGGCGTCCAGAGCGTTTGTAAAATGGAACGCAACACACCCTGGGGAGCGCAAATTAAAGGGCACTCCTCCTGCACTATAAACGGCAGTCTGCAAGGAAGGATCCAGTGTGTTGTTGTGGACGGTGTATCATCATCATCATCATCCTCCTCCTCCTCCTCCTCCTCCTCCTCCTCCAAAAACACATGCACCCTTCCCCTTTAAGAGCTGACTGGCACCAGAGTGTCTGCCGTGTGCTGCGCCCGAGCTCGGGCGTTGCGCTCTGCACCGCCGGCTTAGCGCCTAAAGATAATAGTGGAACGCCTCTTTTAGCGCTCCACCAACCTCTTAGGGCGAAGCCACTGAATTTCCGTCAACGGGGCGCTACTTTGGGGCGGGCGCTAAGGTTAGCGCCCCAAAACTGTCTATACTGAAAATCTAGCCCTATGACTCTATGACTCTCTCTAAACCCTCAATGTCCTCGCCACAGTGCGGAGCGCAGTACTGCACCAGTGTCTAACGGAGCTTTATTAAGGTTCTACACCGGCTCCTCATAACCTCCTGGCCGGGAAAGTCGATAAGGCCCGAAAACAGGCGGGGGCACTGCGGGGCGAGGTTTGCTCGCGCCTGTTTAGAATGTGTAGGCAGCATGTTAATTTGGTGCATCTGCTAATTTGAATGATTTTAGCGCTGTGCGCTCAGACGGAGGCCCAATGTCGCATCGCTGTAGCAACGCTGCATTCTCTTAAAGCAAGGCTGTCAGTTTTGAAAGCAGTCTCGAGCCCTTAAAGGTGAACTGCCTGCTGCTAACAAAAAATTAAAATCATTCCAAACTAGGCAGTCTGCAGCTCTTAAAGCTGTGGGACACCACTGCCCACTTCCAACCACTCTAAAAGGCACTATATAAGTTCTTTATTTTATTTTGATCCAAGTTAAAAGTAATGACAGCAAGGTGTGACATGACAGCTGGGCAGCTTAGCTAGGGAGCTGTGCTCGAGTGAGTGTACAGTAAATCGTCTTCTATTTAAAGGTCCATGTTTGGAGAGATGAACCTTTTCCACACCATTTACTATCTTTACAAAATCATTTCTCAGAAGCCTCCTTTCCAGAATGAGGAGGCCAGCTGTCTCAAAATTCAGTCCCCGTGACCCTGGGGACCAGCCTCGTGACTACTCTCTGCACTGGCTCCAGTGCCTGACCCTGGGGACCAGGCTCGTGACTCCTCTCTACACTGGCTCCAGTGCCTGACCCTGGGGACCAGGCTCGTGACTCCTCTCTGCACTGGCTCCAGTGCCTGACCCAGTGCCTGACCCTGAGGACCAGCCTCGTGACTCCTCTCTGCACTGGCTCCAGTGCCTGACCCTGGGGACCAGGCTCGTGACTCCTCTCTGCACTGGCTCCAGTCCCTGACCCTGGGGACCAGCCTCGTGACTCCTCTCTGCACTGGCTCCAGTGCCTGACCCTGAGGACCAGCCTCGTGACTCCTCTCTGCACTGGCTCCAGTCCCTGACCCTGAGGACCAGCCTCGTGACTCCTCTCTACACTGGCTCCAGTCCCTGACCCTGGGGACCAGCCTCGTGACTCCTCTCTGCACTGGCTCCAGTGCCCTGGCCCTGGGGACCAGCCTCGTGACTCCTCTCTGCACTGGCTCCAGTGCCCTGGCCCTGGGGACCAGCCTCGTGACTCCTCTCTGCACTGGCTCCAGTGCCTGACCCTGGGGACCAGCCTCGTGACTCCTCTCTGCACTGGCTCCAGTGCCTGACCCTGGGGACCAGCCTCGTGACTCCTCTCTGCACTGGCTCCAGTGCCCTGGCCCTGGGGACCAGCCTCGTGACTCCTCTCTGCACTGGCTCCAGTCCCTGACCCTGGAGACCAGCCTCGTGACTCAGCCCCTCATCGCAGAGGCCACGATGCCAGCTTTTACCTCTCTCCTGAATGCTCAGACTCCAGCCACATGCACCTTGGCTACAATCTCAATTCCTGCTTTGACAGGACCGAGCCATCATTAGGGGTTTCAATAATGTATTAAAAGGAACAGTAGGACCAGGAGGAGGCCATTCGGCCTCTCAGGCCTGCTCCGCCATTCTATTAAATCACGGCTGATCTGCACCAAAGCTCCATTTACCCGCCTTTAATCCATATCTCCTGACACCCTTACCCAACATAAATCTATCAGCCTCAGTCTTGAAAGCTCCAATTGAGCACAGCCTTTTGGGTAGCGAGTTCCAGATTGCTACTGCCCTTAAAGTGAAAAGGTTCATCCTGATTTCCCTCCTGAAAGGCCTAGCTCTAACTACAGGATGATTTGGACAGGTTGGGTGATTGGGCAAAGGCATGGCAGATGCAGTATAACATGGATAAATGTGAGGTTATCCACTTTGGTGGCAAAAACAGGAAGGCAGATTGTTATCTGAACGGCAATAGATTGGGAGAAGGGGAAGTGCAACGAGACCTGGGTGTCCTTGTGCACCAGTCGCTGAAGGTAAGCATGCAGGTGCAGCAGGCGGTTAAGAAGGCAAATGGTATGTTGGCCTTCGTAGCAAGAGGGTTCGAGTACAGGAACAAGGATGTTTTGCTGCAGTTGTACAGGGCCTTGGTGAGACCGCACCTTGAGTATTGTGTGCAGTTTTGGTCGCCTTACCTGAGGAAGGACGTTCTTGCCATGGAGGGAGTGCAGCGAAGATTCACCAGGCTGATACCTGGGATGGCAGGAATGACGTATGAGGAGAGATTGTGTCGATTGGGCTTCTACTCACTGGAGTTTAGAAGAATGAGAGGGGATCTCATTGAAACTTATAAAATTCTGACAGGACTAGACAGACTAGATGCAGGGAGGATGTTCCCGATGATCGGGGAGTCCAGAACCAGGGGTCACAGTCTAAGGCTAAGGGGTAGGCCATTTAGGACAGAGATGAGGAGGAATTTCTTCACCCAGAGAGTGGTGAACCTGTGGAATTCTCTACCACAGAAGGCAGTAGAGGCCAATTCATTAAATATATTCAAGAAGGAGTTGGATATATTTCTTAAGGCTAAAGGGATCAAGGGATATGGGGAGAAGGCAGGGACAGGGTACTGAGTTTGGATGATCAGCCATGATCGCATTGAATGGCGGAGCAGGCTCGAGGGGCCGAATGGCCTACTCCTGCTCCAATCTTCTATGTTTCTATGTCTATGTTTACGATTTGCTAAGCACTTTCATGAAGGTGAGGCTCCTTTAACTAGACAGGTCAAACCGTGAGGTCACGGGGCCAAGCCTCCCCCTCACACTGTGCATCACACTGAGATCAGACATCACAATCGGTTTGTAAACTGAGTCAATCTGAGGCGGGAGGCTACATAACCAGTTGAAGTGAAGGAAGGGGAGCTGCACTGACTGTGACTAACTGGCTGATCTATCTCGGAGTGAATGTGGTCGGGTAGAAGGTCTGAACAGGTTTACTTAGTGAAGGGAGCGTGAACAATGGAAACATCATAAAGCAGCAGATTAGACAGAAGGCTGTGGACATTGAAAGGTTTGTCTCAACATGTTTATCCTGTATCATTATCTGTGAAAGTCATAATGAGCAATGTGAGCAGTTTAACAGACCCAGTAATATTGATGCACAGGCGGGTGGAATAATCCATTTTATAGTCATTAATAATAGATCTTCCATGGCGTTGCTCACAGATAGACTTCGGTCTGGAGCCTGGTTACTGATGGTTACTGGGACCCACTCTGAGGACCTTCACTGTTGTCCCTCACTGACCGGCTGCCCCTGGCCCTTGAGTTTGGTGCTCACTCCCTGTTCTGTAAATGTTGCTGTAAACTGCCTAACATCATTGGTAGCTCTCCCATGGCATTGCTCTGGCTAGTCAGAGAGTCAGCATGGATTTGTGAAAGGCAGGTCTGACTAAACTAGTAAACATTTTGAGGAGGTCACTAACACGATGGACAGGGTCTATGGATGTCGTCTATATGGACATCCAGAGGGCATTTGATGAGGTTCCACACAGGTGATTATTAGCACAAATGAGAGTGCATTGAGTTGGATGTAACCTTGTGGAGATAGGAGACGGAGTGTAGGGATAATGGGTACGTACTCCAACTGGCAGGGTGTGAGCAGTGGTCCCCCAGGGGTCTGCACTGGGGCCCCATCTTTTCATTGTTTATAAATGATTTGGATGAAGGAATAGAGAGCTGTATGTCTAAGTTTGCTTGTGAGAACTAGTTAGGTGGCTCAGTAAGTAGTGTGTGTTGTGTCGGTACCTTTCTACCTAGACACAATTTAGGACTCAGAACTCAGAGATTCAAACATGAAGTGCTTTATTGGAAGGAAAGGAAGTTCTGGCAAGTTCCAAACAAAGAGAGCTAAACTTAACAGAGAACACCCAACCATTTATCTCCTGTGACAGCGCCACCACAGGTGGGAGGAGAGCACACAATAGAACACACAATACATAACATTTCACAGAAATCACAGAAATCACAGAAACCCCACAGTGCAGATAGAGGCCATTTCGGCCCATCGAGCCTGCACCGACACATATCCCACCCAATCCCCGTAACCCCTACACCAACACATATCCCACCCTATCCTTGTAACCCCACGTATTTAATCCCCCTAACACTAAGGGTCAATTTATCATAGCCAATCAACCTAACCTGCACATCTTTGGACTGTGGGAGGAAACCGGAGCACCCGGAGAAAACCCACGCAAACACGGGGAGAATGTGCAAACTCCACACAGACAGTCGCCCGAGGCTGGATTCGAACCCGGGTCTCTGGCGCTGTGAGGCAACAGTGCTAACCACTATGCCACTGTGCTGCCCCCACTATGTCACCGTCCTCCCCTCTTAAATGAAAGGGCCACATTATTCCTCAACAGGTAAGTTACTTTCAATGCACTCAACAAACCTAGGGTAGAGGTAGACTGCCTCAAACCCTGACTTTACCCTGGGGTTTATTCTGCCCCAGTCTTGTGGGTAAGTCACTAAGCCTACAGATCCAAGCGTCTTGGAGGCCGCCGCTCTCTGACAGGATACCGGCGGTCATCGCTGGCTTCCACAGCAGTAGGCATTGACACAGGCCTGGATGGAGAAGGTGCCTGTGTCAGTCGAAAGTCAGGAGTTTGCACAGGTGGAACAGTCTCTATGACTTCCTGTGTTGGAGAAGAGCACTGTGGCAAAGGATGGTGGTTTGCGGTATCATCCGGAAACAGTTCAGGCCAACCAGCCGTTGGAGCCTCTGTGGCTGTCTCTGCTCCTAGCAACAGTTGATCTGTGTGTCTTCTCCAGACGACGTCCTCAGCAGTCTCAACTGTGTAAGACACAGGGCCCGTCTGCGCGATCACCGTAGCAGGAACCCATTTTGGTCCAGTGTTGTAGTTTCGAGCTAGGACGTGCTCTCCCGGATGAAACCGTCTCTCCTTGGCTCTTTTCTCTCTCTTTTCAACTTGAGCTTGTTGTTGACGATGGACAACCTGCTCTGCCCTTGGAGGTTTGAGTAAGTCAAAACTTGTCCGCAACTGCCTCTTCATCATGAGCGAAGTGGGGGAAGTTTTGGTTGTGGCATGCGGCTCGTTCCTGTAGGACAACAGGAAGCTGTTCAGACGTTGGTGGATTGAGCCCTGACCTTGCGATGCCTTCAAGGCGTGCTTCAAAGTTTGCACGAACCTTTCTGCCTGGCCGTTAGTAGAGGGATGATAGGGCGCAGACCTGATGTGTTGGACACCATTCACATGCAGGAAGGTTGCAAACTCCTGTGATACAAATTGTGGACCGTTGTCACTTACGAGTTGTTCCGGTGAGCCATAACGGCTGAACATCTCACCAAGTTTCTCAATTGTTTTCTCTGCTGTGGTAGACCTCATCACAGCGACCTCCGGCCACTTGCTACGAGCGTCTACAACCACCATAAACATCTTCTCTTCGAAAGGACCGGCGAAGTCCACATGTACTCACTGCCACACTTCTGCAGGCCAATCCCAGGGGTGTAGGGTTGCCAGCTGTGGAACATTCCGGACCCTTTGACATGGGGAACATGTTTTGGCTTTCTCCTCAATATTCCCATCGAGACCTGGCCACCAGAAGTATCTTCTTGCCATTTCCTTCATCCGAACCATCCCACTGTGGCCTGTATGAAGTTGTTGCAGTATAGGTTCCCTCAGAGGTGGCGGAATGATGACACGGCGTCCCCAAAGAAGACAACCTGCCTGGATGGAGAGCTCATTTCTTTTTGAAACGTAAGGTTTCAAAATAGGAGAATCTCCTATAGCTCTCCCTCGAATGACATCGCCATTACCTCAGACAGGACTGGATCGTTGCGGGTGTACCTTCGCACCTGAACTGCAGTGACAGGTGCTCCCTCCACTTGTCTAAAGTAGAAGATGTCTATCTGATGAGGCTCTGGGGGAGTAACAGGCAAGGGCAGCCTCGAGAGACCGTCTGCGTTGCCGTGCAAGTCTGATTTGCGATATTTGATGTCGTATGTGTGTTCTGTCAACAGTAAAGCCCACCTTTGCATCCTGCTTGCAGCGAGAGATGGAATTCCAGTGTGGGGCCCGAAGATTGAAGTCAATGGACGGTGGTCCGTCAGGAGTGTGAACCTTCTCCCAAACAGGTACTGATGAAATTTTCGAATTCCAAAAACGATTCCCAAGGCCTCGCGCTCAATCTGTGCATAGTTACTCTCGGCCTTGTTCAAGGTGCGTGATGCGAAGGCGATAGGTTTCTCTTCACCAGAAGAGGCATGATGTGGGATATGACTGCTCCCACACCATATGGTGATGCATCACATGCTAGCTGCATGGGTAGCTTTGGGTCGAAGTGTGTCAGGACCTCCGATTTCAGCAATCCTTTCTTTGCTTGGGCGAAAGCTTTGTTGCACAGTTCAGTCCATTTCCATGTTTTGCCTTGACATAGCAACTGATGTAACGGCTTCAGCAATGTTGCTAAGTCTGGAATAAACTTCCCATAGTAGTTAAGTCGCCCCAGAAATGAACGTAACTGGCTCACATTCTGGGGTGCTGGGGCCTCCACGATCGCCTTGACCTTTGACGGCGCCTTATGCAGGCCAGTAGCGTCAATCACATGCCCCAGGTACTCAACTGAAGACTGAAAGAATTCACATTTGTCTTTACGAACTCTGAGTCCGTACTCTTTCAGTCGTTGTAGTGTCGCATCCAAGTTCAGAAGATGATCCTCCTCATTTGTCCCAGTGACAAGGATGTCGTCCAGGTAGCACTGGACTCCTGGCAGTCCACTCAAAATCTGATCCATTGCCCTTTGGAATAGAGCAGGAGCCGACGTAATTCCAAACGGAAGGCGGCAGTACCTGTATAGCCCCTTGTGTGTCACAACTGTCAGCAGCTCCTTTGATTTGTCATCGACATGCATTTGTAGATAAGCCTGGCATAAGTCTATTTTGCTGAACTTTTGTCCTCCGGCCAGGCCCGTAAAAAGATCATCAATGAGGGGAAGAGGGTACTGTTCCACAGACAGCACCGGGTTAATAGTCACTTTAAAATCCCCGCAGATTCGAACACATCCATCCTTTTTCAGGACAGGAACAATGGGTGTGGCCCATTTGCTCACGCTCACAGGCTCCAGGACTCCATTCTCGACTAAGGCCTCCAAGTTAGCCTTAACTTTTGGCCTAATTGCATAGGGTACAGGTCGGGCTTTGTGAAACTTCGGCTTGCTGTCAGGTTTAATGTCCAGTCTCACGCTGATCTTTTTCATGCTCCCAAGTTCCCCATTGAAGAGTTCTGCATGTTTGTTTAACACTGCAGTCAGACCTGACTCCCCTTTTGACATCATGCGGACTGCAGGCCAGTCCAGCGTGATTTTCTCTAGCCACACACGTCCCAGTAGCGATGGGTAATTTCCCTTTACCACGTATAGTGGCAGTTTTGCAGTCTGTCTGTTCAATTTAACTGTCACCTCAATGACGCCTCTCATGGCCACAGGTTCGCCGGTATACATCTTTGTCACAATGTTTGTTGGCTGAAGGGTAAGATGCTTTAGCATTTTGTTGTAGACAGTGTCTGAAACAAGGGACACAGCCGCGCCTGTGTCCACCTCCATCCGCACTGATTGTCCCTCCACCAGTGGTGACACCCAGTAGCCATTTGAATCACCTGCAACCGTCAGTATGTGCACCTCTTCCTCCTCAAAGGTGTCGCTCCCCTCTGTTTTGCTTGTTCCATCATACTGCACTGAATGAACACTCTTTTTCCTCTCTTGTCCAAATACAGACATTTTGCTTCCATGCTTCCCAGCTCTGTCTGTTCTTTTTTTACCTCTACAGGCGCGTTCAATGTGACCCTTTTTGCCACAATTTCGGCATTCCAGCTCCGTACACCAGCAGTCATTAGCGTGATGGCCCGTTTTCCCACAACGGTAACATGTGCCGTTCCGCGCACCTTTAGGCTCAGACGACACCTTGTGAACTCTCCCTGTTGAACTCAACTGGTGAGCCTCCTTTTCCGCCATCTCCATGGAGACACTAACTTCAATGGCCTTTTCAAGAGTAAGGTTGTCCTCAGTAAGAAGGCGCTTCTGTGTGGCTGCATTTTGCAGACCACACACGAGTCTGTCTCTAATGGTGTCCTTCAGCACTTCCTTGAACTCGCAGTGTTCTGATAACCTTTTTAAAGCAGCAATAAACATCGTCACTGATTTCCCCTCCTCTTGATTCCGTTTGTGAAATCTAAATCTCTCAGCAATAACCAGAGGTTTTGGTGAAAAATGTGCTCCAAGAATTTCCACTAGTTGCTTATATGTTTTAGTTCCTGGCTTATCTGGCTGCACGAGGCTGCGAAGTAAATTGAATGTCTTCGGCCCGATTACACTCAAAAAGGTAGGCGCGACCTTTTCATTTGCCACCGCATTCGCCAATACAAAATAGTCAAAACGTTCCGTATATGCGTTCCATTGCTCCACATTTTCATAAAAATCACCGATGTTTCCTAATATAGTAGCCATCTCACATTTCAAATTAAAATTTCTGTTCACTCACTGCACCCGTAACGTGCACAGATTCATCCGCTCCTCGTTGCCACTTGTTGTGTTGGTACCTTTCTACCTAGACACAATTTAGGACTCAGAACTCAGAGATTCAAACATGAAGTGCTTTATTGGAAGGAAAGGAAGTTCTGGCAAGTTCCGAACAAAGAGAGCTAAACTTAACAGAGAACACCCAACCATTTATCTCCTGTGACAGCGCCACCACAGGTGGGAGGAGAACACACAATAGAACACACAATACATAACAGTGTGGATGGGAGCAGAGAGTTTCAAAGGGACATTGATAGATTCAGTGAGCGGACAAAACTGGCAGATGGAATTCAATGTGGGAAAGTGTGAGCTCATCCACTTTCAACCTAAAAAAGTTAAATCAGACAATTTTCTAAATGGAGTAAAGCTAGGAACTGTGGAGGAGCAGAGCTGTTGGGGACCGGAATACAAAGGGGTGAAGTGATGTTCCAGCTGTTCAGAGCTCTGGTCAGACCCCATCTGGACACTGGGTTCAGTTCTGGGCCCCGGACCTCAGGAAGGATCTATTGGCCTTGGAGAGGGACCAGCCCAGATTCACCAGAATGATACTGGGACTAAAAGGGTTAAATTAGGAGGACAGATTGCACAGACATTCTGACCACATGCTTCTGACCGTGTGATGCCCGATCACATGACATCTGATCACATGACTTCTACAAATGTTACTGCATTTATCCTCATAAAGGTTGGGTCTGCTGTAGTTGAGTATTTTTGCTCGAGTTTTCACGTCAGGAGCTGTTGTGCGACAAATTCCAAGATTCAGTAGATCGCCCGTGAGCAGTTGAAGAGGGGAGACCGAGGGTTGGGGGAGGGGGGAGACCGAGGGCGGGGGAGAGGGGAGACCGAGGGCGTGGGAGAGGGGAGACCGAGGGCGTGGGAGAGGGGAGACCGAGGGCGGGGGAGAGGGGAGACCGAGGGCGGGGGAGAGGGGAGACCGAGGGCGTGGGAGAGGGGAGACCGAGGGCGGGGGAGAGGGGAGACCGAGGGCGGGGGAGAGGGGAGACCGAGGGCGGGGGAGAGGGGAGACCGAGGGCGGGGGAGAGGGGAGACCGAGGGCGGGGGAGAGGGGAGACCGAGGGCGGGTGAGAGGGGAGACCGAGGGGGGGGGGAGAGGGGAGACTGAGGGGGGGGGGGGAGGGCGGGGGAGGGGAGACCGAGGGGGGGGGGAGAGGGGAGACCGAGGGCGGGGGAGAGGGGAGACCGAGGGCGGGGGAGGAGGGGAGACCGAGGGCGGGGGAGGAGGGGAGACCGAGGGCGGGGGAGGAGGGGAGACCGAGGGCAGGGGAGGAGGGGAGACCGAGGGCGGGGGAGAGGGGAGACCGAGGGCGGGGAGAGGGGAGACCGAGGGGGGGGGGGAGAGGGGAGACCGAGGGCTGGGAAGAGGGGAGACCGAGGGCGTGGGAGAGGGGAGACTGAGGGCTGGGGAGAGGGGAGACCGAGGGGGGGAGAGGGGAGACCGAGGGCGGGGGAGAGGGGAGACCGAGGGAGGGGGAGAGGGGAGACCGAGGGCGGGGAGAGGGGAGACCGAGGGGGGGGGGAGAGGGGAGACCGAGGGCTGGGAAGAGGGGAGACCGAGGGCGGGGGAGGAGGGGAGACCGAGGGGGGGGGGAGAGGGGAGACCGAGGGCTGGGAAGAGGGGAGACCGAGGGCGTGGGAGAGGGGAGACTGAGGGCAGGGGAGAGGGGAGACCGAGGGCAGGGAGAGGGGAGACCGAGGGCGGGGGAGGGGAGACCGAGGGCAGGGGAGGAGGGGAGACCGAGGGGGGGGGGAGAGGGGAGACCGAGGGCTGGGAAGAGGGGAGACCGAGGGCGTGGGAGAGGGGAGACTGAGGGCAGGGGAGAGGGGAGACCGAGGGCAGGGAGAGGGGAGACCGAGGGCGGGGGAGGGGAGACCGAGGGCAGGGGAGGAGGGGAGACCGAGGGCGGGGGAGGAGGGGAGACCGAGGGCGGGGGAGGAGGGGAGACCGAGGGCGGGGGAGGAGGGGAGACCGAGGGCGGGGGAGGAGGGGAGACCGAGGGCGGGGGAGGAGGGGAGACCGAGGGCGGGGGAGGAGGGGAGACCGAGGGCGGGGGAGGAGGGGAGACCGACGGCGGGAGGAGAGGGGAGACCGAGGGCGGGAGGAGAGGGGAGACCGAGGGCGGGAGGAGAGGAGAGACCGAGGGGGGGGTAGAGGGGAGACCGAGGGCGGGGGAGAGGGGAGACCGAGGGCGGGGGGAGTCCGAGGGCGGGGGAGGGGGGAGACTGAGGGCGGGGGAGGGGGGGAGAACGAGGGCTGGAGGAGAGGGGACCAAGGGCGGGGAGGGGGGAGTCCGAGGGCGGGGGGAGACTGAGGGCGGGGGAGGGGGGGAGACCGAGGGCTGGAGGAGAGGGGACCAAGGGCGGGGAGGGGGGAGTCCGAGGGCGGGGGAGGGGGGAGACTGAGGGCGGGGGGCGCTGTTGATGGACCTGTGGGAGAGTAAGGAGATGAGTTAGAAGTGTCATATGAAGAATGGATACAGATACCATTATGCACATGATGACCATTCAGTGGCTGCTGACATCAGTCCCCATATGAGTGACTGATGTATGCCATGTATCGGGAGTGGTAGTGTAGTGGTAATGTCACTGGGCGAGTAAACCCGAGGCCTGGACTCATGATCTTGAGACGTGAGTTCAAATCCCACCACGGTGGCTGGGGAATTTAAATTCAGTTAATTAAATAATTACTAGTATCAGTAAGGGTAACCATGAAACTATCGGATTGTCGTACAAACCCATTTGGTTCACTAATGTCTTCGGCAACGGCTACGGACACAATAACGGCACACCCAGCCCAGTCCACCCTGTAACGTCCTCCTCACCAACATCTGGGGACTTGTGCCAAAATTGGGAAAGCTGTCCCACAGACTAGTCAAACAACAGCCTGACATAGTCATACTCACAGAATCATACCTTTCAGCCAATGTCCCAGACTCCTCCATCACCATCCCTGGGTATGTCCTGTCCCACCGGCAGGACAGACCCACCAAGGGTGGCGGCACAGTGGTATACAGTCGGGAAGGAGTGGCCCTGGGAGTCCTCAACATTGACTCTAGACCTCATGAAGTCTCAGGGCTTCAGGTCAAGCATGGGCAAAGGAAACCTCCTGCTGATTACCACCTACTGCCCTCCCTCAGCTGATGAATCAGTACTCCTCACTGTTGAACACCACTTGGAAGAAGCACTGAGAGTAGCGAGGGCACAGAATGTACTCTGGGTGGGGGACTTCAATGTCCATCACCAAGAGTGGCTCGGTAGCACCACTACTGACCGAGCTGGCTGAGTCCTAAAGGACATAGCTGTCAGACTGGGCCTGCGACAGGTGATGAGAGAACCAACATGAGGGAAAAACCTACTTGATCTCGTCCTCACCAATCTACCTGTCGCAGATGTATCTGTCCATGACAGCATTGGTAGCAGTGACCACCGCACAGTCATTGTGGAGATGAAGTCCCGTCTTCACACTGAGGATATCCTCCATCGTGCTGTGTGGCACTATCACCGTGCTAAATGGAATAGATTCAGAACAGATCTAGCAGCTCAAAACTGGGCATCCATGAGGCGCTGTGGGCCATCAGCAGCAGCAGAATTGTATTCCACCACAATCTGTAACCTCATAGCCTGGCATATCCCTCACTCTACCATTGCCAGGGCCCAACCCTGGTTCAATGAGGAGTATAGAAGAGCATGCCAGGAGCAGCACCAGGTGTACCTAAAAATGAGGTGCCAACCTGAGGAAGCTGCAACACAGGACTACATGCATGCTACAAAGCAGATGCAGCATGCTATAGACAGAGCTAAGCGATCCCACAATCAACAGATCAGATCAAAGCTCTGCAGTCCTGCCACATCCAATCGTGAATGGTGGTGGACCATTAAACAACTAACGGGAGGAGGAGGCTCCATGAATATCCCCATCCTCAATGATGGTGGAGCCCAGCACGTGAGTGCAAAAGACAAGGCTGAAGCGTTTGCAACCAACTTCAGCCAGAAGTGCCAAGTGGATGATCCCTATCAGCCTACTACCTGAGGTCCCCACCATCACAGGAGCAAGTCTTCAGCCAATTCGTTTCACTCCACGTGATATCAAGAAACGGCTGAGCTCACTGGATACAGCAAAGGCCATGGGCCCCGACAACATCCCGGCTATTGTGCTCGCAGAACTAGCCGCGCCTCTAGCCAAGCTGTTCCAGTACAGCTACAACACTGGCATCTACCCGACAGTGTAGAAAACTGCCCAGGTATGTCCTGTCCACAAAAAGCAGGACAAATCCAACCCGGCCAAATACCGCCCCATCCAGTCTACTCTCAATCATCAGCATGGTGATGGAAGGTGTCATCGACAGTGCTATCAAGCGGCACTTACTCACCAATAACCTGCTCACTGATGCCCAGTTTGGGTTCCGCCAAGACCATTCGGCTCCCGACCTCATTACAGCCTTGGTCCAAACATGGACAAAGGAGCTGAATTCCAGAGGTGAGGTGAGAGTGACTGTCCTTGACATCAAGGCAGCATTTGACCAAGTCTGGCATCAAGGAGCCCTAGTAAAACTGATGTCAATGGGAATCGGGGGAAAAACGCTCCACTGGCTGGAGTCATACCTAGCACAAAAGAAGATGGTTGTGGTGGTTGAAGGTCAATCATCACAGCCCCAGGATGATGCTGCAGGAGTTCCTCAGGGCAGTGTCCTAGGCCCAACCATCTTCAGCTGCTTCATCAATGACCTTCCCTCCAACATAAGGTCAGAAATGGGGATGTTCGCTGATGACTGCACAGTGTTCAGCGCCATTCAAAACTCCACAGATAATGAAGCAGTCTGTGCCCGCATGCAGCACGACTTCGACGACATTCAGGTTTGGGCTGATAAGTGGCAGGTAACACTCGCACCACAGAAGTGCCAGGCAATGACTATCTCCAACAAGCGAGAGTCTAACCACCTCCCTTTGACATTCAATGGCATTACCATCGCCAAAACCCCCACCATCAACATCCTGGGTGTCACCATTGACCAGAAACTTAATTGGACCAGCCACATAAATACTGTGGCAACAAGAGCAGGTCAGAGGCTGGGTATTCTGCGGCGAGTGTCTCACCTCCTGACTCCCCAAAGCCTTTCCGCCATCTACAAGGCACAAGTAAGGAGTGTGATGGAATACTCTCCACTTGCCTGGATGAGTGAAGCTCCAACACTCAAGAAGCTCGGCACCATCCAGGACAAAGCAGCCCACTTGATCGGCACCCCATCCACCACCTTAAACATTCACTCCCTCCACCACCGGCGCACCGTGGCTGCAGTGTGTACCATCTACAAGATGCACTGCAGCAACTCACCAAGGCTTCTTCGACAGCACCTCCCAAACCCGCGACCTCTTCCACCGAGAAGGACAAGGGCAGCAGGCGCTGGGGAACACCACCACCTCCAAGTTCCTCTCCAAGTCACACAACATCCTGACTTTGACCCAGCGACGATGAAGGATCGGTGATATATTTCCAAGTCAGGATGGTGTGTGACCCTCATCCATGCCTTTGTTACCTCTAGGCTTGACTATTCCAACGCACTCCTGGCTGGCCTCCCACATTCCACCCTACGTAAACTTGAGGTCATCCAAAACTCGGCTGCCCGTGTCCTAACTCGCACCAAGTCCCGTTCGCCCATCACCCCTGTGCTCGCTGACCTACATTGGCTCCCGGTTAAGCAGCGCCTCGATTTCAAAATTCTCATCCTTGTTTTCAAATCCCTCCATGGCCTCGCCCCTCCCTATCTCTGTAATCTCCTCCAGCCCCACAGCCCCCGAGATATCTGCACTCCTCTAATTCTGCCCTCTTGATTATCCCTGATTATAATCGCTCCACCATTGGTGGCCGTGCCCTCTGTTGCCTCGGCCCAAAGCTCTGGAATTCCCTGCCTAAACCTCTCTGCCTCGCTACCTCTCTTTCCTCCTTTAAGACACTCCTTAAAACTTACCTCTTTGACCAAGCTTTTGGTCACCTGCCCTAATTTCTCCTTATGTGGATCGGTGTCAAATTTTTTGTCTTAAAATACTGCTGCGAAGCGTTTTGGGATGTTTTACTACGTTAAAGGCGCTATATAAATACAGGTTGTTGTTGTTGTGCCAAAAATTACAAGGAAATGACAGGCCTCTAAAGAGAAACTATGGTGAAGGAAGGTGGGGCTGTTTCCTTGCAGATGCATTCAGCAGATTGATTTCTTAAAGGGCTGTGTTACAGTAAACATTTCAGCTGTGGATTTAGTGGGGGTGATGTGTCCTCATACCAAGTTAGATAACTCCAGGAAAGCAGTCAGGCCAGTTTATCTGCGCTCCCCCAACTCTGGCCTCTTGCATCCCTGATTATAATCGCTCCACCATTGGTGGCCGTGCCTTATGCTGTCTAGGCCTTAAGCTCTGGAATTCCCTCCCTAAACCTCTCCGCCACACTTTCCTCCTCTAAGACGCTCCTTAAAACCTACCCCTTTGACCAAGCTTTTGGTCACCGTTCCTAATATCGCGTTATGTGGCTCGATGTCAATTTTACGCTCCTGTGCAGCGCCTTAGGGTGCTGTATAAATGCAAGTTGTTGTTGCTGTTAATGCATTTCATTCCCATCCCAGATATCTGGCTTACGGGTCAACCCACCATTGTCTTATTCTGTGCTCCTCCCAGTCAAGGGATAAAAATAATTTCAATAGATTCCAAAAATGAGCGAAGTCAAATCAGACCAGAATTAACAACACAAATCAGTGTCAGAGTAAGGGCCTAATTGTTAAGTATGTGTATTGTATTGAACAATTAACACAAAGACTTAAACGTATAACTCAAACAGGCCTTTACTGGTTGGAGGTAGGGACTGCACATAGGTCTTTACTTCATGCCCACAGGCGGGAACTGAGGGGGATCAGTACCCACAGTACTATTTATACCCCTATGGCCAGGAGTGGTACTGCGTATCACTACGCCCAACAAGTAGTGCAGTCCTGTCCATAGGTTCAAAGTAGCACACATATTACATACACAACATTCCTCCCTTCCTAGCTTTACAGTCATCTCCCCATTTAACATAACGTAATAACATATATACATATATAACTTCAGGTTTACATAACAGAATAACATAGATACATAGATAACTTCATGTCAAAAACAGATCACAGATTCAGTCTCTGCGGAAAACAGTTCACAGATTCAATCTCTGTGGTGTAGTCGGTTCACGTTGCTAGAGTGACTCATTCAATAGTCCTTCCATGGATTTAACAGTTTGAACTTCCGAACTGAATTGGCTCCGTTCGGAGGGACCACGTGTGTGATCTGGTAGAGGTGATAATGGTTCAGATGGGTCATCTTCTGTTTTTACTTTTCCTTTTCTGCTTCTTGGAGACTCTCTGGGCTCCATTGTCAGCTGCCACAGCTGCCAGCTGCATGCGCAGTTCCTCCTTCTCTTCCTCCTGTTTCCGTCGTAGAGCCAGCTTCTCCCGATGTTCCGTAGACTTTTGGTGCTCCTCCATGATTTCTGCACTTTGGGAGTCGAAGTTACAAGCTGGGCAGGACAGGACATCGTAATATTCGGTGTCGTCCTGAGCTAGACCAGTGAGAGGGTCGTCTATTTCCTCCATACCTAGCTGGACGTTAGCCAGCTCTTGTTCCAAATCCAGACATCTTTCCTGAAGAGACTTCTTCATGTGTACCTCTGCATCCAGCTTTTTCTGGGCTTTCAGCAAGTCGTTTACTAGTGACCTCATTTGTGATTTTAATACTTCAACTTCCTTTGGAGATTGATTGATCGGACTATGCAATCCCTCTACCGGAGCAGCTGTTTCAGCGGTCTGTTGTTCTACGTTGACGTGAGTCAGCGTACTTTTGGCATCCAAGGGCTGCTCTGTTGCAGTCATCTCAGTCTGTGTTGCCACCTCAGCTCTTCCAATAACCTTTGAGAGCTCCGAACCCCTTTCGTTTGAATATTGAAGTTCATGTTCAAGTTTTTCCCATTTCAGAGTCCTGTCCTTCAGCATATGCAGGAGTTGGCTGACCGTTAACTCCTCTGACATCAGACGTTTTGTGTGCTCCTGCTCCATTTTCTCCATCAGCTGCTTCTGTTGTCTTTCCAGATTCTCCAACTCTATATCAAAGAACTCTTTCGTTGCATTCAACTCTTGCTCAAAACGGCGAAGCATTTGTTCTAATTGCTGTTGTAGTTTGAAATGGAGTTGAGTTCGAGCCCGGTGTCCCTCAGAAATGGGCACATCAGTAGACTTGCCAGACTCAGAATCCACAGTTAAACTATGTTGTTGTTGCTCAGTGGAATTCTGTGCTGAAACTTTGTCTTTTGCACCTGAGTTGGGCTTACCATCATCCGTTCCAGAGTCTGGGCCGACTATCTTCACCGAGTTCTCACTCGTTATTGTTTGTAGGAAATGCCAGTCCATATTCATTTTCCTAATCCACTCCCGTCCTAGTAGTGGAGGACCTCCTTCAGATATCACATATAAGTCCATTATTTGACTGTCTTCGCCCTTGTGGGCCACTGCAACCTCTATTTTCCCGATGGGGTACACTCTTTGCCCCGTGTATGTTTTCAATATAATCCCCGTATCCTGTAGGGGAATATGTTGGAATAACTTTCCGTAATCTTTCTTATTTATGACCGTCAATGCCGATCCAGTGTCCAATTCCAGTTTTACTTGGACTCCTTCTATCTGAAGAGTGACCCAAATTGTCTGGAGGTCTGCACCCTTACCAGCGTTGAGTACTCTTAAGCTAGCCAGTTCATTACAGCTTAAGCTAGCCAGTTCATTACTGCTAGCGTCTGAATCGGACTCCTGTTCGGTCACCTTGTGTACCTTTGCGTATTTTCCTTGCGGTGACTTCTTGTTGCTGGTCTTCTTCCCTGACCTGCATACTCTAGCTATATGTCCAAGCCTACCACAAGTTCTACATTCTTGGTTTTTAAACCAACACTGGTTCTGATCATGCGTTGTCTTTCCACAACGATAACATTTGCCAGAACTCACACCCAATTTGTGTGCACTGAGCTCCGGTGACCGTAGCTGCATTACTGCCGTGCCTCTCGCTGCGGCTTCGTGTGCTGCTGCCATAGTGACCGCCTTCTCAAGCGTCAGCTCATTCTCCTCGAGCAGTCGCTTTTGTGTATCCTGTTTAAATAAACCACACACAAATTTGTCTCGTAGTGCATCTGTCAATCCCGTTCCAAACTGGCAATATTTCGCTAATTTACGCAATTCCAGCAAATATTCAGCATTGCTTTCATGCTGTAGCTGCCTTCTGTCGTAAAATTTAAATCGTTCCGCTAGCATCAGCGGCGTGGGGTTTAGATGATCTTTCAGGACAGTAACAATCTCATCGAACGTCTTATCCGCCGGTTCATCTGGTGATAACAGGTGTTTCAATTGCCCGTACGTCTTCGCACCCATTAAATTTAATAATGTTAGAGCTTTATCTTGGTCACGAATTTTATTGGCCTTACAATAATTTTTTACTCTTTCAACATATATGGCCCAATCTTCGAGGTCACTATCAAAGGTGCTAATATTCCCGTGTTTAGGCATTGTAGATTTGCAATTTCTCAGATTTTATTTTCTTTACTTGTTATCAAAGATGGCGGCTTCCCGCTCTTGCCGTCGTCCTCCGCCCACAAAATGGCGGTTTTCCCGCGCTTGGCGGTCTTCACCCGTCCCCCGACGCCGTCTCCCTTCAGCCCTCGAGTGCGGCCCTTATCTTCGCCGCGATCGATAGCCCGCGCTGTGCACCGCGACTCTCGCACCTTGAGCTTCTGCAGCCGCCGCGCCTTTCAGTCCGAGTGCGGCTCTTATCTTTGGTCCCGATCGCTGGCCCGGCTGCGCCCCTCACTTCAAAGCGGCCCGGCCCTTATCTGCCGATCGCTATCGCCCTACCTCTCTCTCTTCCCCAGTCCTGTCTTTACTCCGGTTCACAAGCTGATGGAGGCTTCAGGGTCCTAATGCCTGTCTCTTCCAGTCGCTGGAAGCTGTCAGGATTTCTGCTGCCCTTCAGTTTTGAGTGGGGTGTTGAGGATTGAAACCTCTCTTCAACGTCCTGTCTTTGGACGAAGCCGCCTGGAATAACTGCCGCAGGGTAAGAGCCTGATTCGTCGCCAGTGTTAAGTATGTGTATTGTATTGAACAATTAACACAAAGACTTAAACGTATAACTCAAACAGGCCTTTACTGGTTGGAGGTAGGGACTGCACATAGGTCTTTACTTCATGCCCACAGGCGGGAACTGAGGGGGATCAGTACCCACAGTACTATTTATACCCCTATGGCCAGGAGTGGTACTGCGTATCACTACGCCCAACAAGTAGTGCAGTCCTGTCCATAGGTTCAAAGTAGCACACATATTACATACACAACACTAATCACAACGTTAACAATTAGGAGCGGGTTCATTGATTCTGATGATTGAAGCTCAGAGAGTGCCCGGAGTGAACCTCAGCCTCTTCCTCCATTGGTTCTGCTTCCTCTACAGGCACCACTGGCAGAAGTGCAGAAGTCCCACCTCTGGAACGGGGAGTGGGGGAGCGGTGGGACGGGGTGTATTCGGCAGCTGCTCCACCGAGCCAAGACTGAAATATTCTTATAAAGGGGGAGGAGGCAATTTGGGGGCAACTGTGGGTGGGCAGATATTTGTGGAACCAGGGGGGACCACTCACCCTTCTGCTGGCCCCACAAAAATCACTGGCACAGCTTTTATTTTGGGGTGGGGAAGGTGGACGGACTTTTACAAGCAGCCCTTTAAGGACCGCTGGTCCCACTGTTCAAAGCTGAGTTCCACGGGGCAGAGCGCACACTGCACGCAACAGAACACCAACATTGCGTCAGGGACCTACAAACGGCGTAGGACCTCGATTTAAATATTCGAATAAGGATCCCCGCCTGTTTCGGGTGGGAGCACCGGCCCCCATTCCGAGGCCTGGTTGAAAATTAAGTCAGGCCCACCTCCTGCGACGTGAGAGCAGTAGGTTTTTAAAAACATTGGGGGCAGAAATTCGGTATCGCCCCATTTGGGGCGCAATTATCGGCCCGGCACAAAGATTAGCTCCTGGCGCTAATTATCGCCTCTGACTGCAAACTTGGCTTTTATCGCCCCTGGAGCTGATTGGAGCGCTAAATCAGGTGCTACACACCTCTCTTAAGGCGCAAAGGCCGAGGAGCGAGGCGCTACCTCAGAGCGCGGGTGAAGCGCAGGTGATGTCAGTTAGTGATGGAACACAGACACACTGGCGCCGGACAGCTCTTAAAGGGGAGGGTCTGTAGTGATCAATAACATGTCATTCTATAGTGGACACTAGGTGGAGCCGTAGAGCTGTATATAGCTGTATGTATATAAGACTACACTACCCAGCTGTATGTATATAAGACTACACTACCCAGCTGTATGTATATTAAGACTACATTACCCATGAGGCACTAGGCTACCCACAAGGCAGCAGTCAAGATGGAAGCCTCTACAGATACAGTACCTAGTCCACATGTGCTCAATAAAGTAACTAGCAAAAGCTAGCTGTGTTCATAATAAGAATGTCTATTTATTAATGAGCATAACATGGTCGATCTTGCTCTCCATCCACACCCTGCTCATTGCAGCCTTGAATCTCGGCCTGGACAGACCTGTGCCTAAATTTTCCAGCCAAGGACTATGGAAAGGGTGAGAGAACGAGCTCAGCGCTTCAGTGACCGGGCCTTGGAGGCTCTGGTTGGCGCGGTGGAGCACAGAAGATCTACACTCTACCCTGAGAGTGGCAGGAGGCCTTTGCCACGCGAGTACAGAAGAGTGTGGCGGGAGGTGGCTCAGAGCGTCTCCTCCAGGAGCATGGTGCCCAGGACCCATACTCAATGTCACAAAAAGTTCAATGACCTCACTCAGGTCTTCAGGGTGAGTGGCTGTTTTTCAATACCTCTCCATCCCTCCATCTCAACCTCACTCTATGGCCAGAGGGTCTTAAAACCTCCAATGCCCAACACTCATCCAACACCTATGGCCCTCTCATAAAACACACACGCACATTCCACACTTTGCTTACAGTAAGGGCTATTCACCGATGGGAGGCACATCAGGCAAGACCATGGCTGCATACTGTAAGGGCTATTCAACTATGGGAGGCATTTCAGGCAAGACCATGGCTGCATACAGTAAGGGCTATTCAACTATGGGAGGCATTTCAGGCAAGACCATGGCTGTATATTTACTCAGACGCCATCCTTTTTCTTGCAGGCCAAGCTATCTCATAATAGGAGACAGCAGCAACAGACGGGTGGAGGGTGGCCTCAGTTGCAACCCCTCAGCAATCTTGAGGCGCGCGTCCACCAGATTGTGGCAAGCCGGGTGATTGGTCCCATCGCCCCTGGAGAGGCCGAACCCGTTCGGGACAGCAATGGTAAGGCCATCACCTTTCTCTCCTCTCTCATTCCACTTGTCCCTCACAACACCAGCCTTTTACACTTTCAATCCAACTTACTAAATCGCTGCACTCATTCCTCCCTTGCTGCCACCCTGTCCTCACGCTAAAGCCACTCTTGTACCTCCCTGTTTTCAGATGGTGATTCACCAGCTGAGGAGACGGGCCCTGAAGCTGCCAGCGGGAGTGAAGCTGAAGGCGAGGAGGAAGAGGAAGCCGGAGCCTCAGCGCCACCCTCTCCCGAGGAAGCCCATGCCCTCACTGGGAACACGTCTTCCCTGGAGGGGAGCAGGGGGGGAAGGGTCTGATGAGGGTGAAGCTCCAGGACCCAGCGGGCTGCAGCAACGCGATGGGGGTAGGGAAGCTTGGGGGCCTTCTCCCCGGAGGGAGAGTAGGCCAGCGAGTCCTGCTGCACTGGACACAGAGGAGGAACGCGTCATCGCAGAAATGAACACCCAGGCGGTGGACATGCACACTGAGCTCATGGGTACAGTGGGAAGGGTGCCCGAATGCATTGATGCACTGGCAAGGTGTGTGGAGCACTTCACTGTAGCACAGGCGGATGCCATGCTAATGCTTAGTGCTGCAATTCAGTCACTGGCTGCCGTGATCCAATCTCAGACTGCTCTCATGCAGACTCAGATTGAGGCCACGCGAGCACTGACTGCTGCCATCGTCGCGGGTTCAGACACATTTCCCCGGGGTTCTCACGGTGCCGCAGTAGGCCGGCAATCTGTGCTCCAGCAGATTGCTCTGGACGCTGAGGCGCTGCCCCATGGGAGTGCCAGTGTGTCGGTCGAGCAGGGAGGTGCTGTCCTCTCTCAAGAAGACAGCATTCCTGCTGCCACCACTGTCGCTTCCCCATTGCACTTGCCCCTGCCTGTAGCCCAGACTGCTGCTGCCCATGCAGAGTTGGTGCAGTCTGCAGCCGGGCCCTCCAGGCCCAGAGCTGGTCGAGGGCATCCTAGATTAAAGGGTAAGACGATACATGATCAGTGGTGTACATTTAAGGAGTTATTTTACAACTTCCAAAAAAATATATTCCACTGAGAAGAAAAGGGTGTAAAAGAAAAGACAGCCATCCGTGGCTAAGTAAAGAAATTAAGGCCTAGAAATTCAGTTAGGGGCGCCCAGCTCGCCTGGGCGCTGGAATTACCGCTGCGCGCGGAGCCACTTGCGCCAGCGGGAAATTCAGTTTCAGCGCCCCAAGTGGAAGCCGGCCGCTAAACAAGGGTTTCAGCGCCCCACTTGGGGCGCTGAAACTGAATATCGGCGTGTAAAGTGCCGCAGCGCCACCCGCTGCGGCACGGCAGCCTGCGGTACTGCAGGCCTTCCTCTCATTCTTAAGGGGGAGGTGCCTGCAACAGCGCGATCCCCGCTCGCGAGTGCCGGCAAATGAGCCCGGCACCAAGGAGAAGTGCCGGGCTCTCTGGAAACAGCTGGCAATGCCGCGGGGGGGGGGGGGGTGTAGGAGGCCGGGGAAGGAGGTGCGGGCAGGCGGCCGCTGAAAAAGCGGCCGGCCGCACCTCCACCTTAACTCGCCCCAGTAGCGGCACAGGTAGGCCCCGTGTACCGGTCGCTGTTTGCGGCCGGCGCGGGCGAGGCGGCAGCAACCAAATATGGCCAGCGGGGCGATAGCGGGGCGCTGTGCACACCGATGACGTCATCGGTGGCGGCGCAGCGCTACTGGCCAACGCCGCCATTAGCGCCCCGCTAAATATCGCGGTAGGTTTGCACAGTGGCGCAAAAGCCCTCTTTGGGCGCAAACTGGTGGCGCAGGCGACTGAATTTCTAGGCCTAAGGATAGTATTCGACTAAAAACAAGGGCATATAAGGTAGCCAAATCTAGTGGGAGGATAGAGGATTGGGAAAACTTTAAAAGACAGCAAAAAATAACAAAAAGATTGATTAAGAAAGGGAAGATAGATTATGAAAGTAAATTAGCAAAAAATATAAAAACAGATAGTAAGAGTTTTTATAGTTATATAAAAAGAAAAAGGGTGGCTAAAGTAAATGTTGGTCCCTTAGAGGATGAGACCGGGAAATTAATGGTGGGAAATATGGAGATGGCAAAAACACTGAAAGAATATTTTGTATCAGTCTTTACAGTAGAAGACACCAAGAATATCCCAACACTGGACAAACTGGGGGCTAAAGGGGGGGAGGAGCTAAACATGATCAAAATCACTAAGGAAGTGGTACTCGGTAAAATAATGGGACTCAAGGCGGATAAATCACCTGGACCTGATGGCTTACATCCTAGGGTCTTGAGGGAAGTGGCGGTAGGGATTGTGGATGCATTGGTAATAATTTTCCAAAACTCCCTGGACTCGGCAAAGGTCCCGACAGACTGGAAAACTGCTAATGTAACACCGTTATTTAAAAAGGGCAGTAGACAGAAGGCTGGAAACTATAGACTGGTTAGCCTAACATCTGTGGTAGGTAACATTTTGGAGTCCATTATTAAGGAGACAGTAACAGGACATTTGGATAATCATAATTTAATAGGACAAAGTCAGCATGGTTTTATGAAGGGGAAGTCATGTTTGACAAATTTGCTGGAGTTCTTTGAGGAAGTAACATATAGGGTGGATAAAGGGGAACCAGTGGACGTAGTGTATTTAGACTTCCAAAAGGCATTTGACAAGGTGCCACACAAAAGATTATTGCTTAAGATAAAAAATCACAGGATTGGGGGTAATATTCTGGCATGGATAGAGGATTGGCTATCTAACAGAAGGCAGAGAGTTGGGATAAATGGTTCATTCTCAGACTGGCAATCAGTAACTAGTGGTGTTCCGCAGGGGTCAGTGCTGGGTCCCCAACTCTTTACAATCTATGTTAACGATTTGGAGGAGGGGACCGAGTGTAACATATCAAAGTTTGCAGATGATACTAAGATGGGAGGGAAAGTAGTGAGTGAGGAGGACATAAAAAACCTGCAAGTTAGACAGGCTAAGTAAGTGGGCAGAGATTTGGCAGATGGAATACAATACTGGAAAGTGTGAGGTTATGCACTTTGGCAGGAAAAATCGTAGAGCAAGTTATTATCTTAATGGCAAGAAACTGGAAAGTACTGAAGTACAAAGGGATCTGGGGGTCCTGGTGCACGAAACTCAAAAGGTTAGTATGCAGGTGCAGCAAGTAATTAAGAAGGCCAATGGAATGTTGGCTTTCATTGCTAGGGGGATAGAATATAAAGATAGGGAGGTATTGCTTCAGTTGTACAAGGTATTGGTGAGACCGCACCTGGAATACTGCGTACAGTTTTGGTGTCCATACTTAAGAAAGGACATACTTGCTCTCGAGTCAGTACAAAGAAGGTTCACTCGGTTAATCCCGGGGATGAGGGGATGGACATATGAGGAGAGGTTGAGTAGATTGGGACTCTACTCATTGGAGTTCAGAAGAATGAGAGGCGATCTTATTGAAACATATAAGATTGTGAAGGGATTGGATCGGGTGGATGCGGGGAGGATGTTCCCGATGATGGGTGAAACTAGAACTAGGGGGCATAGTCTTAGAATAAGGGGCTGCTCTTTCAAAACTGAGATGAGGAGGAACTACTTCACTCAGAGGGTGGTAGGTCCATGGAATATGCTGCCCCAAAAAGCTGTAGAAGCTACATCATTACATAAATTTAAAACAGAAATAGACAGTTTCCTAGAAGTAAAGGGAATTAAGGGTTACGGGGAGCGGGCAGGAATTTGGACATGAGTCTAGGTTCGGAATGGTCATGGCCCTGTGGGTAGCGGAGCGGGCCCAGGGGCCGTGTAGTCTGATCCTGCTCCTATTTCGTGTGTCTAATTCTGTTAGATTCAGGAGATGGTTCTGTGATAGTGGATTGGCGGTTAGGATCAGATCAGCCATGATCTTATTGAATGGCGGAGCAGGCTCGAGGGGCCGATTGGCTTACTCCTGCTCCTATTTCTTATGTTCTTATGTCCTTCAAGGGCATCTGTAGTCTCAGGTTCTGACATTCAGCAGCCTTCCACCAGGCTTGCTGCAGCCACTGGGGCCCCGTTACGGAGGAGCAGTAGGGTGGGAAGGGGGGAAGTGCGCAAGGGAAGGAGATCACCCTCGAAGGGCAAACAGTAGGAAGTCTGACGAAATGTTGGGAATGTTTTTATTAAAGGCCGAGGTTCATGTTCAAACTTTTGTTTAGTGTTTTGGCCATTATCTCCAGCTTGTGAGAACCAGTTATGTTAATTAATGATTTTTTGTGTTTGTTTCTATTAGTTTGTCATGAATAAATGACACACACAGAGTTTGTAAAATAAAAAAGTTGTGTATTGAAAATGTACATGTTTGGCCTTTGGAATCATTACTGCCTTGGCCGGAAATCGGGGTTGCGGGTTGCTTTCCATCATGTTGTTCTCCATGCCAGAAGCCATTTCCTCAGTAGGGGCCTAGAAGCGGCTTGTTATCAGCCGTTGACGGACGGCCCTTGCAGTTTTAACATTGTGGGCCTCCCTCCCACCTTGGTGCTGCTGCTGATCATCCTCCTCATCTTCCTCCTCCTCTTCCTCCTCCTCTTCCTCCTCCTCCTCCGGTGGTGCACCAAGGCCTGGTGGCATTGGCTGGGTCCTGAGGATTGCCAGGTTATGAAGAATGCAGCAAACAACTATGAAGAGGGAGACTCGCTCAGGCGAGTACTGCAGGGCTCCTCCTGAGTGGTCCAGACAGCGGAACCGTTGCTTGAGTACGCCGATCGTCTGCTCAATGATGTTCCTGGTGGCGAGATGGCTCTCGCTGTACCGCAGCTCAGCAGGGGTGTTGGGGTTACGGAGCGGTGTCATCAGCCAGGTGCAGAGTGGATAACCCTTGTTCCCGAGAAGCCAACCACTTGGCTGATGCGGTGCCTGGAAATGTTCTGCCACAGTAGTCTGGCGCAGGGTGAAAGCATCGTGGCTGCTGCCAGGATAGCGGGCATTGACAGAGAGTATCAGCTGTCTGTGGTCACAGACCAACTGGACGTTTAAGGAGTGAAACCCCTTGCGGTTTCGGAAAACCTCGGCATTCTCCTGCAGTGCCCGCAATGCCACATACGTGCAGTCAATGGCGCCCTGCACCATGGGGAAGCCCGCTATCCTCGCAAAGCCCAATGTGCGTTCATGCTGTTTGTCCCGGGTCATCAGGAAAGAGATGTACTGGCGTCTCCTTTTTTAGAGGGCATTTGTGGCCTGCCGGATACAGCAATGCACCGCAAACTGGGAGATATTGGCGATGTCCCCAGTAGCTGCTTGAAAGGAGCCGGTGGCATAAAAATTCAGAGTCACTGTGTCCTTCACTGCCACCGACAGAGACGTCCTGCTCCTCAGTTGAGGCTGCAGATCTGGCTGCAGCAGATGGCAGAGCTCAGTGACCACCTCCTTGCTGAAGCACAGCCTGCGCAAACACTGCTCCTCAGACATATTAATGTATGAGAATTGTTCCCGGAATACCCTGGGAGGGTAAGGTCTCCTGTGCACAGGCCTGTTGGCCCTCCTCTCTCTGGCCATATTTGCCACTCTCTCTCTCTGTGTCTCTGATGCCTCCGATTCTGCAGGCGCAGGATGATGCCCCGAATCAGTGTAGCCCCCAAAGTCTCTTGACAATCGAAGTAATGAAGCTCAAATCCAAAAGAATCTGCAAAGTGATGCTCAGTAGCCAAAACAACTTCACACAGTGTTGACTCTCTGCAGAAGTCTCTCTCTCTCTCTCTCTCTCTCTCTCTCTATCTCTCTCTCTCTCTCTCTGTCAGAAGGAGTGGTGCAAAAATGTCTCCCACAAAAAAAGGCAGGAAGAGGCCGCCTTTAAGTAGCGCCCCCCCCCAGCCCCTCACTGACTGGGAAATGTTCCAGTCTCCCTGTCGTTGCTTGCGCCAGGCGGAAAGGAGGGGTGCGCCACTCAATATCCAGTCCGGAGCACCACCAGGGTGTTGCACGCTCGACTGACGTCACGGTCTGCGGGCGCAGGAGATCGGGGCGGTAGAGTTTAGCACTGCCACAAAAACTCTGGTCAATTTTGCGACCAGCACCTGGATGGGATAGCCCCGAAAGGCGGGAAACCAGACAAAGAAGGGTGATTAAAAAGACATCACTGCACTACACAGATCTTAATGAACTTTTAGGGTATAAGAGAAGTCAGCTTTGGCCATTCTCGCTCTCTCTCGCTTGCTCTCGCCTTCACGTGCCCTCATCTCTGAACCAAGAACCGAGCACTCCGTCCGAGATGGAGAGAAGAAATCACCACGAGCGACAAGAGCCTCGCCTTGCTCTTCGACTGTAGGAACGAACCTCGAAACTGGGACTTGGATACTGCATCGGCGATACGGAACCAGGAGACACGCTCTACACAGGGGAGCAGCGAGCAAGAAAACGGCCAATGGGGGTGAGCATTGTCCAAGCCCACGCATCCTTCAGACCACCGGTACTGTGTGAGGGGGTGGTGTGTGTCCCAACCAATCCACAGGGGCTTAGTGGGGAGGTTCTGTGTATTATATAGTGTATGTTCTGGGGTTTGTGGGACAAGTCCATGTTATACTCTGTATTGTAATACAGTGTGATTTTAGGCGTCTTAACACGAGACGGGCCTGTTCGACGGGCCAAGTTGTATTGTTGTACTATAGCAAAATACTGCAGATGTTGGAAATCCGAAATAACAACAGAAAATGCTGGAAAAACTCAGCAGGTCAGGCAACATCCGTGGAGAGAAATTTGAGTTGGCGTTTCGGGTTTGACCCTTCTTCAAAACTGGAGAGAAAAGGAACTAGATCGAAGGCAGGGCTGCGATCGGACAAAAGAATAAAAGAACCAAAAGAAGTAAAAGAGATTAGAAGCTAGACGAGATGGTAATAGGCTGGGATTAGGTGTAAAGTGTACTGGCAGGGCAAAAGATAGCTGCCAGGTGTGAGAGAGAAACAAAAGGAAAGGGGGGGGGGGGAGGAAAGGAGTGGAAAAATATAAGTAAAAATGAAATAGGGGCCGAGGTTATGATCTGAAATTGTTAAACTCGATATTGAGTCCGGAAGGCTGCAAAGTGCCTAATCGGAAGATGAGGTGCTGTTCCTCGAGTTTACGTTGAGCTTCCGTGGAACAATGCAAGAGGCCGAGGACGGTGAGGTCCGAGTGGGAATGGAGCGGTGAATTGAAATGACAGGCGACCGGAAGCTCGGGGTCACCCTTACGGACTGAACGGAGGTGTTCCGCAAAGCGGTCACCCAATCTGCGTTTGGTCTCCCCAATGTAGAGGAGACCACATCGTGAGCAGCGAATACAGTATACTAGATTGCGAGAAGTACAAGTAAATCGCTGTTTCACCTGGAAGGGGTGTTTGGGGCCCTGGACAGTGGGGAGGTATAGGGGCAGGTGTTACACCTCCTCCGCTTGCACGGGAAGGTGCCAGGCGAAGGGGAATTGTTGTACTGTTTGTTTTAAGCCTCCAGGCATTTTACGTACTGGAGGCGGGTGTGTGTGTTAACCTCATTAAACACCGTACAGTTGAGTCCGAAAAGCTTGTCTGTGTTCCAATCCTGTTCACCGTAATTCCTGTTGTCTAGAAATAAGTAGGAGAGGTGATTCGAACCACCAAGGCAAACCACCTACAGGGAGTCAGTGTGAGCAGAGGTGAGCGGAGCAGATGGAGGTCTCGATGAGGAGCAGGAAGTACCTGGGTGTAGAGCGAAGGAAAGGGATTCTGATCTCTGGGGCTCGGCCTTTGCAAGAAGCAAAGCACGAGACATTGTCGGTGTCATTGGCCGACTCGCCCAGGAGCTTCCAACCCATGACGTCAGTGTGGAACACTCCACACATCCACATCTGTGGGCTTCTTGTGCATGGCACTGAAAGGCTGCAATCAACCTTGTAGTAAATGGCCGTTCAAGTGTCTTCTGCAGTGTAGCCCCTCATCACAGAGGCCATGATGCCAGCTTTTACCTCTCTCCTGAATGCTCAGACTCCAGCCACATGCACCTGGGGCTACAATCTCACTTCCTGCTTTGACAGGACCGAGCCAGTAATAGGGATTGTGTGGCGTACCGATCACAGAAAGGACACAATCCGCTTTTTGGTCCGTAGACTATAAATCAGGCGTCATGCCTTTAAGAAGGATCACACCTTTAAGAAACTCGATCTGCAACATAGTTAAGCCGAGAGCGGGGGAGGAGCAGTCGAAGCTGGGGACTGAGGAAAAAGCAGTCAGACTTGGTGTAGTCTCTGACGCCATTTTTATGTTCAACATGTGGTCTCAACAATTAAACCTTTTCTGTTGAACCTCTCCGAGTTCAGTATATTTTGTTCGGAGTACGTAGACTCCTACATTGGTGACCCCGACGCTCAGGGCGACTCCTAAGCGTAACCATGGCTGACACAAACGCAGTTTCTGTGAAGCTGCCGGAGTTCTGGGAGAACCTGGCCACCGCCTGGTTCCTTCAAGCCGAATCGCAATTCCGACTCCGCGGCATCACCGCCGACGCAACGATGTACGACTACCTCCTCGCCTCCCTGGGCAGCTTCACAATCACGAAAGTCTGGACAACACTACAAAACCCTTCGGAGGAAGGCAAGTACGCACATCTCAAGGCCGCGCTCCTTAAAAAATTCACAGCCTCCCAATTCGTGCGCAACTGCCACCTCCTCGACCTCCCGGGCCTCGGTGACTCCATGCCGTCAGACTTGCTCTCACACATGCTTGCTCTGACCGACGAGAAACCGCCCGGCTCCCTCTTCCGCACGCTCTTTATCCGCCAACTACCCCCCAGCATCCGCCCGGCGATCGTGGCGTCCAGCCTCACGGACCTCGAGGCCCTGGCCGACGAAACCGATAAGCTCCTGTCCGCCGGCTCCAACCACGCCGTCACCCCCGACCTGGCCTCCGCAGCGTTGGCGCGCGCTCCACCCTATCACGCGGCCACACAGCTCGGCCACGAGGCCCCCCAGGCCCCCACGCCCTCCGATCCAGGGCTACTGCTACTTCCATACCCGGTTCGGCGCACGGGCACGCCGCTGCAGCCATCCCTGCACGTTTCCAACCGCCCCCACACCGGCCTACACGATGGCCGTGGGGCAAGCAGGCGCGCTGCTGTACGTTACGGACAGCGCCTCCGGACGCCGTTTCCTATGCGACACGGGCGCACAGCGCAGCACCATCCCCGCGTCTGCCCTCGAGATCCAGCAAGGCGGCCGCGGCCCTGCGCTGGCTGCCACCAACGGCACCGACATCCGGACGTACGGCACCCGCACCGTCACCATCGACCTCGCAGGCCGCTGCTACCACTGGGAGTTTATCACCGCCAAGGTGCTCTCCCCGCTCCTCGGTGCGGATTTCCTGTGCGCCCACGGCCTGTTGGTCGACATGCCTCGGCGCCGCCTCGTGGACATGAACACCATGTCACCTATCCCGGGCGCCATGGCCCCCCCCAACCCGCCGAAATGGCGTGGCAGTGCCGTGCCCGCTCAACGGACGACTACTCAGCACTCCTGGCTGAGTTCCCAGCCCTCACCAACACGACCTTCTCCGCGAAAGTTGCTAAGCACAGGGTAGAACACTTCATCCCCACCACAGGCCCACCGGTGTATGCCCACGCCCGCAGGCTGGACCCGGCCAAGCTGGAGATCGCGCGGGCCGAGTTCGCCACAATGGAACAGCTCGGCATCATCCGCCGCTCCAACAGCCCCTGGGCCTCCCCACTCCACATCGTCACCAAACCCGACGGGGGATGGCGCCCCTGCGGGGACTACCGGCGCCACCACGCCGGATCGGTACCCCATACCGCACATTCAAGACTTCTCGGCTAGACTGGCCAGCCGCTCAGTCTTCTCCAAAGTCGACCTGGTGCGCGGTTACCATCAGGTGCCAGTCCACTCCACGGACGTTCCCAAGACGGCCATAATCACCCCTTTTGGGCTATTCGAGTTCCTCCGAATGCCCTTCGGCCTCAAAAACGCGGCCCAGGCCTTCCAGCAGCTCATGGACTCGGTCCTCCGGGACCTGAAGTTCCTCTTTGTCTACCTGGATGACATCCTGGTAGCTAGTTCCTCCAAGCAGGAACACATCGAGCACCTCCGCACCCTGTTCCAGCGGCTCAGTGAGCACGGGCTCATCATCAGCCCAGCCAAGTGCCAATTCGGCCTCAGCAGGATTGAATTCCTCGGCCACCACATCACGCAGGACGGAGCCATTCCCCTGCCCGCCAAGGTGCAAGCCGTCCAGCAGTTCCCCCGGCCTACCACCATCAAAGGCCTCCAGGAGTTCTTGGGGATGATCAACTTTTACAACCGCTTCATTCCCGGAGCGGCCTCCCTCATGCGGCCCCTATACGAAGCCCTCCGGGGTAAAAAAGACAGAATGGCGATCGAGTGGTCGGCGGACATGTTGACCGCTTTCGACTCAACCAAAAAGGCGCTCGCCGACGCCACCATGCTCGCTCACCCACAGCCCAACGCCAGGGTGGCCCTCACCACGGACGCCTCCGACCACGCGGTCGGCGCCGTGTACGAACAGTGGGTCGACGGGGCCTGGCAACCGCTGGCCTTTTTCAGCCGCCAACTGCACCACCGGAGGCCAAATACAGCGCCATGGACCGCGAGCTCCTCGCACTGTACCTGGCAGTCCGCCATTTTAGATTTCTTCTGGAGGGCCGCCCCTTCACCGCATTTGTCGACCACAAACCCCTGACATTCGCGATGGCAAAATCTGCGGACCCGTGGTCAGCCAGGCAACAACGCCAGCTCGCCGCGGTGTCCGAATTCACCACGGACATCTGGCACGTCTCCGGTCGAGACAACGTGGTGGCCGACTGCCTATCCCGCCCCGCCGTCCACGGCGCCCACCTGACAGTGGACTATGCTCAACTGGCAGCGGAGCAACGCACCGACCCCGATCTGCTCTCCGCGCCCACAACCCTCCCAGGGCTGCGACTGACCGACGTCGCCTGCGGTCCGTCCGCCGTCACAGTCAAATGCGACACCTCCTTGGCGCAACCCCGCCCAGCAGTCCCGGCGTCCTGGCGAAAACGGGTGTTCGACATCGTCCACGGCCTCTCACACCCCGGCACCCGCGCGTCCATTAGACTGGTGGCCAACCGATTTCTCTGGCGCAGCCTGCGCAAAGATGTGCGCATCTGGTCCAGATCCTACATAGCTTGCCAGCGTGCCAAAATCCACCAGCACGTCAAAGCCCCACTCAAGGAGTTCACCGTGCCAGAAAGAAGGTTTGACCACGTCCACATCGACCTCATCGGCCCCCTGCCGCCATCACAAGGTCACACGCACCTGCTGACAATCGTGGACCGTACCACCCGCTGGCCCGAGGCCATTCCACTGACGTCCACCACCACCGCCGACATCGCGAGGGTGTTCATCGGTACCTGGGTCACTCAGTTCGGCGTCCCCTCCGACACGACGTCGGATAGAGGCCCGCAGTTCACCTCTGATCTGTGGGCCGCCATCGCCCGACACCTCGGGGTGGCCGTTCACCGCACCACGGCTTACCACCCCCAAGCCAACGGACTGTGCGAGCGATTCCACAGGTCCATGAAGGCGTCCCTCCGCGCCAGCCTCGAGGACGAGGCCTGGATCGACCGCCTCCCGTGGGTGCTACTTGGCCTACGCTCCGCGGTCAAGGAAGACCTGCAAGCCTCGGCGGCGGAACTCGTGTACAGCCAGCCACTGCGCGTACCCGGAGAGTTCCTGCCCACCGCCACGACCCCCTGGTCGGCTGACCAGCAACGCCGCGCTTTCGCCAACCGAGCACAACAGTTCGCTCCGGTACCCACCGGCCGGCACGGCGAACCAGCAACCCGCGTACCACCTAGCCTGCACATGGCCAAATTTGTTTTCGTGCGCCATGACGCCCACCGAGGACCTCTACGGCCCCCATACGACGGACCCTACAAGGTACTCCAGACGGGGAACAAGTTCTTCCTCCTCGAAGTGGGCGGCAGAACTGACAAGGTGTCGGTCGACCGGCTCAAGCTGGCGCACCTGGAGCCCGACAAACCCGTTCAAGTGGGCCAACCCCCACCGCGGGGCAGACCGCCTAAGAGCCCAACGCGTCCGACCGCCCCGCTCCCGACACCAACCGCCAAGAGCCATTCCGGCCGTGCCATCAAGCCGCCACGCCGGTTCGTACACTCCCTACTAGCGGATTCTGGGGGGAGCTGTGTGGCGTACCGATCACAGAAAGGACACAATCCGCTTTCCGGTCCGTAGACTATAAATCAGGTGTCATGCCTTTAAGAAGGATCACACCTTTAAGAAACTCGATCTGCAACATAGTTAAGCCCAGAGCGGGGGATGAGGAGTCTAAGCTGGGGACTGATAAAAGGCAGTCGGACTTGGTGTAGGCTCTGACGCCATTATTGTGTTCAACATGTGGTCTCAACAATTAAACCTTTTCTGTTGAACCTCTCCGAGTTCAGTATATTTTGTTAGGAGTACGTAGACTCCTACAATATCAATAATGTATGAAGAGGAACAGTAGGACCAGGAGGAGGCCATTCGGCCCCCAGGCCTGCTCCGCCATTCTATTAAATCATGGCTGATCTGCACCAAAGCTCCATTTACCCGCCTTTGATCCTTATCTCCTGACACCCTTACCCAACAAAGATCTATCAATCTCAGTCTTGAAAGCTCCAATTGACCACAGCCTTTTGGGTAGAGAGTTCCGGAATGCTACTACCCTTAACGTGAAAACGTTCATCCTGATTTCCCTCCTGAAAGGCCGAGCTCTAATTTTACGATTTGCCAAACACTTTCATGAAGGTGAGGCCCCTTTAACTGGTCAGGTCAAACCGTGAGGTCACGGGGCAAGCCTCCCCCTCACACTGCGCATCACACTGAGATCAGACATCACAATCAGTTTGTAAACTGAGTCAATCTGAGGCGGGAGGCTACATAACCAGTTGAAGTGAAGGAAGGGGAGCTGCACTGACTGTGACTAACTGGCTGATCTATCTCGGAGTGAATGTGGTCGGGTAGAAGGTCTGAACAGGTTTACTTAGTGAGGCGAGAGTGAACAATGGAAATATTATCAACCAGCAGATTAGACAGAAGGCCGTGGACATTGAAAGGTTTGTCTCAACCTGTTTATCCTGTATCATTATCTGTGAAAGTCATAATGAGCAATGTGAGCAGTTTAACAGACCCAGTAATATTGATGCACAGGCGTGTGGAATAGTCCATTTTATAGTCAATAATAGATCTTCCATGGCGTTGCTCACAGATAGACTTCGGTCTGGAGCCTGGTTACTGATGGTTACTGGGACCCACTCTGAGGACCTTCACTGTTGTCCCTCACTGCGCTGCCCCTGGCCCTTGAGTTTGGTGCTCACTCCCTGTTCTGTAAATGTTGCTGTAAACTGCCTAACATCATTGGTAGCTCTCCCATGGCATTGCTCTGGCTAGTCAGAGAGTCAGCATGGATTTGTGAAAGGTAGGTCTGAATAAACTAGTAAACATTTTGAGGAGGTCACTAACACGGTGGACAGGGTCTATGGATGTCGTCTATATGGACATCCAGAGGGCATTTGATGAGGTTCCACACAGGTGATTATTAGCAAAAATGAGTGCATTGAGTTGGACTTAACCTTGTGGAGATAGGAGACGGAGAGTAGGGATAATGGGTACGTACTCCAACTGGCAGGTTGTGACTATGACTAGTAATATAGGCCGGAATTTTGTTTACCTGGGCGGGTTGGGAGCGGGCCTGGCTGGGGATAGCAGAGGAGGTCATCAGCAGGGATGTGGTGAGGCAGACCTGGGTGCAGTGCTGGAAGCACTTCAGTGATCTCATTAGATCAGGAAAGGAGAGTGCAATGCCACACTCGCCTTCATTCTGCTGTGTCTCTCATCATTCCCCATCACTCTGCCTTCCCAAGCCTACTCCTGCACATCATTCCTCACACCAACATACTGTCCAGGTCCACCCGTCCCTCTCTCGCTATCTATCCTCATCCTAATGCAATCATACCAACTGACAACACACAAGGAGGCCACTTGGCATTGCACTTTGGCATTGGCACCGTACTCCCTCATAGTCACCCTCGAAAGGTGAAACCCACACATTCTTTACACGCATTCCATCACTCTCGCTCAAACATCTCTTCTTTCCCTCCTTGCAGGAGAAGAGAGCCCACAATAAGAGGGAGAGAGAGAGAGGGAGAGAACTGGAGGTGGCCCTCCATCATTCGCCACGTTGACTGCAGGAGAGGAGGTCTCCCTCGAGGTGTTGAGAGTTGCAGAGCTGCTGGCGGTGGGAGATGGAGAGATGGGGCTCTCTCAGCAACTTGGTGACAGAATTACATCTCAGACAGCCGCATGGCATACAGCAGTGACTCATACGGTGACTGATGTCAGCAGCCAGTGAATGTTCATCATGTGCATAATGGTATTGTTACTCATTCTTAATATAACACTTCTAACTCATCTCTTTACTCTCCCACAGGTCCATCAAGAGCCACCTCCACTGTCCAGCCAGAAGAGGAAGATGACTCCTCAGAGGAGCCTCCAGCCTCTGAGGGTGCAGCATCACCAGACCGAAGCACATCCAGCACCAGTGCATAGACGCCCACCTCGGTGGGTCCCACGCGAGATAGTCTGTCACAAGTCACAAGTGAGCAGCAGCAGCTGGTGGAGACAGGGACAGCAGTGGAGACTCCTCGCCGGAGGGTGCAGGACACTCCCAGCTCTGCTCAGCTGCAGACGCTGAGCCTTGGGGGCCACCCAGAAAGAGGGTGACCCTGGAGGTGCAAGAATTAGAACAGGGGGCTCTGACAGGTTTGGTGAACGCGATGTCTGCAAATGTTCAGAGAATGGAGGAGGCCATCTCTAACATGAGCACCACCGTGTCACAGGCGATGGCGGCTGTCGGCTCTTCCATGGATAGGATGGCCACCTGCACGGAGCAGCTGATGCATCACTCACAGGAGCACATGGTCTCTATGGAGAATAGATGGCAGACGCTCATAGACCTTCTGTCTAGGGATGTCAGCGTAGACTTGGGTCCTCAAGGTGCTCTCCAGCTCCTTGCTGGCAGGGACGTGTGGGTGGCCCATCAGAGAGATGATGCTGAGAGGGGATATGGGAGTGGGAGCTCCTCTCCAAGCGCTCCCACTTCTCCGCTGTTGTCTCTCCCTCAGTCAGAGCCCCAGATGCCTCCTCAGATCACGATGCCCAAGTCTGCCCTGCACAGTCGCAGGAGGAGCAGACTTTGGCGGGGCCATCACAGGCTCCAAAACCCAGAGGACGTCTGCCAAGAGTGTCTGATGAGTCGCAGCAGGGAAGTGAGCAGCTGCCTCTACCTCTGCTGAAGCCACGGGGTAGCACCTCGTTGAAGCACGCATAAGCAAAAGATGACACATTAGTAGATGCCCAAGGGTGACCACATGGGTGTTTAAAGAAGTGTTTCTGTTAAGATTCTGTTACTGTTATGTCACATATTAAACTATTTATTTTCACCACTTTCTGATCATGCCCAATTTTGTCTGCTACTTTGGTTTAGTGCATTGGAGTGAATGGTGAGACATAACATTACCTCCAGCAATGGGGGTCAGTGTAAAAGGAATGGCTTGGTCATTGTAGGGATGCTTTATGGTGTTGTTTGGGGTGGGGTGGGGTAGGGAGGGGGAGCACAGCATGTGGCAGCTATATGGGTGTGAAATAAAGAATAGATTTGCCTTTCTAATCTAGGCTTTATTAACTTAAAAATCCTGTAGCACATCTTCAACACCCAGTCCCAACTAAAGGCTGGAAAGAACTGAATTTAAGATGGCCACCACAAATCACATGACATCAACTACCAATGAGATTACAACATATATCCCAAGGCAGGAAACAAACAACCAATCACAATACTTCTTACTAAACAAAGAATAATCACCACATTCAACCCTCCTTTTAAAATATACTCCAACCTAAATAACCTTTACAATTTATAATTAATTATTTACAACTAAAACTATGCACAGACAAAATAAAACTATTCAACATGACACAATACTAAGTGAGCAACAACAAATAGTAACATGGCACATAAGTATTAAGTATCTCTCAACTAAAACAATATATAATATTTCAACAATTTTAAAACATTACTATCAATTTAAAAGTCCATTTTCAATCAGTCGACCGGATATCTTGTTCATGTCGACCTTCTTAACCTTGGTGAAATTCCTTGCCCTCCCACACCAGGAGACACGGAAGTATCTTCTGCAGGAAGGCTATCCATATCCCGATTTTCAACGGTTTCCGGATTAGAAATCCCATCAGGAGGTAAACTGGGACGGTCATGAACATCCATCGAGGGCTGACTAATAGAAGTATAATTATCTGCAGTCGGATTGGAAATATTCGTAGTATCTGTAACAGCATCCACATTATCTGAATCATGACTATTGTTAATATCCTCGGAAGAGGGCTGGCCACCACAAGGAGCCAAGTCTTTAATTGAAACGGTACTTTCTTTCCCATCTTGGAATCGAATATGAGCATATTGGGAATTTGCCTCCAACAGCTCCACCTCCTCCACTAAAGGATCATATTTTGACAATCTAACATGGCGTCGAAGCAGCACAGGTCCCTGCATAGTAAGCCATGAAGGTACCGAATATCCCGTAGTAGATCTCCGCGGATAGTTAAAGAGCCTTTCATGGGGGGTCACATTAGTAGCCGTTGAAAGCAATGATCTAATGGAATGCAGGGCATCAGGCAGTAGCATTTCCCACTGTGTATTCTTAAGGTTCCGGGATGTCAAAGCCAACATAACTGCCTTCCAGATCACCCCATTGTATCGTTCGCACTGTCCATTACCCTGGGGATTATACGGGGTAGTTCTGCTAGTAGAAATTCCCCGACTCTGAAGGTATTCCTTCAACTGGGAAGACATAAAAGAACTTCCCTGATCCGAATGGATATACGCAGGCATCCCAAAGATGACAAAAAGTTGAGTCAGACATTTGATAACTGTAGCAGCTGATACATCTGCGCAAGGAAAAGCAAAAGGGAACCTTGAAAACTCATCCACAACAGTAAATATATATCGGTTTTGAGCAGTTGAAGGAAGAGGCCCCTTAAAATCGACGCTCAAACGTTCAAAAGGAGAAGTAGCCTTTATAAGATGAGCTCGTTGAGGCTTAAAGAAATTCGGTTTACACCGAGCACAGATAGAACATGATGAAGTCATCCGCTTGACGTCTTCAACTGAAAAGGGCAAATTCTTACTGCGTACGAAGTGTATCATCCTCGTAACCCCAGGATGGCATAAGGCATTGTGAAGATTAATAAGCGTATCTCCGTGAATCACAGAACAATAAGCCCTCGACAGCACATCAGCAGCAACATTATCCTTCCCCGGACGATAAACTATATCAAAATGGTAACATGCCAACTCAATCCTCCACCTCATTATTTTATCATTCTTAATCTTTCCAAAATGTTTGACATTAAACATAAAGGACACAGACTTTTGATCAGTTACCAACGTAAAATGTCGCCCCGATAAATAATGTCTCCATTTACGCAGTGCTTCTACTATTGCATACGCCTCTTTCTCTATTGAAGAATGCCTTCTTTCACTATTGTTCAAGGTACGTGAGAAAAAGGCCACAGGTCTTCCATTTTGGTTCAGAGTAGCCCCAATTGCAAAATCAGAAGCGTCCGTCTCAATCACAAAAGGAACCTGCTCATCAATAGAATGCACAACTGCTCCAAGGATATCCTTTTTAAAATTATCAAAACACGTCCTGGCCTCCCATGATAGAGGATATGTCGTAACCCGAATAAGAGGCCGGATCTTCTGTGAAAAATTTGCAATCCAATTAGAATAGTAAGAAAACAGTCCAACAACTCGTTGCAAAGCCTTAGAATTAGTAGGACAAGGTAAATCAATCAATGGTCGCAGACGTTCTGGGTCTGGTTTAATCTTGTTTCCCGAGATAATGTACCCCAGTAGATTTACCTCAGTGGTCGAAAAGGTACACTTCTCTTTATTGAAAGTGAAACCAACTTTTTCCGCAGCTTGAAGGAATCTTTCTAAATTAGAATCATGCTCCACCCTTGATTTGCCACACACCGTGATGTCATCTAAGTATGAAAAGGTGTCAGAGAGAGAGTTATCACTTATAAAAGCATCCATTGCCCGTTGAAAACAAGCAACACCATTAGTAACACCAAATGGTATTCGGCAAAACTGATACAGCTTTCCACCAGCCTCAAAGGCCGTATATGGTTGATCCTTCTTAACAATAGGAATCTGATGATAAGCACTCTTTAGGTCAATAGTGCTAAAAACCTTATACTGAGATACTTTATTGATAAGCTCATCAATCTTAGGCAAAGGGTACGCATCTAATTGAGTATACCTATTAATAGTTTGGGAATAGTCTATCACCATTCGTTTCTTATGTCTCTCGTTAGTCGTGACAACTACCTGTGCCCGCCAAGGCGAACAACTAGGTTCAATGATTCCTTCCAATAAGAGACGTTGAACTTCAGAATTAATAAATTCTCTATCCTGACTGCTATACCTTCTTGACTTGGTAGCAATTGGCTTACAATCCGGCATCAAATTGGAAAAAAGTGATAATGGAGAAATGGATAAAGAGGTTAATCCACAAATAGATAAAGGTGGCTTAGTCCCTCCAAATGAAAGACTGAGAGACTCGTGTAACTGAAGCACATCATGACCAATCAAAATATCCGCACAGAGATTAGGCAAAACAGATAGGCGTATATCAGTATACGTATTACCTAGAAGAATCAATTTCACAAGGCAACAACCAGCTACTTGTGAAGTGAGAGTCGTCTGAGCCATACACACCTGATAGGAAACAGGCGAAATTTTCAAATGCTTCTCCTTTGCAAACTGAAGACTTATAAAACTCTCGGTACTGCCCGTATCTATAAGGGCCTTCACTTCCAACCCATTAACTTGGGCCATAACTATAGCTTTGTTTAGGCCATGAGCAAATGCAGCAGAAATTGATGCAATAAATGCCCTATCTAAAGGCTGAATAGTCACAGAGGAGGTAATTGAACCTGATGATTTACACACACGTGCGTAATGACCTCTCTTGCCGCATTTACTACACACAGCCTCCCGAGCAGGACACTTCAGACGAGGGTGCCGGATGTTCCCACAAAAATAACACTTCTGAATCCTAGAGGCAACAGCCGCTGAAGTAGAAACTGTTTCAGAATCTAGTAAACCACTCCTATTAAGTCCACATAATTCCTTTTCATCCGGAACTGCCAAAACCACAGTCACAGGCCGATTAAAAAGAGCATAAGAATCCGAACTTCTCTGAGCCACATCCAATGTAGAAGCTTGCTCAAAAGCACTCTTAAGATCCAAAGTCTTATTTTCTAACAGCCGCTGACGAATTGATCTAGACAGTAATCCATTAATAAAAGCATCCCGTACCGATTCTTCCTTATATTCTTCAGCCGTCACGGCCTTATAATTACAGTTAACACTAAGGCACTGAAGTGCTTGTAAATAAGTATCCAAAGATTCTCCCACCTGCTGCCTACGGGCAGATAGAAGGTGACGTGCAAATACCTCATTCTTTGGTTTAACAAAAATCTTTTCCAATGTAGAAATAGCCACTTCGTAAGTTTTACAGTCCAAAATATACTTATACACATCCGGAGCAATGTAGTTGATCAGCATATTCAGCTTATTTAGAGACTCTTGATCCAACACGCCCAAAAAGTTTTAAAATGTACAATACCAGTGTTTCCATTTATCATCCACTCCTGCAGAATTAGGGTCAGCATTGAATCGTTCTGGTTGAAGATATCGCTCCATTCTGACATAAAGTTAATAAATTGAAATAAAGAATAGATTTGCCTTTCTAATCTAGGCTTTATTAACTTAAAAATCCTGTAGCACATCTGTAAAGTCTGTGGGTTGTTTAGTTAATTAATACACAGACTCCAAGAGTAACTTAAAACAGGACTTTACTATTCGAAGGTCAGGGCGAATCTGCCCAATACTTCCTGACACAGCACTTATATACCAGTGTGGTCACCGTCGGTATTACAGTATACAGAAGCCAACAAAGTAGTGCAACACCTAAAGTAGTTCTCTTAAAGGTGGACGGTTACATACAATAGTTCTCTTAAAGGTAGACGGGTACATACACTACAATCCTCCCTTTTTAGCTTACAACATACTGATTCCCCATTAAACATACATTATAACATATATACAACTTTATGCAAGACAGTTCACAGATTCAGTCTCTCTGGAGGTTTCCGGACTCTGTCCGGATAACGCCTCGGTGGTGTCGTAACTTCCAGCGGGGTAGTAGGTGCTTCTGGCAAGGTCGATTCGGCTTGAAGGACAGTGTCAGGTTCATCTGATTCCAGTATTACCAGATCGGAGGTAGGTGTTCTGGGTATCTCTGTCTCAACATTAACCGTGTAAGGTGGTGGAGTAGGTTGGCCATTTGTGGCTGACCCTATGATCTGGTCAACATGGCGCCTTATTATACTGTCCCCAATGTCCACCGTATACATCAACGGCCCTAGCCTTTTTCCGATAGTTCCAGGCTGCCATTTCTCGGTACGGTAGTCCCGGGCCAAAACTTGTTGACCTATCTGAAAAGATCTAGTTGGCCTTTCATTCATGCCCTGGAATTGCCGGTTCTCTACGTCCCTTCTGACGTTTGGCTTAAGCAAATCCAGCCGGCATCTTAGTCGTCTATTAAAAAACATCATGGCGGGAGTTTGATTTGTGACCGCATGTGTTGCATTCCTGTACGCCAACAAGAAGCTATCCACCTTATGTTGTAAGTTAATGGCTTCAGTACCCATGGCCTTTATGGCCTTCTTGAAGGTCTGGACAAACCTTTCAGCCAATCCATTGGAGGCGGGATGGTATGGGGCTGACATGTAGTGCTTAACCCCATTGCTCTTTAAGAATTTCTTGAATTCTTCGGACACAAATTGCGGTCCATTATCAGAACAGATCTGTTCCGGCAGCCCATTCCTAGCAAACATGGTCCTTAACACTGTGATGGTTTTTTCCGTGGTGGTGGTGGACATCTTTATTACCTCCGGCCACTTGGAGTGTGCATCCACCGCTATTAGAAACATTGAGTCCATAAATGGACCAGCAAAGTCGATGTGTACCCTTTGCCAAGGAGATGAGGGCCACTCCCATGGATGCAGAGGAGCCTGTGGTGGCGCATTTTGGACCTTCTGGCATCCTAGACAGCTCTTAGTGATTTCTTCGATGTCCCCATCAATGCCTGGCCACCACACAAACGCTCTTGCTAGGTTCTTCATTTTCACTCCACCCAGATGTCCCTCGTGCAGCTCCTTTAACACCTTCTGTTGAAGTTTGGGTGGAATCACCACTCTAGATCCACACATCAGGGTTCCTCGACACACTGACAGCTGTTCTTTTCTCTGCGAAAATGCTGGCAGCGTTGGTTCGCCCTGTGCTGGCCATCCCTCCACCGTTAAATCATAGACTCGTGAGAGAGTCGGGTCATTTCTTGTTTCGTTTTCGATCATCGAATTTGTTACTGGTAGACATTCCACTATGGATGAGTGGAACATCTCTACCGGGTCCACTGTAGTCGCTTCTTCTACTATCGGCAATGGCAAGCGCGATAACCCATCAGCATTTCCATGCTGTTTGGACCTTTTGTATTCGATGTCATATTGGTGTGCCCCAAGTAACACGGACCACCTCTGTAACCTTTGCGCTGTCATGGTGGAAACGGCCTTGTTAGGGTTGAATATGGACACCAACGGTTGGTGGTCTGTCAGTAATGTGAACTTCTTGCCCTGCAGATAATGATTGAATTTCCTTACGCCCCACACAAGGCTGAGGGCCTCCCTATCTATTTGAGCATAATTTCGCTCCGCGGAGGTTAATGATCGGGACGCGAATGCCACTGGCCTTTCCGAGCCATTTGGTAACTTGTGTGAAAGTACTGCTCCAATTCCATAGGGGGAAGCATCACAAGCTAGACGAAGAGGTAACGTTGGGTTGAAATGAGCCAACACTTCTTCAGAGGTAATCAACGCCTTGCTTCTGCGAAAGGCCTTTTTACATTCCTCACTCCACTTCCATGGTACTTCTTTCCGCAACAGAGCATTCAGCGGATGCAGCACCGTGGATAGATTCGGCAGAAACTTGTGATAATAATTAATCAACCCCAAGAATGATCTTAACTGTGATACGTTTTCCGGAGCGGGGGCCTTCACGACAGCTTCTATCTTGTCAGGTGACTTGTGCAGCCCCTCTCGGTCAATGACATGACCGCAGTACGAGATCCGTTTTTGGAAGAACTCACATTTCTTGCGATTAACTCGAAGGCCATATTCCTTCAACCTAGTGAGCACCAGTTTCAAATTTGTGAGGTGTTCTTCCTCATCTTCTCCCGTAATCAGGATATCGTCTAAGTAACACTGCGTGCTTGGAATTCCTTGTAATACCTGCTCCATGGCCCTCTGCCAAATTGCTGGAGCCGAAGCTACCCCAAAAACCAGTCTATTATAACGATACAAGCCTCTGTGTGTGTTGATGGTGAGGTACTGATGCGACTCTTCCTCGACTTCCATTTGTAAGTATGCCTGTGCCAGGTCTATCTCGGTGAAGTGTTTCCCTCCAGCCAACGAAGCAAAGATATCTTCAATCCGCGGAAGCGGGTATTGTACCGTGTGAAGCACCGGATTCACTGTGATCTTGAAGTCTCCGCAGATGCGGACCTTTCCCGGTCCCCCTGGCTTGTTACTTGGTGAAGACTTCATGACGGGAACAATGGGCGTGGCCCACTCACTCCAGTCCACTTTTGACAGTACCCCTGATCGTTCAAGTTCTTCCAGTTCTGCCTCCACAGCAGGTCGTATCGCGTAAGGTACCGATCTGGCTTTGAAAAATTTTGGGCTTGCATGTTCTGCAATCTTAACCTTTGCTTTAATTCCTCGCCGTGTTCCCAGTCCTTGCTGGAATACCTCTTTAGCTTCGTCTAATATTCTGGACAACCGTTCAGGTTTGACATCTTCCTTTCCGGAATCTACCGTCATGGTGTTTAGTGAATGCCAGTCTATCTTTATTTTCCTGATCCACTCCTGTCCCAGAAGTGGTGGACCTCCCTCAGGCAACACATACAGGTCCATCCTTTGGTGCTCTTTGTCCTTGTATCTCACCTTGACTTCTATCTTTCCGATGGGGTATACTTTGTGCCCCGTGTATGTCTTCAATACTAGTTCCGTATCCCGTAGGGGAATATGCTTGAATAACTTTTTATAATCATGCTTATTCATGACCGTCAACGCCGATCCGGTGTCCACTTCCATTTTCACTTGGACTTTTGCAATCTGTAGTGTGATCCAGATAGCTTGTCGGTCAGCTTCATTACTCACATTGTGAATTCTCAGACTATCCAGCTCCTTGCAGTTGGAGTGTGAGTCCGAATTCTGTTCTTCCGGACTCTTCCTAGTCACCTCATGTACCTTCCTGTACCTCTTTTGTGGTGACTCATTATTGTTGGTCTTCTTTCCTGACCGGCATACCTTAGCTATGTGACCGAGCTTGCCACATTTCCTACATTCCTGGTTTTTAAACCAGCATTGGTTCTGGTCGTGTGTTGTCTTCCCACAACGATAGCATTTCGTTGTACCCGAAGTAATTTGCTGCACCCTGAGTGCCGCTGCCTTTAGCTGCATTTCCGCCGTTCCTTTCGCTGCGGCTTCGTTCGATGCAGCAATAAGGACAGCCTTCTCAAGTGTAAGATCGTTCTCTTCGAGCAGTCGTTTTTGTGTTTCTTCCTTTGACAACCCGCACACGAATTTGTCTCGCAACGCCTCTGTCAGATTCCCTCCAAACTGGCAGTGTTTCGCTAGTCTACGCAGTTCGACCAAGTATTCTGCGTTGCTTTCGTCTTTCCTTTGCGTTCTCGCATAGAATTTGAATCGTTCCGCCAACATCAACGGTGTGGGGTTCAAGTGATCCTTCAGAACAGTCACAATATCATCGAAAGTCTGATCCGCCGGTTTAGCTGGTGCTAATAGATGCTTCAAGAGCTCGTATGTCTTCGCGTCCATCGAGTTTAGCAAGGTTATAGCTTTGTCATCTTCTTCTATTTTATTGGCCTCACAATAGATCTCAAAGCGTTCCACATACGTGGCCCAGTCTTCTACCTCGGAATTAAAATCGTTGATGTTACCACACTTAGGCATCTTCCTCTCTTCCTGATAACACCACGAATTATTTCTTTAAAAAAAAAATTTCCAAGATGGCGGTTCCCGCAAAAATGGCGGTTTCCCGCGCTTATCTTCTTAAATTTCACAGTAGGAACAACCAAAATTGAACAAACCACTAACTACACATACTTGGGCTTAAAAATCAGTTCTACGGGAAACTTCAAACTGGCTGTGAATGAACTGAAAGAGAAAGCAAGAAGGGCTTTCTATGCCATCAAAAAATCAATCCAAATAGAAATCCCAATTAGCATTTGGCTCAAAATTTTCAAATCAGTAATTGAACCAATTGCACTCTATGGCAGTGAGGTATGGGGACCGCTAACTCAACAAGAATTAGCAAAATGGGACAAACACCCAATTGAGATCCTACATGCAGAATTCTGTAAAAGTATCCTCCGGACTCAAAGGAAAACAGTAAACAATGCATGCAGGGCGGAACTAGGCCAATACCCATTAATAAATCACTATCCAAAAAAGAGCCACCAAATTTTGGAATCACCTACAAATGAGCAATCCCCAATGCTATCACTACGACGCCCTGAAATGCCAAGAGCTGACCATAAAGAAGAATACCCTCAGTCAACTAGTCCTGGGACTCAGTGAAGTAACTACTAACAATACTAACAATAACCAGCCCCAGGACAGTGACAGGGTAACACAAAGAATTCGACCCAACACAATCGTCGCTAAGCAAAAGGAAAAATATCTGACATATTGGGCAGAAACAACAAAAACCCAAAGCAAACTCAATTGCTACTTGGCCCTAAACAGACAATACAACATAGCTGATTACCTGACCATGGTAAAGGATAACAAACTGAGAAGAACCTTGACAAGGTACAGACTTAGCGAACATAGCCTAGCGATCGAAAAAGGCAGACACAGGCAGACCAGGCTGCCAAGAGAGGACAGGATATGCTCTCACTGCAGTCAGGGAGTGGTGGAGACAGAGATGCACTTCCTCACAGCTTGTGGAAAATATCAGGGCATCAGGGAGAATTTCTACCAAAAATTCTCACAAATATGCCCTGATTTCAGAAATCTGAATGACAACCAAAAACTCCCATTCCTACTGGGAGAGGAGAGAAGCTGTGTAACACTGGCGGCACACTATGTTACAGCTTGCCATGAACAGAGGGACAACCAGTAAACTAAGAAAAGAATATATATAAACAATGCGAATGTATATTTATACACTCAGGGATATACCTGTTTATACACTGTATGAATAGAACTGCGTTTATGTGCTAAACCATAAATGTATTTTGATGCTTTGGCAACATAAGATGTAACTTATCATGCCAATAAAGCGATTTGAATTGTGAATTGTGAATTGGGTGGGGGGGAGGAAGGAGAGGGGTGGGTGGGGGGGGGGGGAGGAAGGAGAGGAAGGAGAGGGGTGGGTGGGGGGGGAGGAAGGAGAGGGGTGGGTGGGGGGGGAGAGGAAGGAGAGGGGTGGGTGGGGGGGGAGGAAGGAGAGGGGTGGGTGGGGGGGGAGAGGAAGGAGAGGGGTGGGTGGGGGGGGGGAGGAAGGAGAGGGGTGGGTGGGGGGGGGAGAGGAAGGAGAGGGGTGGGTGGGGGGGAGGAAGGAGAGGGGTGGGTGGGGGGGGAGGAAGGAGAGGGGTGGGTGGGGGGGGGAGAGGAAGGAGAGGGGTGGGTGGGGGGGAGGAAGGAGAGGGGTGGGTGGGGGGGGAGGAAGAAGAGGGGTGGGTGGGGGGGAGAGGAAGGAGAGGGGTGGGTGGGGGGGAGGAAGGAGAGGGGTGGGTGGGGGGGAGAGGAAGGAGAGGGGTGGGTGGGGGGGGAGGAAGGAGAGGGGTGGGTGGGGGGGGGGAGGAAGGAGAGGGGTGGGTGGGGGGGAGAGGAAGGAGAGGAGTGGGTGGGGGGGGAGGAAGGAGAGGGGTGGGTGGGGGGGGAGAGGAAGGAGAGGGGTGGGTGGGGGGGGAGGAAGGAGAGGGGTGGGTGGGGGGGAGGAAGGAGAGGGGTGGGTGGGGGGGAGGAAGGAGAGGGGTGGGTGGGGGGGGAGAGGAAGGAGAGGGGTGGGTGGGGGGGGAGAGGAAGGAGAGGAGTGGGTGGGGGGGGAGGAAGGAGAGGGGTGGGTGGGGGGGGGAGAGGAAGGAGAGGGGTGGGTGGGGGGGGAGGAAGGAGAGGGGGTGGGTGGGGGGGAGAGGAAGGAGAGGGGTGGGTGGGGGGGAGGAAGGAGAGGGGTGGGTGGGGGGGGAGAGGAAGGAGAGGGGTGGGTGGGGGGGAGAGGAAGGAGAGGGGTGGGTGGGGGGGGAGAGGAAGGAGAGGGGTGGGTGGGGGGGGAGAGGAAGGAGAGGGGTGGGTGGGGGGGGGAAGGAGAGGGGTGGGTGGGGGGGGAGTGGAAGGAGAGGGGTGGGTGGGGGGGAGAGGAAGGAGAGGGGTGGGTGGGGGGGGAGAGGAAGGAGAGGGGTGGGTGGGGGGGGGAAGGAGAGGGGTGGGTGGGGGGGGGAGAGGAGGAGAGGGGTGGGTGGGGGGGGAGGAAGGAGAGGGGTGGGTGGGGGGGGGGAAGGAGAGGGGTGGGTGGGGGGGGGGGGAAGGAGAGGGGTGGGTGGGGGGGGGAGGAAGGAGAGGGGTGGGTGGAAGGAGAGGGGTGGGTGGGGGGGGGAGGAAGGAGAGGGGTGGGTGGGGGGGGGAGAGGAAGGAGAGGGGTGGGTGGGGGGGGAGAGGAAGGAGAGGGGTGGGTGGGGGGGGGGAAGGAGAGGGGTGGGTGGGGGGGAGAGGAAGGAGAGGGGTGGGTGGGGGGGGGAGGAAGGAGAGGGGTGGGTGGGGGGGGAGAGGAAGGAGAGGGGTGGGTGGGGGGGGAGGGGAGGAGAGGGGTGGGTGGGGGGGGGAAGGAGAGGGGTGGGTGGGGGGAGGAAGGAGAGGGGTGGGTGGGGGGGGGAGAGGAAGGAGAGGGGTGGGTGGGGGGGGAGGAAGGAGAGGGGTGGGTGGGGGGGGAAGGAGAGGGGTGGGTGGGGGGGGAGGAAGGAGAGGGGTGGGTGGAAGGAGAGGGGTGGGTGGGGGGGGGTAGGAAGGAGAGGGGGTGGGTGGGGGGGGGAGGAAGGAGAGGGGTGGGTGGGGGGGGGAGGAAGGAGAGGGGTGGGTGGGGGGGGGAGGAAGGAGAGGGGTGGGTGGGGGGGGGAGGAAGGAGAGGGGTGGGTGGGGGGGGGGGAGGAAGGAAAGGGGTGGGTGGGGGGGGAGGAAGGAGAGGGGGGGAGGAAGGAGAGGGGGGGAGGAAGGAGAGGGGGGGGAGGAAGGAGAGGGGGGGGAGGAAGGAGAGGGGGGGAGGAAGGAGAGGGGGGGAGGAAGGAGAGGGGGGGGAAGGAGAGGGGGGGAAGGAGAGGGGGGGGAAGGAGAGGGGGGGGGAAGGAGAGGGGGGGAGGAAGGAGAGGGGGGGAGGAAGGAGAGGGGGGGAGGAAGGAGAGGGGGGGAGGAAGGAGAGGGGGGAAGGAGAGGGGGGGGAAGGAGAGGGGTGGGGGGGAGGAAGGAGAGGGGGGGGGAGGAGGAGAGGGGGGAGGAAGGAGAGCGGGGGGAGGAAGGAGGGGGGGAAGGAGAGGGGTGGGGGGGGAGGAAGGAGAGGGGGGGGAGGAAGGAGAGGGGGTGGGGGGGGAGGAAGGAGAGGGGGTGGGGGGGGAGGAAGGAGAGGGGGTGGGGGGGGAGGAAGGAGAGGGGGTGGGGGGGGAAGGAAGGAGAGGGGGTGGGGGGGGAGGAAGGAGAGGGGGTGGGGGGGAGGAAGGAGAGGGGGGTGGGGGGGGAGGAAGGAGAGGGGGGGAAGGAGAGGGGGGGGAAGGAGAGGGGGGGAGGAAGGAGAGGGGGGGAGGAAGGAGAGGGGGGGGGGAAGGAGAGGGGGGAAGGAGAGGGGGGGAAGGAGAGGGGGGGAAGGAGAGGGGTGGGGGGGAAGGAAGGAGAGGGGGTGGGGGGGGAGGAAGGAGAGTGGGTGGGGGGGAGGAAGGAGAGGGGGTGGGGGGGGAGGAAGGAGAGGGGGGGGAAGGAGAGGGGGGGGAAGGAGAGGGGGGGGAAGGAGAGGGGGGGAAGGAGAGGGGGGGAAGGAGAGGGGGGGAGGAAGGAGAGGGGGGGGGAGGAAGGAGAGGGGGTGGGGGGGGAGGAAGGAGAGGGGTGGGGGGGGAGGAAGGAGAGGGGGTGGGGGGGGAGGAAGGAGAGGGGGTGGGGGGGAGGAGGAAGGAGAGGGGGGTGGGGGGGAGGAGGAAGGAGAGGGGGTGGGGGGGAGGAGGAAGGAGAGGGGGTGGGGGGGGAGGAAGGAGAGGGGGTGGGGGGGGAGGAAGGAGAGGGGGTGGGGGGGAGGAAGGAGAGGGGTGGGGGGGGAGGAAGGAGAGGGGTGGGGGGGGGGGGGAGGAAGGAGAGGGAACACGACAAGGACCACCAACACACCAACCGAGACCAGAGAGGATCCCCATGCAAAACAACAATATCAGACCTGCACCACTCCTGTCCCACAGGGGAATAGGACTGCTCCCAGCCAGACAGAGGGAGAGATGCACAGGACGTACGCAATACCTCAGACAGAAACAATCCATTAAGAGACAATAAGCAGATGTTGCAGCAGCATCTACTTCCGCCTTATGGATCAAGGACTAATTAGTAGAAAGAACTGTAACCAAATTGTATTAACTTTTGTAGACAACTGATGTGATCTTTTTTTTCCCACACTCAGACACGACAAACACGTACCACTCTTTAACCTATCATAGTAAAAGATCAAACTTAACATGAAATCCTTATATATTTCGACCTGGAATATCCAAGGTCTACGCTCTTCACTGCGAGAAGTGAAAAGTAGGACCCCAGAGTTCATAGATGAAACTAAAGACCTAGATATTATCATTTTACAGGAAACTTGGTATAAAGGAAAAGGACACACTGAGCTGGTGGTCCCCTCCAATAAATTACCAAGTGTAACCCAAGGCAGAGACTCCGGAGGCATACTGATCTGGTTTAAAACAGAACTTAAGAATTACATCAAATTTATAAAAAAGGGCGAAAACCATATGTGGCTCAAACTTGAGAGGGAGATTATCTCAAACACCCAAGATGTTTACATTTGCGCACTTTATATCCCTCCAATCGATTCCCCGTACTTTAAAGAGGACACCTTCTCCAACATGGAGGGGGAAATTATCCAATACCAGGCCCAGGGGAACGTGTTGATCTGTGGGGACCTCAATTCAAGAACGGGCGAAGAACCAGACTTCACCAATAATCAGGGAAACAATTACGTTTTCGGGAATAACCACTTTGACATCCCTTCCCTTCCATACAGGCATAACTGCGACAAGCAGTCAAATACCAACGGAAAACAGCTACTACAGCTCTGTCGAAACCTGGGTCTGTACATTGTCAATGGTAGGTTCATAGGAGACCTCCTAGGAAGATCGACCTATTGCTCACCTCTTGGCTGCAGCACAGTAGACTATATGATTACAGACTTAGACCCATCCTCTTTCAGAGCATTCACAGTCAAACCACAAACAACACTGTCAGATCACAGTCAAATTACTATGTTCCTCAAAAAGACAGAAACAAACAACATAGAAACACAACCCAGTAAACTGTACAACACCAAAAAATCGTACAGATGGGCCAAAAACGACACGGAAAAATACCAGAAAACAATTAGCAATGCATCAACTCAAGCTCTCTTAGACACCTTTCTGGATAACATATACACTCACAATAAAGGCGTAAACCGGGCAGTTAGTAAACTAAACAATATTTTTGATAATTTGGCAACAAATGCAAACTTGAAAGCTCGCAAGAACAAACCCAAAACAAAAAACTATGAAAAATGGTTTGACCGAGATTGCCATAACATGAGGAAAAAACTTAGAAAAATATCAAACCAAAAACACAGACATCCAGAAAACGAGGAACTGCGCCTGTAAAGTCTGTAAGTTGTGCAGTAAATAACTTCAGAGACTTTAGAAGTACAAACAAAACAGGTCTTTACTATTCAGAGGTCTGGGCGATTTCTGCCCTAGTTAACGTATCACAACCCTTATATACTGGTGTGGTCACTATCGGTATTACAGTATACATGAGCCAATAAATAGTGCCACCCTGAAGTAGTGCTCTTAAAGGCGAACGGTCACATTTTATAGTTCCCTTAAAGGTAAACGGTTACATACACAACACTCCTCCCTTCCTAGCTTATTACTTACAGAATCCCGTTAAACATACAATCTTCAATTTTATATAAACAGGTTGCAGATATACTCTCGATGGAGTCAACGTCATATAACAATTTACAGATATACTCTCGATGGAGTCAACGTCATATAACTTCATGTTTAACATAACCTAATAACATATATATCTTCATGTCAAAACAGATCACAGATTCAGTCTCTGTGGAAAACAGTTCATAGATTCAGTCTCTGTGGTGTAGTCGGTTCACATTGCTGGAGTGACTCATTCAATAGTCCTTCCATGGGTTTAACAGTTTGAACTTCCGAACTGAATTGGCTCCGTTCGGAGGGACGACCACGTGTGTGATCTGGTAGAGGTAATCATGGTTCAGATGGGTCATCTTCTGTTTTGACTTTTCCTTTTCTGCTTCTTGGAGACTCTCTGGGCTCCACTGTCAGCTGCCAGCTGTATGCGCAGTTCCTCCTTCTCTTCCTCCTTTTTCCGTAGTAGAGCCACCTTCTCCCGATGTTCCGTAGACTTTCGGTGCTCCTCCATGATTTCTGTATGGTGGGAGTCGAAGTTACAAGTTGGGCAGGACAGGACATAGTAATATTCGGAGTCGTCCTGAGCTAGGCCAGCGAGAGGGTCTTCTATATCCTCCCTACCCAGCTGGACGTCAGCCAATTTTTGTTCCAAATCCAGACATCTTTCCTGAAGAGACTTCTTCACGTGTTCCGCTTCCTCTAACTTTTTCTGGGCTTTCAGCAAGTTGTTTACTAATGACCTCATTTGTGATTTTAATACTTCAACTTCCTTTGGAGATTGATTGATCGGACTATTCAATCCCTCTACCGGAGCAGTTGTTTCAGCGTTCTGTTGTTCAACCTTGACATGAGTCAGCGTACTTTTGGTATCTAAGGGTTGCTCTGCTGCCATCTTCTCCGTCTGTGTTGCAACCTCGGCTGTTTCAATAACTTTTGAGAGCTCCAAACCCTTCTCCTCTGACGATTTAAGCTCATGTTCATGGCCCATTCTTACGGTCTCTGTGTTTCTTACAGTTCCCTTTTCTTCCACTGAAAAGATTTCCAGTTGCATCTGTTCTTCAAGTCGTTGGACCTCGGCCATTGCCGCTTCATATTTATTTTGTGTTTCCTTTAATAATTTAACGAGTTCTTGGACATCCTGAATTCCCTGTTCTGGTATGTCTTCCACCACTAATTTTTTTCCTATGGATTGAATCCCTAACGATGAGTCAGCCTTGGCCTGAAGCTCATCAAACATTTCCTGCAGACTTTGTAATTCTTGCTTATGGTCAACCTTTAGTCGTTCATGTTCTTTCACTAACACGAGCTTTTCGGAAGTTGCCAAGTTAACCCCTTCCAGGATTGTAGTCCGAGCCTGTTCATACTGTTCTTTCAACTCGTTACACTCTGCTTGCAACAAGTCGTAGAGGTGAACTGGAATACCATCCTGACTTCCTGAAGATTCCTCTTCCTTTGGATCGTTCTGTGTATATTCTAGTTCCTGAACAGCCTCAGGGAGATGTGATTGGTACTTGACCACGATGGCTCTATGGTCGCTCTCTGCTTGAGCGGGCTGTCTCTGTTGTCTTTCCAGGGACTCCCATTCGGTGTCCCAGAACTTTTTCACCTTTTCCATCTCTTGTAGGAGACGGGCACTCAACTGTTCTAATTGTCGTTGTACTTTGACATAACGTTGAGTTCTAGCCCGGTGTTCCTCCGTAATGCATCTGTCTGTAGCTTGAACAGACTCAGAATTCTCTGTCTTTATGCACGCCATCGATTTCCCAACCTTAGTCCGTGAGTTCATGTTAATCTTGTTTTTCATACATAAGCTGGACTTATCGTCTTCCGGCTCGGAGTCTGAGCTGCTTGTCTGCACCGAGTCCTCACTCGTCATTGCTTGTCGGTAGTGCCATTCCATGTCTATTTTCTTGATCCACTCCCGTCCCAGAAGTGGTGGTCCTCCCTCAGGTAGTACGTACAGATACATTCGTGGGTGTTCTTTACCCCTATCTCTCACCTTGACTCGTATTTTTCCCAGGGGGTATACATGATGCCCCGTGTATGTCTGTAATACGAATTTTGTATTTCTTAAGGGTATGTGAGAGAATAGCCGGTGATAGTCCTTTTGGTTGATGACGGATACAGCTGATCCCGTGTCCAGCTCCATTCGTACTTGGACTCCCGCTATTTTTAGTGTGACCCAGATCAACTGTAGATCAGTTACTTTACCCACATGGTGGATTCTCAGACTATCCAGCTCCTGGCTGTTTGGGTCTGAGTCTGAATTTTGTTCGTCTGAACTCTTTTCAGCCACCTGATGCACCTTGTTGTACTTTCCTTGTGGTGGTGGCTTCCTTTGCTTGTTGGTCTTCTTTCCGGACCTGCATACCTTCGCGATGTGACCCAGTTTGCCACATTTCCTGCACTCTTGGTTCTTAAACCAGCACTGATTCTGGTCGTGCGTTGTCTTTCCACAACGGTAGCATTTGGGAGTGCTTGTTGTAATTTGGTCCACCCCGAGTGCCGCCGCCTTTAGCTGCATTTCCGCCGTCCCTTTCGCTGCGGCTTCGTGCGATGAAGCTATGAGGACAGCCCTGTCCAGTGTGAGGTCGTTTTCTTCCAGAAGTCGCTTCTGCGTTCCTTCTTTGGCCAAGCCGCATACGAACTTGTCCCGCAGCGCCTCTGTCAAATTCCCTCCAAACTGGCAGTATTTCGCTAGCTTACGCAGTTCGACTAAGTATTCCGCATTGCTTTCATCTTGCCTCTGGGTTCTGGCGTAAAATTTAAATCGTTCAGCCAGCATCAACGGTGTGGGGTTCAAGTGATCCTTCAACACTGTTACGATCTCTTCGAAGGTCTGGTCCACTGGTTTAACTGGTGCTATTAGATGTTTCAAAAGCCCGTATGTTTTTGCTCCCATCGAATTTAACAAAGTTATTGCCTTGTTGTCATCCTCAATTTCGTTGGCTACGCAATATATTTCTATGCGTTCCACATACGTGGCCCAGTCTTCTATTTCTGCATTAAAGTCATTAATATTTCCTCGCTTAGGCATCTTCTTCTCTTTTTGAGAACAGTACAAGTATTACTTTACTTATTATTAATTTTCTTCTCTCTTCTTGAGAACACACCAGCCTTTCTGAAAAATCTTATTACTTTTCTGAAATTCTTAATAATTTCCAAGATGGCGGTTTCCCGCTTCTTCCTTCTTCTTCGGCGGTTTTCCCGCGAAAAATGGCGGCTTTCCCGCGCTTTTCTGTTCTCCCCGCCCACGGCAATGGCGGTTTCCCGCTTCTTCCCCTGGCGGGAGGGGTACACTTTCCCCCGCGGGCGACGGCCGCTGGCTACCGGTCCCCAGCCTGTGCGTCGGCTTCAGCGCTCTCCGCTGGCTTTCAGACCCCCAGCCCGCGCGTCGGCTTCAGCGCTCTCCGCTGGTTTTCAGATCCCCAGCCCGCGCGTCGGCTTCAGCGCTCTCCGCTGGCTTTCAGATCCCCAGCCCGCGCGTCGGCTTCAGCGCTCTCCTTCCCGCGGCAGGCAACCGGCTCCGGGTACCCCCGATGACGGCGGACAGTTACAGCCTCTGAACTGGCTCTCGGCCAATTCCCGATTTCTCGGCTCTGTCTCACCCGGCCTGCTCCCGGTCTCAGCGCCTCTGGACCCGACTTTGTCTGGCTCCTTTCCCCCTCGACCGTGGTCGAGTGTACCGCCCTTATCCTCTGGTTTTACTCCTTCCTTATTTTCTTTTACTGTTCCCTTACTCACAGTCCGTGGCAGCCTTGCCTCTCTTGTCGATCGGCTCGCTCCTCACTGTGGCAGAAGGGACCGTCAGTGCCTGTTGCAGATGGAAGTTTTCAATGCCAAAATCTTCCTCTTTGCTATCGCTGCAGCCTCGAGTTTTCACCCAGCAGAACGACGAGGGCGGGTGCCTCACTTCGACGCTCCTTAGTTGCTTAGGAACTACTGTTGCCGCAGGGTACGATCGGCCTCGTCGCCATTGTAAAGTCTGTAAGTTGTGCAGTAAATAACTTCAGAGACTTTAGAAGTACAAACAAAACAGGTCTTTACTATTCAGAGGTCTGGGCGATTTCTGCCCTAGTT
>NC_141009.1:70051775-70301723 GCF_052327205.1 Somniosus microcephalus
GGGGGGGGGGGGGGGGGGAGATGGTTGTCCCGGGGGGGGGGGAGGGGAGTTGGTTGTCCCGGGGGGGGGAGGGGAGTTGGTTGTCCCGGGGGGGGGAGGGGAGTTGGTTGTCCCGGGGGGGGGGGGGAGGGAGTTGGTTGTCCCGGGGGGGGGGGGGGGGGAGAGGGGAGTTGGTTGTCCCGGGGGGAGGGGAGTTGGTTGTCCCGGGGGGGGGGGAGGGGAGTTGGTTGTCCCGGGGGGGGGGGAGGGGAGTTGGTTGTCCCGGGGGAGGGGAGTGGAGTTGGTTGTCCCGGGGGAGGGGAGTTGGTTGTCCCGGGGGGGGGGAGGGGAGTTGGTTGTCCCGGGCGGGGGAGGGGAGTTGGTTGTCCGGGGGGGGGGAGGGGAGTTGGTTGTCCCGGGGGGGGAGGGGAGTTGGTTGTCCCGGGGGGGGAGGGGAGTTGGTTGTCCCGGGGGGGGGGAGGGGAGTTGGTTGTCCCGGGGGGGGGGAGGGGAGTTGGTTGTCCCGGGGGAGGGGAGTTGGTTGTCCCGGGGGGGGGAGGGGGGGGTAGTTGGTTGTCCCGGGGGGGGGAGGGGAGTTGGTTGTCCCGGGGGGGGGGAGGGGAGTTGGTTGTCCCGGGGGGGGGAGGGGAGTTGGTTGTCCCGGGGGGGGGGAGGGGAGTTGGTTGTCCCGGGGGGGGGGAGTTGGTTGTCCCGGCCGGGGGGGGGGGGAGTTGGTTGTCCCGGGGGGGGGGAGTTGGTTGTCCCGGGGGGGGGGAGTTGGTTGTCCCGGGGGTGGGGGGGGGAGTTGGTTGTCCCGGGGGGGGGGGAGGGGAGTTGGTTGTCCCGGGGGGGGGAGGGGAGTTGGTTGTCCCGGGGGGGGGGAGGGGAGTTGGTTGTCCCGGGGGGGGGAGGGGAGTTGGTTGTCCCGGGGGGGGGAGGGGAGTTGGTTGTCCCGGGGGGGGGAGGGGAGTTGGTTGTCCCGGGGGGGGGGGGGGGAGTTGGTTGTCCCGGGGGGGGGGGGGGGGGAGTTGGTTGTCCCGGGGGGGGTTGGTTGTCCCGGGGGGGAGGGGGGGTTGGTTGGTTGTCCCGGGGGGGAGGGGGGGTTGGTTGGTTGTCCCGGGGGGGAGGGGGGGTTGGTTGGTTGGTTGTCCCCGGGGGGAGGGGGGGGTTGGTTGGTTGTCCCGGGGGGGAGGGGGGGTTGGTTGGTTGGTTGTCCCGGGGGGGAGGGTGGGTTGGTTGGTTGTCCCGGGGGGGAGGGGGGGGGGGTGTTGGTTGTCCCGGGGGGGAGGGGGGGTTGGTTGGTTGTCCCGGGGGGGAGGGGGGGTTGGTTGGTTGGTTGTCCCGGGGGGGAGGGGGGGTTGGTTGGTTGGTTGTCCCGGGGGGGAGGGGGGGTTGGTTGGTTGGTTGTCCCGGGGGGGAGGGGGGGTGTTGGTTGTCCCGGGGGGGAGGGGGGGTGTTGGTTGTCCCGGGGGGGAGGGGGGGTTGGTTGGTTGGTTGTCCCGGGGGGGGGTTGGTTGTCCCGGGGGGGTTGGTTGTCCCGGGGGGGGGTTGGTTGTCCCGGGGGGGGAGGGGGTGTTGGTTGGTTGTCCCGGGGGGGAGGGGGGGTTGGTTGTCCCGGGGGGGAGGGGGGTGGGGGGGTTGGTTGTCCCGGGGGAGGGGGCGGTGTTGGTTGTCCCGGGGGGAGGGGCTGGCTGTCCCGGGGGGGTGGGGAGAGGGGTTGGTTGTCCCAGGGACGGGCTGACCTGTCCAGTGTTTGAGGCTCTGACTGTTTCTCCAACACCTTGTGTTTCAGGCCTTGACGATTCGCACTGACCTGGGAGACATTAAGGTCGAGCTGTTCTGTGAGCGGACTCCCCGATCCTGCGAGGTGGGTGCTTGTGCTCGGCTCAGGGTGGCCCTGCCTGTCAGTGTCCAGCTCTGGCTCGGATTAGCGGTTCTGCTCAGCTTCTGCTGCCGCGCTTACTCCAGTGCTTCCTTTGCCTCTCCCCTATTTGGGCGGCGCAGTGCCTCGTGTTGATGGGGTAGGAGGCAGAGAGCAGCGGTGAACGGGTGCTCTTCTGACTGGAGGGAAGTATACAGTGGGGTCCCCCAGGGGTTGGGATTAGGACCATTGCTTTTCTTGCTATATATAAATGACCTGGACTTGAGCACAGGGAGTACAATTTTGAAGTTTGTGGATGATACAAAACTTGGCAGTGTAGTAAATAGTGAGCAGGATAGTAGCAGACTTCAGGAGGACATAGACAGACTGGTGAAATGGGCAGATTGTGGGCAATGCAATTGAATGTGGATAAGTGTGAATGATGCACTTTGGGAGGAACAACATGGAGAGGCAGTCTAATCTAGATGGTGATATTTTGGAAGGGGTGCATATTCACAAATCTTTGAAGGTGGCATAGACATAGAAACATAGAAGATAGGAGCAGGAGTAGGCCGTTCGACCCCTCGAGCCTGCTCCACCATTCAATGAGATCATGGCTGATCATCCAAACTCAGTACCCTGTCCCTGCCTTCTCCCTTGATCCCATTAGCCTTAAGAAATATATCTAACTCCTTCTTGAATATATTTAATGAATTGGCCTCAACTGCCTTCTATGGTAGAGAATTCCACAGGTTCGCCACTCTCTGGGTGAAGAAATTCCTCCTCATCTCTGTCCTAAATGGCTTACCCCTTATCCTTAGATTATGACCCCTGGTTCTGGACTAAAACTGCACACAATACTTAAGGTGCGGTCTCACCAAGACCCTGTACAACTGCAGCAAGACATCCTTGTTTTTGTACTCGAACCCTCGCGCTACGAAGGCCAACATACCATTTGCCGCCTTAACCGCCTGCTGCACCTGCATGCTTACCTTCAGCGACTGGTGCACAAGGACACCCAGGCCTCGTTGCACTTCCCCTTCTCCCAATCTATTGCCATTTAGATAATAATCTGCCTTCCTGTTCTTGCCACCAAAGTGGATAACCTCACATTTATCCACGTTATATTGTATCTGCCATGCATCTGCCCAATCACCCAACCTGTCCAAATCATACTGGAGTTTCTCGGCATCCTCCTCACAGCACACACGCCCACCCAGCTTTGTGTCATCTGCAAACTTGGAGATATTGGCCCAGAACTTGGTGTCGGGGGCTTGCCGCGCGTGCAAGCCCCCGATGTGCACTCACCCTGCGCGCCGACATCTGAAACCTGGCCCGCAGTGGATTTCCTGTCAGTGGCCCGGTTCTGATGTCGGCGCGCTGTGCTAACCTGACCCAGCGGCGTAGTTAGTGCGATGTGCAAGAGAGAGACAGGTGAGCACTGTTCAGCCAATCAGAGGAGGGGAAACTTCATTCATAAGTTTGAGAGTAAGAACTGTCAAACTCATGAGAAGTACTGCACCCCAAAATACTACTTAAACTTTAAATAAAATTTTAAAAAAATCCCAATCATTAAATTAAGTATAAATAAGTTTAAAAAAAAATAATTTAAACAATTTTTTTTTTTGAAAAAATAAATTTTTAATAAAAAGGGTCTAAAACTAAACTTACCTTATTGTAGATTCTTTAAAATAATAAACCTGTGGGGAAAAAAAATTCTAAATTGCACTAAAACACCACTTACCAGTAAAAATAAATACTTACGTGTGCTTTTTACAAGCGTAAAGACCGGAGGCCTTTACACATGCGCAAATCCCCCAAAACAGAGGAAATCCAAGACGCACGCGCTGCCCCCTACAGCGCACGCGCTAGCCTCTTCACCTCTTGGGTTAGAGGAGAGGAAATGCCGGTTTTCAGCGCATGCGCTGTGCATGCTGAAAACCGGCATTTCCTCCGGCCAGACGCGTGAGTACCCCTTCCGTACTCACACGTTTGGGGAGGAATTACTGCCCCATTACATCTAGTTCCCTCATCTAGATCATTAATGTATATTGTGAATAGCTGGGTTCCTAGGACTGATCCCTGAGGTACCCCACTAGTCACTGCCTGCCACTCGGAAAAAGACCCGTTTATTCCAACTCTTTGCTTTCTGTCTGCCAACCAGTTCTCTATCCAAGTCAGTACCTTGCCCCCAATCCCATGTGCCTTAACTTTACACGCTAATCTCTTATGCGGGACCTTATCGAAAGCCTTCTGAAAGTCCAAATACACCACATCCACTGGTTCTCCCTTATGTATTCTACCAGTTACATCCTCAAAAAATTCCAGTAGATTAGTCAAGCACGATTTACCTTTTGTAAATCCATGTTGACTTTGTCCGATCCTGTCACTGTTTTCCAAATGCTCTGCTATTACATCTTTTATAATGGACTCTAGCATTTTCCCCACTACCGATGTCAGGCTTACCGGTCTATAATTCCCCGTTTTCTCTCTACCACCTTTTTTGAATAGTGGGGTAACATTAGCTACCCTCCAATCCATGGGAACTGTTCCAGAGTCTATAGAATTTTGGAAGATGACCAGCAATGCATCTACTATTTCTAGGGCCACTTCCTTAAGTACCCTAGGATGTAGATTATCAGGCCCTGGGGATTTATCGGCCCTCAATCCCGTAAATTTCCCTAACACCATTTCCCTACAAATACTGATTTCATTCAGTTCTTCCCTCTCATCAGACCCTATGTTCCCCGACTTCTCCGGGAGGTTATTTGTGTCCTCCTTTGTGAAGACAGAACCAAAATATGTATTTAATTGGTCTGCCATTTCTTTGTTCCCCATTATAAAATCCCCTGATTCTGACTGCAAGGGACCTACACTTGCTTTAACCAATCTTTTTCTCTTCCCATATCTATAGAAGCTTTTACATTCAGTTTTTATGTTCCCTGCAAGCTTACTCTCATACTCTATTTTCCCCCTCTTAATTAATCCCTTTGTCCTCCTTTGTTGAATCCTCAACTGCTCCCAATCCTCAAGTTTGCTGCTTTTTCTGGCCAATTTATATGTCCTCTCCTTGGAACTTATGCTATCCCTAATTTCCCTTGTTAGCCACGGTTGATTCACCTTTTTTGTTTTATTTTTATGCCAAACGGAGATGAACAAATTCTGTAGTTCATCCATGCGATCTTTAAATGTTTGCCATTGCCTATCCACCGTTAACCCTTTGAGTAACATTCCCCAATCAATCCTACCCAACTCGCGCCTCATACCAAAGTAGTTTCCTTAATTTAAATTCAGGACCCTAGTCTCTGAGTCAAATACTTCTCTCTCTATCTTAATGAAGAATTCGATCATTATGATCGCTCCGCCCCAAGGGGCCTCACACAACAAGATTGCTAATTAATCCTTTCTCATTACATAACACCCAGTCTAAGATGGCCTGATCTCCAGTTGGTTCCTCGACATATTGGTCCAGGAAACCATCCCGTATACACTCCAGGAATTCCTCTTCCACAGTATTGTTACTAATTTGGTTAGCCCAATCTATATGTAGATTAAAGTCACCCATGATAACTGCAGTGCCCTTATTGCACGCGTCTCTAATTTCCCATTTAATGCCATCCCCAACCTCGGCATTACTGTTTGGGGGTCTGTATACAACTTCCACTAACGTTTTCTGCCCCTTGGTATTTCTCAGCTCTACCCATACAGATTCCACATCATCAGAGCTAATATCCTTCCTTACAATTGTGTTAATCTCCTCTTTAACCAGCAATGCTACCCCACCTCCTTTTCCTTTTTGCCTGTCTTTCCTGAATATTGAATACCCCTGGATGTTGAATTCACAGCCTTGGTCACCCTGGAGCCATATTTCCGTAATCCCAATCATATCATATCCATCTACATCTATTTGCGCAGCTAATTCATCCACCTTATTACAAATGCTCCTCGCATTAAGACACAAAGCCTTCAGGCTTGTTTTTTTTAACGCTCTTCGACCTATTAGAATTATTATTTACTGTGGCCATGTTTGATTTAAACCGTTGATTTCTCTGCCTTCCACTTTTGCTTTTCTCCTTCCTGTCTTTTGCTTCTCTGGCATGACAAGTTGATAAGGCAGTTAAGAAAGTGCATTTGGCTTTGTAAATAGGGGCATTGAATACAAAAATAAGGCAGTTATGCTAAACCTTCACAAATCACTGGTTAGGCCTCAGCTGGAGTATTGTGTACAATTCTGGGCACCGCACTTTAAGAAGGATGTCAAAACCTTGGAGAGGGTGCAGACGAGGTTTACCAGGATGTTACCAGGGATGCAGGTATGATTGGAGAAGCTGGGATTGTTCTCCTTAGAGCAGAGAAGGCGATGGGGAGACCTAATAGAGGTATTCAAAATTATATGGGATTTTGATAGAGCAAGTCGGGAGAAACAGTTTCCTCTGGCGGGGGGTCAGTAACCAGACGGGGGGTTGTGAAGATCTGGAACGCACTTCCTGAAAGGGGGGTGGAAGCAGATTCCATCGGAAATTTCACAAGGCAATTGGACTTTAAGAGGACTGATTTGCAGGGTAATGGGGAAACATGCTGGGATGTGGGACTTATTTGCATAGCTCTTTCAAACAGCCGGCACACACACGACGGGCTGAGTGGCCCCTTCTGGGGCTGCAAGATTCTTCAATTCCATGAACCTTAAAATTAGAGCTAGGTCATTCAGGAGTAAAATCCGGAGAGACTTTTTCACACAAATGATAGTGGAAATCTGGAACTCATAGAAACATAGAAGATAGGAGCAGGAGTAGGCCATTCGGCCCTTCGAGCCTGCTCGGCCATTCAATGAGATCATGGCTGATCATCCAAATTCAGTACCCTGTCCCTGCCTTCTCCCCATATCCCTTGATCCCTTTAGCCTTAAGAAATATATCCAACTCCTTCTTGAATATATTTAATGAACTGGCCTCCACCGCCCTCTGTGGCAGAGAATTCCACAGGTTCACCACTCTCTGGGTGAAGAAATTCCTCCTCCATTTCAGTCCTAAATGGCTTACCCCTTATCCTTAGACTATGACCCCTGGTTCTGGACTCCCCGGCCATCAGAAACATCCTTCCTGTATCTAGCCTGTCCAGACCTGACAGAATTTTATAGGTTTCGATGAGATCCCCTCTCAATCTTCTAAACTCCAGTGAGTATAAGCCCAATCGACACAATCTCTCCTCATACATCATTCCTGCCATCCCAGGTATCAGCCTGGTGAATCTTCGCTGCACTCCCTCCATGGCAAGAACGTCCTTCCTCAGGTAAGGCGACCAAAACTGCACACAATACTCAAGGTGCGGTCTCACCAAGGCCCTGTACAACTGCAGCAAGACATCCTTGTTCCTGTACTCGAACCCTCTTGCTACGAAGGCCAACATACTATTTGCCTTCTTAACCGCCTGCTGCACCTGCATACTTACCTTCAGCGACTGGTGCACAAGGACACCCAGGTCTCTTTGCACTTCCCCTTCTCCCAATCTATTGCTGTTCAGATAATAATCTGCCTTCCTGTTTTTGCCACCAAAGTGGATAACCTCACATTTATCCACATTATAGTGCATTTGCCATGTTTCTGCCCAATCACCCAACCTGTCCAAATCGTGCTGGAGTTTCACGACATCCTCCTCACAGCTTACCCTCCCCCCCCAGCTTTGTGTCGTCTGCAAATTTGGAGATATTACATCCAATTCCCTCGTCCAGATCATTTATGTATATTGTGAATAGCTGGGGTCCTAGGACCGATCCTTGCGGTACCCCACTAGTCACTGCCTGCCACTCGGAAAACGACCCGTTTATTCCAACTCTTTGCTTTCTGTCCGCCAACCAGTTCTCTATCCAAGTCAATACTCTCTCCCCAAAATGCTGTGGGTACAGGTCTGTCACTGTATAACACTGGGGTACAGTACTGGTGGGTACAGGTCTGTCACTATAACACTGGGGTACAGTACTGGTGGGTGCAGACCTCACTGTATAACACTGGGAGACAGTACTGGAGGGTACAGGTCTGTCACTTTCTAATGCTGGGGTACAGTACTGGTGGGTACTGGTCTGTCACTGTATATAGAAACATAGAAGATAGGAGCAGGAGTAGGCCATTCGGCCCTTCGAGCCTGCTCCGCCATTCAACGAGATCATGGCTGATCATCCAAACCCTAGCACCCGGTCCCTACACCGACAGCCATCCCACCCAAGCCCTATCCCCGTAACCCCACGTATTTAATCCCCCCGAACACTAAGGGTCAATTTTTATCATGGCCAATCAACCTAACCCGCACATCTTTGGATATCACGGGTATAGTACTGGTGGGTACAGGTCTGTCACTATAACACTGGGGTACGGTATTGGTGGATACAGGTCTCATTGTATAACACTGGGGTACAGTACTGGTGGGTACAGGTCTGTCACTGTATAACACTGGGGTACAGTACTGGTGGGGACAGGTCTCATTGTATAACACTGGGGTACAGTACTGGTGGGTACAGGTCTGTCACTGCATAACACTGGGGTACAGTACTGGTGGGGACAGGTCTGTCACTGAATAACACTGGGGTACAGTACTGGTGGGTACAGGTCTGTCACTGCATAACACTGGGGTACAGTACTGGTGGGGCAGGTCTGTCACTGAATAACACTGGGGTACAGTACTGGTGGGTACAGGTCTGTCTCTGTATAACACTGGGGTACAGTACTGGTGGGTACAGGTCTGTCACTGCATAACACTGGGATACAGTACTGGTGGGTACAGGTCTGTCACTAACACTGGGATACAGTACTGGTGGGTACAGGTCTGTCACTATAACACGGGTACAGTACTGGTGGGTACAGGTCTGTCACTGTATAACAATGGGGTACAGTACTGGTGGGTACAGGTCTGTCACTGTATAACACGGGTACAGTGCTGGTGGGTACAGGTCTGACACTAACACTGGGGTACAGTACTGGTGGGGACAGGTCTGTCACTGAGTAACACTGGGGTACAGTACTGGTGGGGACAGGTCTGTCACTGTATAACACTGGGGTACAGTACTGGTGGGTACAGGTCTGTCACTGCATATCATTGGGGTACAGTACTGGTGGGTACAGGTCTGTCACTAACACTGGGATACAGTACTGGTGGGTACAGGTCTGTCACTGAATAGCACTGGGGTACAGTTCTGGTGGTACAGGTCTGTCACTATATACCACTGGGGTACAGTACTGGTGGGTACAGGTCTGTCACTGTATAACACGGGTACAGTACTGGTGGGTACAGGTCTCTCACTGTATAAGACGGGTACAGTGGTGGGTACAGGTCTGTCACTGTATATCACGGGTACAGTACTGGTGGGTACAGGTCTGTCGCTGTATAACGGGTACAGTACTGGTGGGTACAGGTCTGTCACTATATACCACTGGGGTACAGTACTGGTGGGTACAGGTCTGTCACTGTATAACACTGCGGTACAGTACTGGTGGGTACAGGTCTGTCACTATATACCACTGGGGTACAGTACTGGTGGGTACTGGTCTGTCACTATATCACGGGTACAGTACTGGTGGGTACAGGTCTGTCGCTGTATAACACTGGGGTAGAGTACTGGTGAGTACAGGTCTGTCACTGAATAACACTGGGGTACAGTACTGGTGGGTACCGGTCTGTCACTGTAACACTGGGGTACAGTACTGGTGGGTACAGGTCTGTCACTATATCACTGGGGTACAGTACTGGTGGGTACCGGTCTGTCACTGTAACACTGGGGTACAGTACTGGTGGGTACCGGTCTGTCACTGTAACACTGGGGTACAGTACTGGTGGGTACAGGTCTGTCACTATAACACTGGGGTACAGTGGTGGGTACAGGTCTGTCACTGTATAACACGGGTACAGTACTGGTGGGTGCAGGTCTGTCACTAACACTGGGGTCCAGTACTGGTGGGGACAGGTCTGTCACTAACACTGGGGTACAGTACTGGTGGGTAGAAGTCTGTCACTGCATAACACCTGGGTACAGTACTGGTGGGGACAGGTCTGTCACTGAATAACACTGGGGTACAGTACTGGTGGGTACAGGTCTGTCACTGCATAACACTGGGGTACAGTACTGGTGAGTACAGGTCTGTCACTGTATAACACTGGGGTACAGTACTGGTGGGGACAGGTCTGTCACTGTATAACACTGGGGTACAGTACTGGTGGTCACAGGTCTGTCACTGTATAACACTGGGGTACAGTACTGGTGGGTACAGGTCTGTCACTGAATAACACTGGGGTACAGTACTGGTGGGTACAAGTCTGTCACTGCATAACACTGGGGTACAGTACTGGTGGGGACAGGTCTGTCACTGCATAACACTGGGATACAGTACTGGTGGGTACAGGTCTGTCACTAACACTGGGGTACAGTACTGGTGGGGACAGGTCTGTCACTGTATAACACTGGGGTACAGTACTGGTGGGTACAGGTCTGTCACTGTATAACATTGGGGCACAGTACTGGTGGGTACAGGTCTGTCACTAACACTGCGATACAGTACTGGTGGGTACAGGTCTGTCACTGTATAACACGGGTACAGTTCTGGTGGTACAGGTCTGTCACTGTCTAACACTGGGGTACAGTACTGGTGGGTACAGGTCTGTCACTGTATAACACGGGTACAGTACTGGTGGGTACAGGTCTCTCACTGTATAAGACGGGTACAGTACTGGTGGGTACAGGTCTGTCGCTGTATAACGGGTACAGTACTGGTGGGTACAGGTCTGTCACTGTATAACACTGTGGTACGGTACTGGTGGGTACAGGTCTGTCACTGTATAACACTGGGGTACGGTATTGGTGGATACAGGTCTGTCACTGTATAACGGGTACAGTACTGGTGGGTACAGGCCTGTCACTGTATGACACTGGGGTACAGTACTGGTGGGTACAGGTCTGTCACTGTATAACACTGCGGTACAGTACTGGTGGGTACAGGTCTGTCACTATATACCACTGGGGTACAGTACTGGTGGGTACTGGTCTGTCACTATATCACGGGTACAGTACTGGTGGGTACAGGTCTGTCGCTGTATAACACTGGGGTAGAGTACTGGTGAGTACAGGTCTGTCACTGAATAACACTGGGGTACAGTACTGGTGGGTACAGGTCTGTCACTATATCACTGGGGTACAGTACTGGTGGGTACAGGTCTGTCACTGCATAACACTGGGGTACAGTACTGGTGGGTACAGGTCTGTCACTATATCACTGGGGTACAGTACTGGTGGGTACAGGTCTGTCACTGTAACACTGGGGTACAGTCCTGGTGGGTACAGGTCTGTCACTGTATAAAGCTGTGGTCCAGTACTCATTCCTACAGGTCTGTCGCTGTATAACACTGGGGTACAGTACTGGTGGTGACAGGTCTGTCCCTGTATAACACTGGGTTGCAGTACTGGTGGGTACAGGTCTGTCGCTGTATAACACTGGGGTACAGTACTGGTCCGTACAGGTCTGTCACTGTATAACACTGGGGTACAGTACTGGTGAGTTCAGGTCTGTCGCTATAACGGGTTCAGTACTGGTGGGTACAGGTCTGTCATTGTATAACACTGGGGTAGAGTACTGGTGGGGACAGGTCTGTCGCTGTATAACACTGGGGTAAAGTACTGGTGGGTACGGGTCTGTCATTATAACACGGGTACAGTACTAGTGGGTACAGGTCTGTCACTGTATAACACTGGGGTACAATAATGGTAGCGACAGGTCTGTCACTGTATAACACTGGGGTACAGTACTCGTTCCTACAGGTCTGTCGCTGTATAACACTGGGGTTCAGTGCTGGTGGGTACAGGCCTGTCATTGTATAACACTGGGTACAGGTGTGTCACTGTATAACACTGGGGTAGAGTACTGGTGGGTACAGGTCTGTCGCTGTATAACACTGGGGTAGAGTACTGGTGGGTACAGGTCTGTCACTGTACAACACTGGGGTACAGTACTGGTGGGTACAGATCTTTCACTGTATTACACTGGGGTACAGTACTGGTGGGCACAGGTCTGTCACTATAACACGGGCACAGTACTGGTGGGTACGGGTCTGTCACTATAACACTGGGGTAGAGTACTGGTGGGTACAGGTCTGTCACTGTATAACACTGGGGTACGGTATTGGTGGATACAGGTCTGTCACTGTATAACGGGTACAGTACTGGTGGGTACAGGCCTGTCACTATGACACTGGGGTACAGTACTGGTGGGTACAGGTCTGTCACTGTATAACACTGCGGTACAGTACTGGTGGGTACCGGTCTGTCACTGTAACACTGGGGTACAGTACTGGTGGGTACAGGTCTGTCACTGTATAACACGGGTACAGTACTGGTGGGTACAGGTCTGTCACTATATACCACTGGGGTACAGTACTGGTGGGTACTGGTCTGTCACTATATCACGGGTACAGTACTGGTGGGTACAGGTCTGTCGCTGTATAACACTGGGGTAGAGTACTGGTGAGTACAGGTCTGTCACTGAATAACACTGGGGTACAGTACTGGTGGGTACCGGTCTGTCACTGTAACACTGGGGTACAGTACTGGTGGATACAGGTCTGTCACTATATCACTGGGGTACAGTACTGGTGGGTACAGGTCTGTCACTGCATAACACTGGGGTACAGTACTGGTGGGTACAGGTCTGTCACTATATCACTGGGGTACAGTACTGGTGGGTACAGGTCTGTCACTGTAACACTGGGGTACAGTCCTGGTGGGTACAGGTCTGTCACTGTATAAAGCTGTGGTCCAGTACTCATTCCTACAGGTCTGTCGCTGTATAACACTGGGGTACAGTACTGGTGGTGACAGGTCTGTCCCTGTATAACACTGGGTTGCAGTACTGGTGGGTACAGGTCTGTCGCTGTATAACACTGGGGTACAGTACTGGTCCGTACAGGTCTGTCACTGTATAACACTGGGGTACAGTACTGGTGAGTTCAGGTCTGTCGCTATAACGGGTTCAGTACTGGTGGGTACAGGTCTGTCACTGTATAACACTGGGGTAGAGTACTGGTGGGGACAGGTCTGTCGCTGTATAACACTGGGGTACAGTACTGGTGGGTACAGGTCTGTCACTGTATAACACTGGGGTACAGTACTGGTGGGTACGGGTCTGTCACTGTGTCACACTGGGGTAAAGTACTGGTGGGTACGGGTCTGTCATTATAACACGGGTACAGTACTAGTGGGTACAGGTCTGTCACTGTATAACACTGGGGTACAATAATGGTAGCGACAGGTCTGTCACTGTATAACACTGGGGTACAGTACTCGTTCCTACAGGTCTGTCGCTGTATAACACTGGGGTTCAGTGCTGGTGGGTACAGGCCTGTCATTGTATAACACTGGGTACAAGTCTGTCACTGTATAACACTGGGGTACAGTACTGGTGGGTACAGGTCTTTCACTGTATTACACTGGGGTACAGTACTGGTGGGTACAGGTCTGTCACTGTATAACACTGGGTACAGTACTATTGGGTACAGGTGTGTCACTGTATAACACTGGGGTAGAGTACTGGTGGGTACAGGTCTGTCGCTGTATGACACTGGGGTAGAGTACTGGTGGGTACAGGTCTGTCACTGTACAACACTGGGGTACAGTACTGGTGGGTACAGATCTTTCACTGTATTACACTGGGGTACAGTACTGGTGGGTACAGGTCTGTCACTGTATAACACGGGTACAGTACTGGTGGGGACAGGTCTGTCACTGTATAACACTGGGGTACAGTACTGGTGGGTACAGGTCTGTCACTGTATAACACGGGTACAGTACTGGTGGGGACAGGTCTGTCACTGTATAACACTGGGGTACAGTACTGGTGGGGACAGGTCTGTCACTGTATAACACTGGGGTACAGTACTGGTGGGGACAGGTCTGTCACTGTATAACACGGGTACAGTACTGGTGGGTACAGGTCTGTCACTGTATAACACGGGTACAGTACTGGGGGGTACTGGTCTGTCACTGTATAACACTGGGGTACAGTACTGGTGGGGACAGGTCTGTCACTGTATAACACGGGTACAGTACTGGTGGGGACAGGTCTGTCACTGTATAACACTGGGGTACAGTACTGGTGGGGACAGGTCTGTCACTGTATAACACGGGTACAGTACTGGTGGGTACAGGTCTGTCACTGTATAACACTGGGTACAGTACTGGTGGGGACAGGTCTGTCACTGTATAACACTGGGGTACAGTACTGGTGGGGACAGGTCTGTCACTGTATAACACGGGTACAGTACTGGTGGGGACAGGTCTGTCACTGTATAACACGGGTACAGTACTGGTGGGTACAGGTCTGTCACTGTATAACACGGGTACAGTACTGGGGGGTACAGGTCTGTCACTATATAACACTGGGGTACAGTACTGGTGGGTACAGGTCTGTCACTGTATAACACTGGGGTACAGTACTGGTGAGTTCAGGTCTGTCACTGTATAACACTGGGGTACAGTACTGGTGGGGACAGGTCTGTCACTGTATTACACTGGGGTACAGTACTGGTGGGGACAGGCCTGTCACTGTATAACACTGGGGTACAATACTGGTGGGTACAGGTCTGTCACTGTATAACACTGGGGTACAGTACTGGTGGGCACAGGTCTGTCACTGTATAACACTGGGGTACAGTACTGGTGGGGACAGGTCTGTCACTGTATAACACTGGGGTACAGTACTGGTGGGGACAGGCCTGTCACTGTATAACACTGGGGTACAGTACTGGTGGGGACAGGCCTGTCACTGTATAACACTGGGGTACAGTACTGGTGGGGACAGGTCTGTCACTGTATAACACTGGGGTACAGTACTGGTGGGGACAGGTCTGTCACTGTATAACACTGGGGTACAGTACTGGTGGGCACAGGTCTGTCACTGTATAACACTGGGGTACAGTACTGGTGGGGACAGGTCTGTCACTGTATAACACTGGGGTACAGTACTGGTGGGGACAGGTCTGTCACTGTATAACACTGGGGTACAGTACTGGTGGGGACAGGTCTGTCACTGTATAACACTGGGGTACAGTACTGGTGGGGACAGGTCTGTCACTGTATAACACTGGGGTACAGTACTGGGGGGCACAGGTCTGTCACTGTATAACACTGGGGTACAGTACTGGTGGGGACAGGTCTGTCACTGTATAACACTGGGGTACAGTACTGGTGGGGACAGGTCTGTCACTGTATAACACTGGGGTACAGTACTGGGGGGCACAGGTCTGTCACTGTATAACACTGGGGTACAGTACTGGTGGGGACAGGGCTGTGTATAACACTGGGGTACAGTACTGGTGGGGACAGGCCTGTCACTGTATAACACTGGGGTACAGTACTGGTGGGGACAGGCCTGTCACTGTATAACACTGGGGTACAGTACTGGTGGGGACAGGTCTGTCACTGTATAACACTGGGGTACAGTACTGGGGGGCACAGGTCTGTCACTGTATAACACTGGGGTACAGTACTGGTGGGGACAGGGCTGTGTATAACACTGGGGTACAGTACTGGTGGGGACAGGCCTGTCACTGTATAACACTGGGGTACAGTACTGGTGGGGACAGGCCTGTCACTGTATAACACTGGGGTACAGTACTGTAGTTTCCGGCTGTGCCCTTCCTCCCGCTAATGCTGATTGTTCTCCTGTTTTCTCTCCTGACTATGTAGAATTTCCTGGCGCTGTGTGCTAGTGATTACTACAACGGCTGCCTGTTCCACCGCAATGTCAAAGGCTTCATTGTACAGACCGGAGACCCTACAGGTAACTTCCGCACTCCCTTCGCCCACCATTGGCGGTCGTGCCTTCAGCTGCCGAGGCCCTAAGCTCTGGAATTCCCTCCCTAAACCTCTTTGCCTCACCACCTCTCTTTCCTCCTTTAAGATGCTCCTTAAATCCTCCCTCTTTGAGCAAGCTTGCGATCACCTCTCCTGATAACTCCTTGCGTGTCTCGAGGTCACATTGTGTTTGATAACGCCCCTGTGAAGCACCTTGGAACCTTTTACTACATTAAAGGTGTTATATAAAGCAAGTCGTTCCTTTCCATACTGATGCAGACCTGCCCAACACAATCTGTGGTGTTCATCCCCTCCTTTCGCTGGGATATGGGTCCCAGAGGTGCAGGGCACCGTCTCTGCCCTCCCCAAGTGGTCATTCTTCAAATAGAAACCACGGCAAGCTTCACAGCTGAGTCTAACCCCGTCCCTTCTGGTAGGGTTTGCCAAACGGTGATTTAGGGCGGGATTCGGGCTGATTCACTTTGTGAATCCAGGGACGATGTGGAGCTCCAACTGAAACCAGCTAACTCAGCACAGACTGAGTCGACCCTTGTGGTCTCCAGAGCTCAGTCACTCACTATCTTATCATTGTACACTTCCCCTCGTAATACTCAACAGTCCTTCCTAAACCGTGAAAGAAAGCACAAACTTCCATTTCTACAGTGCGTTTCACAACCTCCGCACGTCCCAAAGCACATCACAGCCAATGGAGTACTTTTGGACTGTGGTCACTGTTGTAATGTAGGAAACGTGGCAGCCAATTTGAGCACAGCAAGCTCCCACAAACAGCAGTGCGATAATGACCAGATCATCTCTTGGGTGTTGTTTGAGGGATAAGTATTGGCCCAGGACACCCCGTTCGTCGAAGAGTGCAGTGGGATCTTTTATGTCCACCTGGGAGGTCAGACGGGGCCTCAGTTTAACGTCTAATCTGAAAGGCGGCACCTCCGACAGTGGAGCACTCCCCCAGTACTGCCCCTCCGACAGTGCAGCACTCCCTCAGTCCTGCCCTCCCTCAGTCCTGCCCTCCGACAGTGCAGCGCTCCCTCAGTACTGCCCCTCCGACAGTGCGGCGCTCCCTCAGTACTGCCCCTCCGACAGTGCGGCGCTCCCTCAGTACTGCCCCTCCGACAGTGCAGCACTCCCTCAGTCCTGCCCTCCGACAGTGCAGTGCTCCCTCAGTACTGCCCCTCCGACAGTGCGGCGCTCCCTCAGTACTGCCCCTCCGACAGTGCGGCGCTCCCTCAGTACTGCCCCTCCGACAGTGCGCCGCTCCCTCAGTACTGCCCCTCCGACAGTGCGCCGCTCCCTCAGTACTGCCCCTCCGACAGTGCGGCGCTCCCTCAGCACTGCCCCTCCGACAGTGCCGCGCTCCCTCAGCACTGCCCCTCCGACAGTGCCGCGCTCCCTCAGCACTGCCCCTCCGACAGTGCCGCGCTCCCTCAGCACTGCCCCTCCGACAGTGCCGCGCTCCCTCAGCACTGCCCCTCCGACAGTGCCGCGCTCCCTCAGCACTGCCCCCCCGACAGTGCCGCGCTCCCTCAGTACTGCCCCCCCGACAGTGCGGCGCTCCCTCAGTACTGCCCCTCCGACAGTGCGGCGCTCCCTCAGCACTGCCCCTCCGACAGTGCGGCGCTCCCTCAGCACTGCCCCTCCGACAGTGCCGCGCTCCCTCAGCACTGCCCCCCCGACAGTGCCGCGCTCCCTCAGTACTGCCCCCCCGACAGTGCGGCGCTCCCTCAGTACTGCCCCTCCGACAGTGCGGCGCTCCCTCAGTACTGCCCCTCCGACAGTGCGGCGCTCCCTCAGTACTGACCCTCCGACAGTGCGGCGCTCCCTCAGTACTGCCCCTCCGACAGTGCGGCGCTCCCTCAGTACTGCCCCTCCGACAGTGCGGCGCTCCCTCAGTACTGCCCCTCCGACAGTGCAGCACTCCCTCAGTACTGCACTGGGAGTGTCAGCCCGGGTTATGGGTTCAAGTCTCTGAAGTGGGGCTTGAACCCACGACCTTCTGACTCCGAGACGAGGGTGCTACCTGCTGAGCCACAGTCGCTGCTTAACCCTGAACACCAGCAGTATTCCCCGTCCCACAGTGGATTCAGAGTCACTGATCCCCATTTAAACAGGGGCACTTCCCTTCCAATCCCTTTGGCCCCTTTCGCTGTACCCCTCCTCGCCTGAAGGGGGGGCTCTTGGCTACACTCTGGCCTGCAGCCACTCTTCGTGTGTGAGTGAAGCAAAGAACTGGGGCGATTGATCCCAAGGGGGAAACTCTTTGTCTCCAAGTGCAGGAGAAACCCCTGTGGAGTCATGTCCAATCCTGAGCCCTAGCGGGTGATTGTGACACCTCAGAACTCTATCCTGTTTACTGTTGTGGAACTGTTTTGGGTCCTTTGTGTTTAATGCTATTCAGATCCACATATTTCTGTATACGTTCTTGGGCATGTGTCGCCCTGAGCAAGTGGTAGTACAGCTGAGTGTCTCGCTGGGCCACTCAGAGGGCAGTTGAGAGTCAGCCACGTTGCTGTGGGTCTGCAGTCACATATAGACCCAGACCGGGTAAGGACGGCAGATTTCCTTCCCTAAAGGACACTAGTGAACCAGATTTATTAAACTGAATTCAAATTCTCAAACTGTTCGGGTGGGATTTGAACTCATTCTCTGGATCACTAGTCCAGTAACATCACCCCTGTTTCACCATGTCCGGAATGTAGCCCTTCGGAGCGATGGCAGCCATTACTGGGAAGCAAGCCTTTGGAGAGGGGCTTTGTTCTGAAGTTATTCAGCTGGCATAATGTAGCCTGGGATCAGGTGTGACTGGACTGGAGTCTGCCATCTGTTCCGAGTTAGTTAGTTCGGTTCTCCTGTGCCGGCTGATGCACGAGGCAACCCATTTCCCCCCTTGCTGATCTCATGCCGATCTCACACCCAGCAGATTGCGGTTCTCCACAGTTGATACTGTTACCTGGACAGGTGGTTCATCTGCCTCACCGCCCTCCCCCACCCCCAGCAAGGTGGATAAAGGGGAACCAGTGGATATGGTATATTTGGGTTTCCAAAAGGCATTCGATAATGTGCCACATAAAAGGTTGCTACACAAGATTAGGGCTCATGGGGTTGGGGGTAATATGGTAGCATGGATAGAGGATCGGTTAACGGACAGAAAACAGAGAGTGGAGATTGGGGATAAACGGGTCATTTTCCGATTGACAGGCTGTAACTAGTGGGATGCCGCAAGGATCAGTGCTTGGGCCTCAGCGATTTATAATCTATATTAATAACTTAAATGAAGGGACTGGGTGCAATGTATCCAAGTTTGCTGACGATACAAAGGTGATCTCATTGAAACATATAAGATTCTGAGGGGAATTGACAGGGTCGATGGAGTGTCTAGAACTAGGGGCATAGTCCCAGGATAAGGGGTCGGCCATTTAAGACTGAGATGAGGAGGTATTTCTTCACCCAGAGGGTTGTGAATCTTTGGAATTCTCTGCCCCAGAGGGCTGTGCATGCTGAGTCTCTGAGTAGATTCAAGGCTGCGATCGATAGATTTTTGGACTCTCGGGGACCGGGCAGGAAGGTGGATTTGAGGTCGAAGATGAGCCCTGATCTTATTGAATGGCGGAGCAGGCTCGAGGGGCCGAATGACCGACTCCTGCTTCTACTCCTTGTGTTCACCCCACCAGGAGGGCGGTGCGCTGCCTTTAGTCTGGCTCCCACCTCTCGGGTTTGGGTGGTCTTACCCAGAGTTATACTGCTGCCACTTTATCTCTCAGGGTCCTAGGAACACGCAAGCTTTGCCACCAGGTCAAGCTACAGCCCCCGGGGGAAGGCTACAGTTATGAGTCTGTTGGACTGGAGCCAGCCCAGTGCCAATGTACTGTTTCGACCCCAGTAAAGCCAGTCTGCATGGTGTGGGAGGGTTGATTGACATGCCCAGACACAGCCATAGGTACCTGGCTGTTTTCTGACAGTTCTGCAGCTCTTTTGGTGTTCATGGAGATAGAGATGAATGTCGAAAGCTGGCTAGGCAAAGCCCGGAGACTGCTCCAGGGGAGAGTTAAAACCCAGAGACTGCTCCAGGGGAGAGTTAAAACCCAGAGACTGCTCCAGGGGAGAGTTAAAACCCAGAGACTGCTCCAGGGGAGAGTTAAAGCCCGGAGACTGCTCCAGGGGAGAGTTAAAGCCCGGAGACTGTTCCAGGGGAGTTAACAAAGCCCGGAGACTGCTCCAGGGGAGTTAACAAAGCCCGGAGACTGCTCCAGGGGAGAGTTAAAGCCCGGAGACTGCTCCAGGAGTGAGTTAAAGCCCAGAGACTGCTCCAGGGGAGAGTTAAAGCCCAGAGACTGCTCCAGGGGAGAGTTAAAACCCGGAGACTGCTCCAGGGGAGTTAACAAAGCCCGGAGACTGCTCCAGGAGAGAGTTAAAGCCCGGAGACTGCTCCAGGGGAGAGTTAAAGCCCGGAGACTGCTCCAGGGGAGTTAACAAAGCCCGGAGACTGCTCCAGGAGAGAGTTAAAGCCCGGAGACTGCTCCAGGGGAGAGTTAAAGCCCGGAGACTGCTCCAGGGGAGAGTTAACAAAGCCCGGAGACTGCTCCAGGGGAGTTAACAAAGCCCGGAGACTGCTCCAGGGGGGAGTTAACAAAGCCCAGAGACTGTTCCAGGGGAGAGTTAAAGCCCGGAGACTGCTCCAGGGGAGAGTTAAAGCCCGGAGACTGCTCCAGGGGAGAGTTAAAGCCCGGAGACTGTTCCAGGGGAGAGTTAACAAAGCCCGGAGACTGCCCCAGGGGAGAGTTAAAGCCCGGAGACTGCTCCAGGGGAGAGTTAAAGCCCGGAGACTGTTCCAGGGGAGAGTTAACAAAGCCCGGAGACTGCCCCAGGGGAGTTAACAAAGCCTGGAGACTGCTCCAGGGGAGAGTTAACAAAGCCCGGAGACTGCTCCAGGAGAGAGTTAACAAAGCCCGGAGACTGCTCCAGGGGAGAGTTAACAAAGCCCGGAGACTGTTCCAGCGGAGTTAACAAAACCCGGAGACTGTTCCAGGGGAGTTAACAAAGCCCGGAGACTGCTCCAGGGGAGTTAACAAAGCCCGGAGACTGCTCCAGGGGAGTTAACAAAGTCTTTATTTATTTAGCTCCATCCCGGGAGGAGTCACGTGTCCCGATATTGTTTACTCTGCTGCCGTTCTGAAAACTGGGAGGAGGTGAGGACTTTGTGTACCTACAGTAATAAGGGGCTCTCTTCGACCCTGGGACACACTACAATTGCCGATATTGAGAGTTACGCCCCTGTTCGGAGGGCGGGAAGGACTTGCTGACGGGAGTGGGAGTTGGTGCTGAGCATCAGCCAAGTGTCTGGGTATAAACCAACAATGTAACCCTGCTGGAGCCCCTGTCCTCTGTACAGCACTGTCTACATTATCCACATCACATTTCAGCTGCCTAGGTCCTAAGCTCTGGAATTCCCTCCCTAAACCTCTCCGCCTCACTATCTCCCTTTCCTCCTTTAAGACACTCCTTAAAACCTCCCTCTTTGACCAAGCTTTTGGTCACCTGCCCTAATATCTCCTTCTGTGACTCGGTGTCAAGTTTTGTTTGATAATCGCTCCTGTGAAGCGCCGCGGGACAGTTTACTACGTTAAAGGTGCTGTATAAATGCGAGAAGTTGTTGTTGTGGCACTTCCCTGCGGTGTGACTTTCCCCACAGGCACTGGGAAAGGAGGGTCCAGTATCTGGGGCAGGAAGTTTGAAGATGAGATCAGTGAGCATCTTAAGGTGAGGAAAAACTTTATTTCAAAACCTTTTGTGCTCGTCAGAATGTGGCGCCCAGTGAGTGGCGGCCCAGTGAGTGGCGGCCCAGTGAGTGGCGACCCAGTGAGTGGCGCCCAGTGAGTGGCGCCCAGTGAGTGGCGCCCAGTGAGTGGCGCCCAGTGAGTGGCGCCCAGTGAGTGGCGCCCAGTGAGTGGCTCCCAGTGAGTGGCTCCCAGTGAGTGGCTCCCAGTGAGTGGCGGCCCAGTGAGTGGCGGCCCAGTGAGTGGCTCCCAGTGAGTGGCTCCCAGTGAGTGGCTCCCAGTGAGTGGCTCCCAGTGAGTGGCTCCCAGTGAGTGGCTCCCAGTGAGTGGCTCCCAGTGAGTGGCTCCCAGTGAGTGGCTCCCAGTGAGTGGCTCCCAGTGAGTGGCTCCCAGTGTGTGGCTCCCAGTGTGTGGCTCCCAGTGTGTGGCTCCCAGTGAGTGGCGCCCCAGTGAGTGGCGCCCAGTGAGTGGCGCCCAGTGAGTGGCGCCCAGTGAGTGGCTCCCAGTGAGTGGCGCCCCAGTGAGTGGCTCCCAGTGAGTGGCGCCCCAGTGAGTGGCGACGCAGTGAGTGGCTCCCAGTGAGTGGCTCCCAGTGAGTGGCTCCCAGTGAGTGGCTCCCAGTGAGTGGCTCCCAGTGAGTGGCTCCCAGTGAGTGGCGCCCAGTGAGTGGCTCCCAGTGAGTGGCTCCCAGTGAGTGGCGCCCCAGTGAGTGGCTCCCAGTGAGTGGCGCCCCAGTGAGTGGTGACGCAGTGAGTGGCTCCCAGTGAGTGGCTCCCAGTGAGTGGCTCCCAGTGAGTGAGTGGCTCCCAGTGAGTGAGTGGCTCCCAGTGAGTGAGTGGCTCCCAGTGAGTGAGTGGCTCCCAGTGAGTGAGTGGCTCCCAGTGAGTGAGTGGCTCCCAGTGAGTGAGTGGCTCCCAGTGAGTGGCTCCCAGTGAGTGGCTCCCAGTGAGTGGCTCCCAGTGAGTGGCTCCCAGTGAGTGGCTCCCAGTGAGTGGCTCCCAGTGAGTGGCTCCCAGTGAGTGGCTCCCAGTGAGTGGCTCCCAGTGAGTGGCGGCCCAGCGAGTGGCGGCCCAGCGAGTGGCGGCCCAGCGAGTGGCGGCCCAGCGAGTGGCTCCCCAGCGAGTGGCGCCCCAGCGAGTGGCGCCCCAGCGAGTGGCGCCCCAGCGAGTGGTGACGCAGTGAGTGGCTCCCAGTGAGTGGCTCCCAGTGAGTGGCTCCCAGTGAGTGGCGCCCAGTGAGTGGCGGCCCAGTGAGTGGCTCCCAGTGAGTGGCTCCCAGTGAGTGGCTCCCCAGTGAGTGGCGGCCCAGTGAGTGGCTCCCAGTGAGTGGCTCCCCAGTGAGTGGCTCCCCAGTGAGTGGCGCCCCAGTGAGTGGCGCCCCAGTGAGTGGCGCCCCAGTGAGTGGCGACGCAGTGAGTGGCTCCCAGTGAGTGGCGCCCCAGTGAGTGGCGCCCCAGTGAGTGGCGCCCCAGTGAGTGGCGACTCACCATCTACCTGTTTATGGTCTGTTTCAGCACAATGTCCGAGGGGTCGTTTCCATGGCAAACAACGGCCCCAACACCAACGCCTCCCAGTTCTTCTTCACGTACGGGAAGCAGCCTCACCTTGACATGAAGTACACGGTGTTTGGGAAGTAGGTTTGAAAAGAAAGACTTACATTTCTATAGCGCCTTTCGCAACCTCGGGTACTCCCAAAGAAGCACTTTTTGAAGTGTAGTCACTGTTGTAATGTAGGAAACTCGGCAGCCTATTTGCGCACAGCAAGCTCCCACAAACAGCAATGTGATAATGACCGGATAATCTGTTTCAGTGATGTTGATTGAGGGATAAATATTGGCCAGGACACCGGGGAGCACTTCCCCCTGCTCTTCAAAATAGTGCCGTGGGATCTTTTACATCCACCTGAGAGCACAGACGGGGCCTCAATTTAACGTCTCATCCAAAAGACGGCACCTCTGACAATGCAGCACTCGGTACTTCCTCAGTATTGCACTGGAGTGTCAGCCTAGATTTTTGTCTCTCAATTGGGACTTGAACCCACAACTATCTGACCCAGAGGTGAGAGTGCTACCCACTGAGACACAGCTGTCGACGTGCGGTCCTCCTGCGGGTGGTGCCCGGGGAGAGGCTCTCCTGGGAGTGGAGGGCAGCTGCTTGACAGCGTTGTTCAGCTGCTCTGCTCACGCACTCTGTCCTTACGGGGATATGTGCAGAATAACAAAACACTACAACAGACACAATGAGCCGAATGGCCGCCTCCTGTGCGTCAATTTCTGTGATTCTGTGAACACGGGCCTGCCTCCCACTCTGATTGGGCTGATCTTTATATATCTGTGGACAACAACAGAATAAATTACAAATATACTTAATATTCTGTAAGTTACTGTGTCGACATTTATAATGGGAAATACCCCTGTAAACCTTGACCACATCGCCCTTAACCTTCTGAATTCTAGGGAATACAGCCCTAGTTTGTATAATCTCTCCTCCTAATTTAACCCTTGGAATCCAGGTATCATTCTGAACTGAATTAACCCACTCTCCCCCTCTCTCCGCAGAGTAATCGACGGGCTAGAGACACTTGATGAGCTGGAGAAGCTTCCGGTAAATGAGAAGACATTCCGACCTCTGACCGAAGTACACATCAAAGATGTTGTTATTCACGCCAACCCGTTCGCACTCTGATCCCAGGTCGGCCGACAGACCAGAGGCTCCTGTGGGAATGAGGACCCCGAGCAAGATGGTGGGATTCCACTGAGAGCGAATGAAAATCAGATCAGTGAGAGCGCCGCTCTCCACGACCCACCATCAGACCTCGGCCTTTCCCTCTGCTCAATTCAACACGATCCACGGAAATAACCATCGACCTGGGTGTGTCACACGGACCACAGGGGGCTGGGCAGCAGGTTTCCACTCTCGATCTCCCACTCTCCTCTCGTTCCTCTCTTCACCTCTCTCTGTCTTGCCACCTCTCTCTCTTCTCCCTCTCTTTCTCCTCGCCCTCTCACTGCCTCTTTCTCCCTCTCCGCCTCTCTTTATCTCCTCTCTCGCTCTCTCCCTCTTTCTCTCCACCTCTTTCTCTCTCCCCATCCCCCTCTCTCCCTCCCTCCCTCCTCTCTCCCTCCTCTCTCCCTCCCTCCTCCCTCCTCCCTCTCTCCCTCCCTCCCTCCCTCCCTCCCTCCTCCCTCTCTCCCTCCTCCCTCCCTCCCTCCCTCCTCTCTCTCCCCTCCCTCCCTCCCTCTCTCTCATTCGAGTTCCTAGGCCTTTGAATGGAAGGAATCACAAGTTGAATTGTGTTCCTAAACAGAAGGTGCTGGGCCCACTCCCCCAGACCGTGTCGGAGGAGAGAACGGACAAGTTAAAGCTTCAGGTGTAAACCCTCCGTCAGAACGCACCTGGTGACTCTTCCCAGCTCGATCTTTTAATTTCACATTTCCAGCAGGATTTTAGTTTCTGTTTATATTTTGTCTCTTCTCTCTCTCTCTCTCTCTCTCCCCCCCCCCCCCCCCCCCCCCCACAAAGCTGGATCCTGAGCTTTCTCATTGTGTCAATGAGCCAGCAGCAGAGAGTTGTCCGTGTGGGCAGTCACTGCACTGGGTGATGCAGTTACTAACTGGGGCATCTGTTATTTGATGTCTCTTCTATAAAACATTCAGTCTGTGTCGCTGTTAACCCAGTGTGCGTTTAGATTTAAATAAACTGGGGCGTTTGTGTAGAGTTCTTAAAGCTAGACTTATTTGACATGAATATTTTTCTATAAGATGAAATAAAAAGCCTTATTTCTGAGTAGCTCGTGTTAAGGGCACTACCCTCTATATCGGGTGATGGTACAAATGCTGATCCAGGAGATGGGATTATCTATGGGTAAAGATTGTTGTCGTCCTCTGCTCTCAGTCCCGTCTGTGGACTTGCAGCCAGTGCCCTGGATATACTCCAGCTCCAATCAAATGGCAGTCCTGACAAGACCAGACCTTGTTCGTGCGACGTGACCCTAATGCACCCTGGCACTAGTCCCAGGAATGGCTCAGCTCGGAGTTTAGCTGGGATAGAGAACGCTGCTTGCAGGGTGTCTGGTCAGTTGGCGGGGTGTCGGGTCAGTTCATAGAAACATAGAAGATAGGAGCAGGAGTAGGCCATTCGGCCCCTCGAGCCTGCTCCGCCATTCAGTGAGATCATGGCTGATCATCCAAACTCAGTACCCGGTCCCTGCTTTCTCCCCATATTCCTTGATCCCTTTAGCCTTAAGAAATATATCCAACTCCTTTTTGAATATATTTAATGAATTGGCCTCTACTGCCTTCTGTGGTAGAGAATTCCACAGGTTCACCACTCTCTGGGTGAAGAAATTCCTCCTCATCTCTGTCCTAAATGGCTCACTCCTTATCCTTAGACTGTGACCCCTGGTTCTGGACTCCCCCGACCATCGGGAACATCCTGCATCTAGTCTGTCTAGTCCTGTTAGAATTTTATAAGTTTCAATGAGATAAGGCGACCAAAACTGCACACAATACTCAAGGTGTGGTCTCACCAAGGCCCTGTACAACTGCAGCAAGACATCCTTGTTCCTGTACTCGAATCCTCTCGCTACGAAGGCCAACATACCATTTGCCTTCTTAACCGCCTGCTGCACCTGCATGCTTACCTTCAGCGACTGGTGCACAAGGACACCCAGGTCTCGTTGCACTTCCCCTTCTCCCAATCTATAGCCATTCAGATAATAATCTGCCTTCCTGTTTTTGCCACCAAAGTGGATAACCTCGCATTTATCCACATTATACTGCATCTGCCATACATCTGCCCAATCACCCAACCTGTCCAATCATACTGGAGTTTCTCAGCATCCTCCTCACAGCACACACGCCCACCCAGCTTTGTGTCGTCTGCAAACTTGGAGATACTACATCTAGTTCCCTCGTCTAGATCATTAATATATATTGTGAATTGCTGGGATCCTAGCACCGATCCCTGCGGTACCCCGCTAGTCACCGCCTGCCACTCGGAAAAAGACCCGTTTATTCCAACTCGTTGCTTCCTGTCTGCCAGCCAGTTCTCTATCCAAGTCAGTACCTTGCCCCCAATCCCATGTGCCTTAACCTTACACGCTAATCTCTTAAGTGGGACCTTATCGAAAGCCTTCTGAAAGTCCAAATACACCACATCCACTAGTTCCCCCTTATCCTACCAGTTACATCCTCAAAAAATTCCAGTAAATTAGTCAAGTACGATTTACCTTTTGTAAATCCATGTTGCCTTCAGGCTTGTTTTTTTAACACTCTTAGAACTATTATTTACTGTGGCCATGTTTGATTTAAACCCTTGACTTCTCTGCCTGCCACTTTTGCTTTTCTCCTTCCTGTCTTTTGCTTCTATCCTTATTTCCCATTCCTCTGTCTCCCTGCACAGGTTCCCAACCCCCTGCCATTTTAGTTTAAACCCTCCCCAACATAAGAACGTAAGAAATAGGAGCAGGAGTAGGCCAATCGGCCCCTCGAGCCTGCTCCGCCATTCAATAAGATCATGGCTGATCTGATCCTAACCGCCAATCCACTATCACAGAACCATCTCCTGAATCTAACAGAATTAGACACACGAAATAGGAGCAGGATCAGGCTACACGGCCCCTGGGCCCGCTCCGCTACCCACAGGGCCATGACCGATCCGAACCTAGACTCATGTCCAAATTCCTGCCCGCTCCCCGTAACCTTTAATTCCCTTTACTTCTAGGAAACTGTCTATTTCTGTTTTAAATTTATGTAATGATGTAGCTTCCACAGCTTTTTGGGGCAGCATATTCCATGGACCTACCACCCTCTGAGTGAAGTAGTTCCTCCTCATCTCAGTTTTGAAAGAGCAGCCCCTTATTCTAAGACTATGCCCCCTAGTTCTAGTTTCACCCATCATCGGGAACATCTTCCCCGCATCCACCCGATCCAACCCCTTCACAATCTTATATGTTTCAATAAGATCGCCTCTCATTCTTCTGAACTCCAATGAGTAGAGTCCCAATCTACTCAACCTCTCCTCATATGTCCATCCCCGGGATTAACCGAGTGAACCTTCTTTGTACTGACTCGAGAGCAAGTATGTCCTTTCTTAAGTATGGACACCAAAACTGTACGCTGTATTCCAGGTGCGGTCTCACCAATACCTTGTACAACTGAAGCAATACCTCCCTATTTTTATATTCTATCCCCCTAGCAATGAAAGCCAACATTCCATTGGCCGCCTTAATCACTTGCTGCACCTGCATACTAACCTTTTGAGTTTCGTGCACCAGGACCCCCAGATCCCTTTGTACTTCAGTACTTTCCAGTTTCTTGCCATTTAAGATAATAACTTGCTCTACGATTTTTCCTGCCAAAGTGCATAACCTCACACTTTCCAGTATTGTATTCCATCTGCCAAATCTCTGCCCACTTACTTAGCCTGTCTATGTCCCCTTGCAGGTTTTTTATGTCCTCCTCACTCACTACTTTCCCTCCCATCTTAGTATCACCTGCAAACTTTGATATGTTACACTCGGTCCCCTCCTCCAAATCGTTAATATAGATTGTAAAGAGTTGGGGACCCAGCACTGACCCCTGCGGAACACCACTAGTTACTGATTGCCAGTCTGAGAATGAACCATTTATCCCAACTCTCTGCCTTCTGTTAGATAGCCAATCCTCTATCCATGCCAGAATATTACCCCCAATCCCGTGATTTTTTATCTTAAGCAATAATCTTTTGTGTGGCACCTTGTCAAATGCCTTTTGGAAGTCTAAATACACTACGTCCACAGTTTGTACTGGTCCCACCTCCCCCAGAACCGGTTCCAATGTCCCAGGAATTTGAATCCCTCCCCCTTGCACCATTCCTCCAGCCACGTATTCATCTGAAATATCCTTCTATTTCTACTCTGACTAGCATGTGGCACTGGTAGCAATCCTGAGATTACTACCTTTTTGAGGCCCTATTTTTTAATTTACCTCCTAACTCCCTATATTCAGCTTTTAGGACCTCATCCTGGTTTTTACCTATATCATTGGTACCTATATGCACCACGACAACTGACTGTTCACCCTCCCTTTCCAGAATGCTCTGCAGCTGCTCCGAGATATCCTTGACCCTTGCCCCAGGGAGGCAACATACCATCCTGGAGTCTCGTTTGCGGCCGCAGAAACGCCTATCTATTACAATAGAATAATCTATTACTATAGCTCTCCCACTCTTTTTACTCCTGTGCAGCAGAACCACCCACGGTGCCAGGAAGTTGGCTGCTGCTGTCTTCCCCCCCCCCCCCCCCCCAACAATATCCAAAGTGGTATATCTGTTTGAGAGGGCGATGGCTACAGGGGACCCCTGCACTACCTGCCTGCACCTACTACTATGCTTGGCGGTCACCTGTTCCCTTCCTGCCTGTGCAGCCTTTACCTGCAGTCGTCGTCTTATCGTGTCCACGGACAGTCTTTCAATAGCCCAGCCAGAACTGGACACATTTTTGCGCCTTGTTGTTGAATTCGGCAAGATCTGCAACAGTGCAGGGTTCCTCTAACCAACTGATTAAACGTGATAGCCACGATGTCCTCAGCGTCGCGAATGCTCCAGTATGTATCCATTCGCAGCTCCAGCGCCGCAATGCGGTCTGCCCGTAGCTGCAGCTGGTTACACTTCCCGAGGTGTCTGGTCAGTTTGCGGGGTGCCGGGTCAGTTCACGGGGTGTCCAACTGGACAGTGTTCAAGGTGGGTCTGACCAGAACGGGACACAGTACTCTGAATGGATTTTGTATTCTAAAACATTTCTGTTAGCCACATTAGAGCTTTCAAAATACGTTATTTTTAGAGTACTTTTGTGTTGCAACAGGAATTCAATCCTCTGCCCCCCCAGCCCTTCGACCCTCTGCCCCTCCCAGCCCTTCGACCCTCTGCCCCTCCCAGCCCTTCGATCCTCTGCCCCTCCCAGCCCTCCGATCCTCTGCCCCTCCCAGCCTTTCGACCCTCTGCCCCTCCCAGCCCTTCGATCCTCTGCCCCCCCCAGCCCTTCGATCCTCTGCCCCTCCCAGCCCTTCGATCCTCTGCCCCTCCCAGCCCTCCGATCCTCTGCCCCCCCAGTCCTTTGACCCTCTGCCCCTCCCAGCCCTCCGATCCTCTGCCCCTCCCAGCCCTCCGATCCTCTGCCCCTGCCAGCCCTCCGATCCTCTGCCCCCCCCAGCCCTCCGATCCTCTGCCCCTCCCAGCCCTTCGACCCTCTGCCCCTCCCAGCCCTTCGATCCTCTGCCCCTCCCAGCCCTCCGATCCTCTGCCCCCCCAGTCCTTTGACCCTCTGCCCCTCCCAGCCCTCCGATCCTCTGCCCCTCCCAGCCCTTCGATCCTCTGCCCCTCCCAGCCCTCCGATCCTCTGCCCCTGCCAGCCCTCCGATCCTCTGCCCCCCCCAGCCCTTCGATCCTCTGCCCCTCCCAGCCCTTCAATCCACTGCCTCTCCCAACTCAAAAATATAAGTTAGATTTTAACACAGGCAAAATCCATTCTGCCGCACATTAGCTAACCTCACCTGTGCTGTAATTCTGTTAGTTCTACCCTGTTCCTGGCTGTGGTATAATTGGACTGTTACAGTCTACTTTCTCTGTTTAGAAATTTCATCGATGGCTGTGACACACCTAGAACTTTCCTTTATATAGTGTCTCCCAGAGTGGTTGGAAGTGGGTCGAGGTGTCCCACAGGGTTCTCTTCACTGTGTGGAGCAAGGATTTGGATACAGGACTAGAGGGAGTGGTGACCCCATTTTCAGATGGAAACACAATAGGAGGTATAGTTAATTCTTAGAGCAAAGGAAGTTACAAAGAGCTGTTGATAAGATGGGGGAATGGGCTAAAATGTGGGAGCTGGAATTCAATGTCAGTAAGTGTGAGGAGATGCACTTTGTTAAAAAAAAATACCAGCAGTAATTATACTGTGACTGGAAGTAGGCTCGGGGCTGTGGGGAGCAGACGGATTTGGGGAAGTAGGCTCGGGGCTGTGGGGGAGCAGAGGGATTTGGGGAAGTAGGCTCGGGGCTGTGGGGGAGCAGGGGGATTTGGGGAAGTAGGCTCAGGGCTGTGGGAGAGCAGAGGGATTTGGGGAAGTAGGCTCGGGGCTGTGGGGAGAGCGGAGGGATTTGGGGAAGTAGGCTCGGGGCTGTGGGAGAGCAGAGGGATTTGGGGAAGTAGGCTTGGGGCTGTGGGGAGAGCGGAGGGATTTGGGGAAGTAGGCTCGGGGCTGTGGGGGAGCAGAGGGATTTGGGGAAGTAGGCTTGGCTGTGGGGAAGAGCAGAGGGATTTGGGGAAGTAGGCTCGGGGCTGTGGGGAGAGCGGAGGGATTTGGGGAAGTAAGCTCGGGGCTGTGGGGGAGCAGAGGGATTTGGGGAAGTGGGCTCGGGGCTGTGGGGAAGAGCAGAGGGATTTGGGGAAGTAGGCTCGGGGCTGTGGGGGAGCAGAGGGATTTGGGGAAGTAGGCTCGGGGCTGTGGGAGAGCAGAGGGATTTGGGGAAGTGGGCTCGGGGCTGTGGGATCAGAGGGATTTGGGGAAGTAGGCGCGGGGCTGTGGGATCAGAGGGATTTGGGGAACAGGCTCACAGGACATTAAAGCAGCTCCTCAGGGTGATAAGGCTGTAAAAATACTAATGGAAATCTAGGTTTTATCACCAGGTACAGAATATAAAAGACGAGATAATGAGGAGCCGATATAAGACCTCGGTTAGCATGCTGTGCGCACTATTGCGGTCCACACTATAACAAGGATTCTAGGCCTTTTGATCTGGAGTTTTTGGGGCCTGTTCTTGTGAACAAGGTAAGACCTATGGAGCAGGGACTGTCCGGGCCATGGACGTTGGGGAAGCCTTAGCAAGGACGGAGCGATAAACTAGAAAATTCTAGACCTATTCGTCTAAGGTCTGTTGTGGGGAAGTTTCTAGAATCTGTTGTTAGGGCCAGAGTGACTGAGCACTTGGACAAACGAGCTGGTCAGAGAGTCAGCGTGGATTGTAATGGGTAAGTCATGTCTAACAAACATAGTTCAATTTTTTGAGAAGATAACTAACATGCAAGCTAAAGGAGTGTCTATGGATGTCCTTGCGGGGCGGTTAGTGCTGTGGGGGAGGGATTAAACTAATTTGGCAGGAGGAGGTTCATCATGGTGAAGCATTAGAGAGGAGAAATAAGGTGCACAGAGGACTGAGAGACACAAACAGTATTGGAATAAAGAGTCGTTCAGAAATAGGCGGGATCAGACGGGGAAAATGCAAGGCAGACTAGGATGGGTTTGGAGTGCATGTGCATAAAAGGAATGGTGGGGCCGATTAGGGACCAAAAAGGAGATGATCTTGTGGAGGCAGGGGCATGGTTGAGGTATTAAATCTGCCTTCACAAAACACGAGGTTCTAAAGGAGGAGAGTGTAGAGAAATTGGATCGGATCAACATAGGTAACGAGGAAATGCATGAAAGGTTGGCAGTGCTCAAAGTAGAAAAGTCACCCAGTCCTGATGGGATGCATCCTAGGTTACTGAGGGAAGTCAGGGTGGAGATAGCAGAGGCTCTGGCCACAATCTCCTTCGATATGGGGGTGGTGCCAGAGGACTGGAAGATTGCAAATGTTACACCCCTCCAGGGAGAGGCATAACCCAGCAATGACACACCAGTCAGACTAACGGTGGTGGTGGGGAAACCTTTAGAGACACTAATCCGAGACAAAATTGTCACTTGGAAAACTGGATTAATAAATGGAAGCCTGTACGGATTTGTTATAGGCAAATCATGTTTGACTAACTTGACTGAGTTCTTTGATGTAGTAGCAGAGGGTTGATGAGGGTAGTGTGGTTGATGTTGTGTATATGGACTTTCAAAAGGCATTTGATAAAGTACTGCATAATAGACCTGTTAGCAAAATTGAAGCCCATGGGATTAAAGGGACAGTAACAGCGTGGATACAAACTTAGCTAAGGGACAGAAAGCAGAGAGTAGTGGTGAACGGTTGTTTTTCAGACTGGAGGGAAGTATACAGTGATGTTCCCAGGGGTCGGTATTGGGACCACTGCTCTTTTTGATATATATTAATGACCTGGACTTGGGCATAATTTCAACATTTGCAGATCACACGAAACTCGTAAATGTAGTAAACAACGAGTGCAGTGTATCCAAGTTGCTGATCATACAGAGCTAGGTGGGAAAATAAGCTGTGAGGAGAACACAAAGAGGCTGCAAAGGAATATACAACAGAAAATGCTGGAAAAATTTAGCAGGCCAGGCAACATCCGTGGAGAGAGAAATAGAGTCAACGTTTCGAGTCAAACTCTTTGTCAAGACTGGAAAGGCACAGGGAATGAAATAGATTGAGGCGCCAGGCTGGGAGAGAACAAAAGAGAAGAGACATTAAGAGGTATTCAAAACGAGACGAGATGGTGATTGGACTAGTGGAGACAAAAGACGGCTCTAGGTGTGAAATGTGCTATCAGAATGGGAGACAGCTGCCATGTGGGAGAGAGAAAGGAGGGGGGGGGAAAGGCCAAAACAAAGGTGGGGATAAAAAATAAGTAAAAATGCAATGGGGGCCGAGGTTACGATCTGAAATTTTGAATACCTCTTAATGTCTCTTCTCTCTTGTTCTCTCCCAGCCTGGCCTCTCAATCTATTTCATTCCCTGTGCCTATCCAGTCTTGACAAAGAGCTTGACGCGAAACGTTGACTCTACTTCTCTCTCCACGGATGTTGCCTGGCCTGCTGAGTTTTTCCAGCTTTTTCTGTTGTTATTTCGGATTTCCAGCATCCGCAGTATTTTGCTATCGTGCAAAGGAATATAGACAGGTTACGTGATTCTGCAAGAAGGTGGCAGATGGAGTATAATGTGGGGAAGTGTGAAATTATCCACTTTGGTAGGAAGAATGGAAAAGCAGAATATTTTTTAAGAGGTGAGAGACTAGTAAATGTTGGGAGTTCAGAGGGATTTGGGTGTCCTTGTACACAAATCACAGAAAGTTAACATGCAGGTACAGCAAGTAATGAGGAAGGCAAATGGTATGTTGGCCTTTATTACAAGGGGGGTTGGAATACAAGAGTAAGGAAGTCTTGCTGCAATTATACAGGGCTTTGGTGAGTGAGACCACACCTGGAGTACTGTGTGCAGTTTTGTTCTCTTTACCTGAGGAAGGATATACTTGCCTTGGAGGCGGTGCAACGAAGGTTCACGCGATTGATTCCTGGGATGAGAGGGCTGTCCTATGAGGAGAGATTGGGCCTATATTCTCTGGAGTTTAGAAGAATTAGAGGTGATTTAGTGTCATCCCATAGGGATCTGTGTTGGGGCCTCACCTCTTCACTGTATTTATTAACGGCTTAGATGGCGGGATAGAGAGCCACATGTCCAAGTTTACCGATGACACAAAGATGGGCGGCATTGTAAGCAGTGTAGATGGAAGCATAAAATTACAGAGACATTAATAGATTAAGTGAATGGGCAAAACTGTGGCATATGGATTTCAATATAGGCAAGCGTGTGGTCATGTAAGATACACTAGTTGTGTATACATTTATCCGTAGGATTAGGATTTGGTTTAATCTCTTATGATTAAAGTTTTTGGTTTCTTTTTACTTAATGAAATGGTTAAAAGTTGTTCATTCCCAGGGTGCTGTAGGCTTTGATGTGTCGGGGTACTATTTAGGTGACACTGTTTTAATTGAAACACTGGATGTAAGATGTGTGACTTGTTTTTATGGCCACAGTGAGAAACTGTTAAACCAAGGCAGGTTTGAGATAAGGAGATGGAACAATGGATGAACAGGATAAAAACAAGTGGTATCTGTTATCTTGTAGGGAATACATCTTTCTAGGGGTCTTGGTCACAATGCCATAATCAATCAGCAATGAAAGTCATTCTGAGAATCACACTATAAGATCTTGAGCTTTTCTTTAGAAATTTGTAGTGAAGATCAGAACTGGAAAGGAACAACAACTACATGTCTCTGCCGGGGAAAGAACACGCGGTAGTATTGTTTATTTCTCTCTGTGTCTAATGCTTATTGTGCGTATATGGGCTTGGTCCAACACAATAAAAGGATATTTGTTGCATCCATATTTTGAGTCGGGCATCGAACTTGTTACATAATTGTCGAGCGATGCAGGACCTGATTAGTAACTCTCCTGATTGTGTGAGACCCAGTGCCGAGGACTTAGTTTTCTACCTGAACAAAGTCATCGAGTGTATGGGTTTAATCCTGCAGTAGTTCGATAATGAAGCAGTCCATGCCCACATGCAGCAAGACCTGGATGACATTCAGGCTTGGGCTGATAAGTGGCAGGTAACATTCGCTCCACACAAGTGCCAGGCAATGACTATCTCCAACAAGCGAGAGTCTAACCACCTCCCCTTGATCGTCAACGGCATTACCAGCGCCGAATCCCCCACCATCAACATCCTGGGTGTCACCATTGACCAGAAACTTACCTGGACCAGCCACATAAATACTGTGGCAACAAGAGCAGGTCAGAGGCTGGGTATTCTGCGGTGAGTGTCTCACCTCCTGACTCCCCAAAGCTGTTCCACCATCTACAAGGCACAAGTAAGGAGTGTGATGGAATACTCTCCACGTGCCTGGATGAGTGCAGCTCCAACAACACTCAAGAAGCTCGACACCATCCAGGACAAAGCTGCCCGCTTGATTAGCACCCCATCCACCACCTTAAACATTCACTCCCTCCACCACCGGCGTACCGTGGCTGCAGGGTGTACCATCTACAAGATGCACGACAGCAACTCACCAAGGCTTCTTCGGCAGCACCTCCCAAACCCACGACCTCTTCTACCTAGAAGGACAAGGGCAGCAGGCGCATGGGAACACCACCACCTCCAAGTTCCCCTCCAAGTCACACACCATCCTGACTTATAAGTATATTGCAGATCCTTCATTGTCGCTGGATCAAAATTCTGGAACTCCTCCCTAAGCACTGTGGGAGTACCTTCACCACACGAACTGCAGCGGTTCATGAAGGCGGCTCACCACCACCTTCTCAAGGGCAATTAGGGATGGGCAATAAATGCTGGCCTTGCCAGCGACGCCCACATCCCATAAACGAATTTTTAAAAACCATGGCGGCTGTCAGGAAAGCTGCTCAATAGAAGCTTATCGTGAGGCGTTGGTCTCTGTAATGACCAAAACGTGACCCACAGAGAGGGGTTGGTGAGTGAGAAAAAGGTGACATGAAAAACAGCGAGGCATTTTTTAAAGAATCGCGGCTCACTTCTGTGCGCAGAGAAGTGAAAATAGAGTAAGTGATCGGTTAAAAGAGAGAGCGCCACGACGATTGGAGGAGGTACCCGTTGTGCTGGCTCAGTTACAGCTCACAGGCCAGGGAGTCAGCGGGCAACACAGGAACCGGATATTTCACACACACAGCACAGCAGATTGAAACAGGAATAAAAACAGAAAATGCTGGAAATACTCAGCTGGTCAGGCAGCATCTGTGGAGAGAGAAACAGAGTTAACCTTTCAGCTCGATGACCTTTCATTAGCGCTCTGACGAAGGGTCATCGACCTGAAACGTTAACTCTGTCTCTCTCTCCACAGATGCTGCCTGACCTGCTGAGTATTTCCAGCATTTTCTGTTTTTATTTCAGATTTCCAGCATCCGCAGTATTTTGCTATTGTATTGAGATTGAATCAGGAGTTCGGAGCTGCTCCAGCCTTGCTTGAGTTTATGACCCGGCCAATGAGAGCGGTGGATCACACGCAATGGGAATGAAACATTTCTGAATTACAGGGAATGTTAAATAGACCGGAGCTCTGGCCTCCGCTCACTTAGGGCAAGGCTGGAGACTGAACAGATGGGTCCGACAACAATGATGTAAATTGGGATCATTTGAAGCAAGAGGCTACATGTGACCGTAATGCCGAGTGTGCTGAGGTGGGACCGGGGAGGGGGGGAGCACGGTAGCGCTGCCAGTGTCCCAGATTGTTAACACTATTCAAGCAATACGGGTGGAGCAGTCACCAGTACACCCTCGGCTGATAAACCTATGTTGCCGCAAGCTATCAGTGCGAGCTCGGAATGATCAAGGATGGGGATACCCCGGTTGGTGTCTCGGGCGGGTGAATGGGGAATTGGAGAATGGGGAATACACGAAGGTGCTCAGGGCTGCACTCCTCTCTCAATCCTAACACCCTCCTCCCAGCCAGCACACCGGCAGAAAGCGGAATCGACATTCTGCAGTTACTGGGTGTGGGTCAGTTGAATATAATGCTTCAATGTGGACAGACTCGAGCTCCTCTAGATTACCCTGCGCATTGGCAACTCGGCTGTGGGATTTGTCTGAATTGGCGCAGCCCACAGGGGCTCCTCTGCAAGGTGGGGGGTCCAGCCCCCAATCCAAGGGCCGATACCCTGTTTAAACAGACCCAAGTGCACCTGCTGGTGAAGAGAGCCATGGGGCATCAATAATAACAACCACCCGCACCCCCCCCCCCCCCCCCGGAGTAATACTATTAAACTGCCTCTCAGGCATGGGGCATTGCGAAGGATCACCACAGCCCCAGTAAAATGCCAGTGAGCGCTGTTGATAATTCAGAGACTTCACCTCAATTCGCAAGCAACTCTGGTGGCGATCGGTGACAGCGGTACTGGGGCACCTGGCACGGTGCTGCCAGCCTCGACAACCACAATCAGCGGCGTAAAAATGGATCGCCCAAAGTCAGCCCCTTGGAGCAACAATTGGGACAGCTCATTGCTTGGATGAGAGAAACATAGAAGATAGGAGCAGGAGTCGGCCATTCGGTCCCTCGAGCCTGCTCCGCCATTCAGTGAGATCATGGCTGATCATTCAAATTCAGTACCCTGTCCCTGCTTTCTCCCCATATCCCTTGATCGCTTTAGCCTTAAGAAATATATCTAACTCCTTCTTGAATATATTTAATGAATTGGCCTCTACTGCCTTCTGTGGTAGAGAATTCCACAGGTTCACCACTCTCTGGCTGAAGAAATTCCTCCTCATCTCTGTCCTAAATGGCTTACCCCTTATCCTTAGACTGTGACCCCTGGTTCTGGACTCCCCGCCATCGGGAACATCCTTCCTGCATCTAGTCTGTCCAGTCCTATTAGAATTTTATAAGTGGATGAGTGAGAATGGTAAAGCTGTGGCCAGGGCTCCATCAGCCGCTCCGCCCGACTGCAAGGATTGGGAGCCCACACAATGGCGAGCCAGTGGCGGGGGTCGGTGTGATCACAGTGACCATCTTCTTGTTTCTCTCATTATTAATGGAGGCCAAGGACAGAATGTGTTAACAGACACTGGAGCGACTGTTCCCACCATTCACAGCCCATCTCCTGAATGTCACCCTGAGGCAACATTGAGGGTTCCCTGAGCCAGGCGCACGGAATTCAGGAGGCGCAGATACAGGTCATTAATGTGATGAGAATGATGAGCTGTGAAGGTAGTTTCGGGTCCGATTTTCTCCAGTGTTGTGGTCTGAGGGTGGATTATACCAACAATGTATTCTGGTTTCACCAAGGGATCCCCTCTCTGAGCGGGCTGTGCCAGTCACACTCGCAGTGTTTGCGATGAAGAGAGCCGAGCTCTACCGCTCACCATCAGACCCAGACCCAGACCCAGATATACAGGCGCTATTAACACAGGACACTGCGGTGTTTGCGATGAAGAGAGCCGAGATCTACTGCTCACCATCAGACCCAGACCCAGATATACAGGCGCTATTAACACAGGACACGGTGGTGTTTGCGATGAAGAGAGCCAAGATCTACTGCTCACCATCAGACCCAGACCCAGATATACAGGCACTATTAACACAGGACACGGCGGTGTTTGCGATGAAGAGAGCCGAGATCTACCGCTCACCATCAGACCCAGACCCAGATATACAGGCGCTATTAACACAGGACACGGTGGTGTTTGCGATGAAGAGAGCCGAGATCTACCGCTCACCATCAGACCCAGACCCAGATATATAGGCACTATTAACACAGGACACGGCGGTGTTTGCGATGAAGAGAGCCGAGATCTACCGCTCACCATCAGACCCAGACCCAGATATACAGGCACTATTAACACAGGACACGGCGGTGTTTGCGATGAAGAGAGCTGAGCTCTACCGCTCACCATCAGACCCAGACCCAGATATACAGGCACTATTAACACAGGACACGGCGGTGTTTGCGATGAAGAGAGCTGAGCTCTACCGCTCACCATCAGACCCAGACCCAGATATACAGGCACTATTAACACAGGACACGGCAGTGTTTGCGATGAAGAGAGCTGAGCTCTACTGCTCACCATCAGACCCAGACCCAGATATACAGGCACTATTAACACAGGACACGGTGGTGTTTGCGATGAAGAGAGCTGAGCTCTACCGCTCACCATCAGACCCAGATATACAGGCACTATTAACACAGGACACGGCAGTGTTTGCGATGAAGAGAGCTGAGCTCTACCGCTCACCATCAGACCCAGAACCAGATATACAGGCGCTATTAACACAGGACACGGTGGTGTTTGCGATGAAGAGAGCCAAGCTCTACTGCTCACCATCAGACCCAGACCCAGATATACAGGCACTATTAACACAGGACACGGCGGTGTTTGCGATGAAGAGAGCCGAGATCTACCGCTCACCATCAGACCCAGATATACAGGCACTATTAACACAGGACACGGCGGTGTTTGCGATGAAGAGAGCCGAGATCTACCGCTCACCATCAGACCCAGACCCAGATATACAGGCGCTATTAACACAGGACACGGCGGTGTTTGCCAGGCACAAGCAGGACCATGAGCAGCTGAAGGGAAAGGAAGAGTACATTCACCACACGGACTGCAGCGGTTCAAGAAGGCAGCTCACCACCACCTTCTCAAGGGGCAACTAGGGATGGGCAATAAATGCTGGCCTTGCCAGCGACGCCCACATCCCATAAAAATGACTATAAGAAAAGAGGTTAGCGGGCTGATGCTTGTTAATGATGAGCAGCACCCTACTCCAGCTGAGAGCCACCCTGCACTGCAGGCTGCGGTCCAGGCGCTGTTACAGCAGGGGGTTTGATGGCAGGGCACTTTCATCACCAAGTTGACCAGATGGGAGTTGGTGTTTTGCCATTGATTATCAGAAGTTAAATCCAGTGACTCCAGCCTGCTCTCCGGTGGTGAGAGGGGCCCCCACATTATTACCCTGAATGCCAAGGAAAGCTAAATGGTTCTCCAGAGGCGATATCTCCGAAGGGTTCTGGAGTATTCCTGTGAAGATGGAGGACCAATATGAATATGCAGCATACCTGGACTGGCCTGCCACAGGAGTTTCATCATTCTCCCGCTATTTTCTATTGGAGAATAGCTGCAGCGCTCAGTACCTTTTCACCTCCAGATTGCTTGTTACAGTATGTCGAGGATTTGCTTCTTCCCACCCAAAACCGCGACCAACATACACAAGGGCTCCAGGAACTGCCGCAGCAGCTGACAGATCCTGGTCTTAACATTAGCCCTCACAAGGCCAATCTGCGACCTGAAATTACTTTCCTCGGCATTAACATCTCGGATGAAGGACGCAGCCCTGACCAACATACAGTAGATGTGATCCACAGACAGCCCCTGCCTGCTTCCAGAACAGCATTGCGATCCTTTCTGGGGTTGGTGGGCTACCAGCGATCATCTATTCCACAATTTTCTGAGCTGGCCAGACCACTGTATGGCCTACCGAACCTCAGGATAAAGAACTTGAAGATAACTGGAGAGGAGCACACACCAGGGCAATCGGACAGTTGAAAGCTGCAGTGATGATAGCCTCTCACCTTTCCTCACCCGATCCGGATAAAGCATGCCACCTGGAAATCGCTGCTACTGCTCAAAGCTTGGCTGCAGTTTTATGCCAAAATGTTCAGAACAAACTGCTTCCCGTTGCATTTGCCTCACGGATTCTGACAGGGGTGGAGGAGACATATGCCTGTGAGAGACATGTATTGGCCACTTTTTGGGCAGTCCAATATTTACCTCTATCACAGGTCTGCAGTCGCTGATTTTTTACTCTCCTCATACACCCTTGAATCCCCTAAAGCAAGGAGGAGACGCTCTGGTTGCCTCTGCGAGGCTGAACCCTTGGACTTTGTTCCTCATGGAGTGTGATTTGCACATCACCCTGAAGAAACTACCTCGCTACCGCAACTTTCACTTTACCCAGGGGAACCTCACCAGTATCCACTGCCCCTGTTGGAGTTCGAAACACACACCGTGCTGAAGGACCCACTGCCAGATGGGTCTTTCTTTCAGCAAGATGGTGAAGATGTGTATATCGATTGGTCTTCCTATCACCATGGTGAAGATGTGTATATCGATGGGTCTTCCTTTCACCATAGTGAAGATGTGTATATCGATGGGTCTTTCTATCACCATAGTGAAGATGTGTATATCGATGGGTCTTCCTTTCACCATAGTGAAGATGTGTATATCGATGGGTCTTCCTATCACCATAGTGAAGATGTGTATATCGATGGGTCTTCCTTTCACCATGGTGAAGATGTGTATATCGATGGGTCTTCCTATCACCATGGTGAAGATGTATATATCGATGGGTCTTCCTTTCACCATAGTGAAGATGTGTATATCGATGGGTCTTCCTTTCACCATGGTGAAGATGTGTATATCGATGGGTCTTCCTTTCACCATAGTGAAGATGTGTATATCGATGGGTCTTCCTTTCACCATAGTGAAGATGTGTATATCGATTGGTCTTCCTATCACCATGGTGAAGATGTGTATATCGATTGGTCTTCCTATCACCATAGTGAAGATGTGTATATCGATTGGTCTTCCTATCACCATAGTGAAGATGTGTATATCGATTGGTCTTCCTATCACCATGGTGAAGATGTGTATATCGATGGGTCTTCCTATCACCATAGTGAAGATGTGTATATCGATGGGTCTTCCTTTCACCATGGTGAAGATGTGTATATCGATGGGTCTTCCTTTCACCATAGTGAAGATGTGTATATCGATGGGTCTTCCTTTCACCATGGTGAAGATGTGTATATCGATGGGTCTTCCTTTCACCATGGTGAAGATGTGTATATCGATGGGTCTTCCTATCACCATAGTGAAGATGTGTATATCGATGGGTCTTCCTTTCACCATGGTGAAGATGTGTATATCGATGGGTCTTCCTTTCACCATGGTGAAGATGTGTATATCGATGGGTCTTCCTATCACCATAGTGAAGATGTGTATATCGATGGGTCTTCCTATCACCATAGTGAAGATGTGTATATTGATGGGTCTTCCTATCACCATGGTGAAGATGTGTATATCGATGGGTCTTCCTATCACCATGGTGAAGATGTGTATATCGATGGGTCTTCCTTTCACCATGGTGAAGATGTGTATATCGATGGGTCTTCCTTTCACCATGGTGAAGATGTGTATATCGATGGGTCTTCCTTTCACCATGGTGAAGATGTCTATATCGATGGGTCTTCCTTTCACCATGGTGAAGATGTCTATATCGATGGGTCTTCCTTTCACCAAGGTGGTGAAGACCCGACACCAAACGGCGGGAGAGTCACTTAAGGCAGTTAACAGCTTATTAACTGCCTACATAATCCCTTTGTACTGGCTCTTCCCATTTTATGACATTTTCAGTGTGTTCCATGTCGTGCGCCAAACACGCCAGCTGATTGTGCCGGGTTCAGGCAGTAGGTGAATTGTTGACAGCTGCTCCTGCAGTATTAAAGCGGACCTGTAACATGGCTGACTTTCAGATGGCAGTACTTTGTATTTTGTGGTTTTGTTACACATTTTGCAGGTCTATTGAACTTGTAAGTGTTTAAGCTGAGCTCCATATGCACTGTGACCTCCTTGGAAAACCCTCTCCCCACATTGACTGAGCACTTATAACATCTATTCCTCAACTGAGTTATCTACCAGGGGAATGGGAACCATTTCTACCCTCTCATCCTGGTCCTCAGAATCGGAGGAAGAGCAGCCGCGGCAGCAGCAGAACCAGGGACAACGGCAGCAGCAGCAACAGGAGCGCCAACCTCCTCCTCACCCACCTGATGCTGCACAGGGCAGAGGGCGCCAGCGCAGGGCTGCAGGAGATACCTCCAACACAGGGTTTACAGGCAGAGGATGAGCTTCCTCAACATGACCGAGCAGCAGTGCCAAAGGAGGCTGGTGGCGGAGCCACCAAAGGACTCAGATCATTTGTATATAATTCCTTTAACAACATGTTAGCTACAGCCTGAGTCTGTGTCTTTATTTATGCTGTTTAACTGTACAGAGCGTGGTTACTTTAACAGCGCGGTTAAAACGTGATGACATTACGCCGTTCATCACGTGATCCCCCACTGGCGGGAAAAACGTGATGATGTCATGACGTCAGCCACGGGACCGCCCTGCAGTCCTCGTGGAGCCTCTGGAGAGAGCAGACCTACATTCGATGTTATCCTGCAGTTTCTTGTTAAAACCTGTTTGTTTCATTAAAGTTCGTTTTGTTTGATCGTCTGAGTAGAACTCAGTCTTTTAGTTAGGAACCTCCGTTCCTACATTGGTGACCCCGACTTTCGTGAACGGTTTTCGTGGAAGATCTTCAGCATGGACACGAACGCCGTGACTCTGAAACTGTCACAGTCCTGGGAGCAACAACCAGCCGCGTGGTTCATCCAGGCTGAAGCCCAGTTCGCCATCAGGAACATCGTCGCGGATCAGACCCGTTATTACTATGTGGTCTCCATCCTCGATAGCGCCACTGCCTCGCGGATCATCAGCCTACTCGGTAGTCCACCCACTGACCGCAAGTATGATACGTTAAAGGCGCGGTTGCTACAAGTCTTCGGGCTCTCGAAGTCAGAACGCGCTCGCTGGCTTCTCGCTATGCCCGGCCTCGGGGAGTCCAAACCGTCCGAGTTCATGAGCCAAATGCTCACGCTCTTAGATGCCGAACCAGAATGCTTCCTTTTCCGGGAGCTATTCCTCTGCCAACTGCTGGAGCAAGTACAGGCTGCCCTAGCCAGGTCCGATGTCACAGACTGTGCCGAGCTTGCTGCCGAAGCCGATAAGATTTTCACTGTAACCCAGCAGTGCTGTGCTGCCACGAGGCGCCCATCCCTCACAGACGCGGCTCCAGCTCCTCCTGCAGCGGGCTGGTGCTCCTACCACGCCCGTTTTGGCGCGAAAGCACGACGCTGCCGCTCCCCCTGCAGTTTCTCGCCCCAAAAAAAACAAAGCTCCTGCAGCATTCCTGGTGAAGGAGGACCGGGTCTAACGGGCCCTCCACGGCTGCGATGGCCGTCGGATCTTCGAGGAAACTTCTTTTCATCACCGACTCCCTATTGGGTCAATGTTTCCTTTGCGACACCGGGACGCAGTGTAGCATCCTACCTGCGTCGAATCTCGATATTCAAGCTGGGGGCCACGGCCTTTCCCTCGGCTAATGGCGCAGCCATTCGAACTTTCGGAAAGCGGCGGGTCCAAGTGTGTTTCGGCGGTCAGCGCTTCCATTGGGAATTCGTCACAGCCAAAGTCTCGCAGGCCACCCTAGGGGCGGATTTTCTGTGTGCCAACGGCCTCTTCGTCGATGTCCGGCACCACCGGTTGATCGACGCGGCCACCTTCCACTCGATTCCGTGCCGCCGCAGTAACGCCGTGTCGCGCTCTGTCGCCTGCGCGTTCCCATCTCCAGATGACTTCACTCGGCTCCTCGGAGAGTTCCTGGAGCTGACCAGGCCCACTTTCTCCTCCTCGGCCACGAAGCATGGTGTTGAACATCATATCACCACTACTGGCTCCCCGGTTTATGCAAGGGCTAGAAGGCTTGAACCCGGCAAGCTCGTGGCTGTGAAAGCGGAGTTTGACACGATGGAGCAGCTGGGGATTATTCGCCGGTCGAATAGTCCCTGGCCTTCGCCTCTCCACATTGTTCCGAAACCGGGCAGCGGCCGGCGGCCATGCGGTGACTACCGACGCCTGAACGACGCCACTACTCCTGATCGGTACCCGATCCCGCATATTCAGGATTTCTCAGCCCATTTGGCGGGAAATTCCATCTTTTCAAAAGTCGACCTCGTCCGTGGGTATCACCAGGTTCCCGTGCACCCGCAAGACATCCCGAAAACCGCAGTCATCACCCTGTTTGGCCTTTTTGAGTTCCTGTGGGTGCCCTTTGGCTTGAAGAACGCGGCACAGGCTTTCCAGTGCTTGATGGACTCCGTGCTCCGAGACCTAAACTTCATCTTCGTCTACCTCGACGACATCCTCATCGCCAGCGCTAGCAAGGAAGAGCACATCTGCCATTTGCGTACCCTCTTTACACTCCTCAGCCAGCACAGTTTAATCATCAACCCGGCCAAGTGCCAGTTCGGCCTGCAGCGGATAGATTTCTTGGGACACCGCATCACATCAGACAGCGCCGTCCCCTTACTGACGAAGGTGGAGGCTGTTACATTTTTCCCACGCCCGCCAACTGTCAAGGCCCTGCAAGAGTTCCTCGGGATGGTCAATTTCTATCACTGATTCGTCCCTAAGGCGGCTCTGCTTATGCAGCCTTTGTACGAGGCCCTCAAGGGCAAGTCCGGTAAGGATCCAATCAGCTGGACGGCCGAGATGGACCAGGCGTTCGTCAACACCAAGAGCGCCTTGGCCAACGTAACCATGCTGGTGCACCCACTTCCAGGTGCCACCATTGCCCTTACCACAGACGCGTCAGACTACGCCATCGGCGCAGTGCAGGAGCAGTGGGTGAACAGCACGTGGCAACCGCTGGCGTTTTTCAGCCGTTAACTACGGAGAAATGAAAGAAAATACAGCACTTTTGATCGGGAGTTACTGGCCCTTTTTCTAGCCATCCGCCATTTCCGGTTCTTATTAGAAGGACGTCCCTTCACGGCTTTTGTCGACCACAAGCCACTAACGTTTGCCATGGCCAAGACCGCCGAACCATGGTCCGCTCATCAACAACATCACCTGACGTTTATTTCTGAATTCACCACGGACATTCAACATGTGTCTGGTAAAGACAACCTGGTAGCGGATTGCCTCTCCCGTGCGACGGTCCATGCGGTTCACCTGGGGATTGACTACGCCCTCATGGCTGTGGATCAGGCCTCGGACCCAGAGGTCCAATCATACAGAACCGTCCCCTCTAGTTTCCAAGCGGCCGACGTCAGTTTCCAGGCCACAGGCACCACGCTCCTTTGCGACGTCTCCATGGGCGTTCCCCGACCTATCGTGCCAGTCGCATGGCGCCGGAAAGTGTTTGACGCCATACACGGGTTGTCGCACCCTGGTATGAAGGCTTCACAACGGCTAATGTCGGCGAAATTCGTCTGGAAGGGTATGCACCTGGATGTCCGTGACTGGGCCAACACCTGCGTGGTCTGCCAGAAGGCCAAGGTCCAGCGTCATATAAAAGCTCCAGTGGCTACGTTCGCTGTTCCAGAGCATCGTTTTGACCACGTGCATGTGGACCTTGTGGGGCCACTTCCGCCTTCCCATGGTTGTACGCATCTCCTCACCATGGTGGACCGCACCACTAGGTGGCCAGAGGCAATTCCTTTGCTTTCCACCATTTCGGCAGACGTCGCTCGATCTTTCATCTCTTGTTGGGTTGCTCGTTTCGGGGTACCGGCAGACATCTCTTCCGATCGTGGGCCACAATTTTCCTCGGAGCTCTGGAACGCTGTAGCTCAGGGGCTCGGTCCCAAACTTCATCGCAGCACCGCCTATCATCCACAGGTGAACGGCCTGTGCGAGCGATTCCACAGGTCGCTTAAAGCCGCCCTACGGGCCAGTCTTCAAGGTGCAGGATGGGTGGACAGACTCCCATGGGTCCTTTTGGGTCTTCGTACGGCGCCCAAAGAAGACCTGCAATCGTCCTCGGCAGAACTCGTTTATGGCCAGCCGCTCCGAGTACCGGGGGATTTCCTCCCTTCTCCCACAGAGCCATGGTCCGCCACCAGGAAGTGGCCAGATGCTTCGCTCCGGTGCCTACATCAAATCACGGCTTACAGAACTCCCACGTGCCAGCGGAGCTGAAGAACGCCGAGTACGTATTTATCCACCATGACATTCACCGGGATCCGCTCAAGCCCCCTTACACTGGTCCTTTCCGCGTCATTGAATCAGGAGACAAATCCTTTTCGGTTGACATCAGAGGAAAGCTGGATCGCATTTCGGTGGACCGGTTGAAGCCGGCTCACTTGGACCTGGACCGCCCAGTCGTCATCACTCAACCGCCGAAACGTGGCCGACCGCCCGCAGCCACCGTGCCAGATCAACCACAGCCGCCCGCCAGCTTGACCACACTCGCCACGCCAGCTCAACCACAACCGCCCGCCAGCTCGACCACCGTCCATCAGCTTCCTCTGCAGGGTTACCGAAATCGCTCGGACAGACTTGTCCGGCCTCCTCGACGCCTCACTTTTGCTGTTAAAGACAATTCTGGGGGGGCACATGTGGCGGAGCCACCAAAGGACTCAGATCGTTTGTATATAATTCCTTTAACAACATGTTAGCTACAGCCTGAGTCTGTATCTGTATTTATGCTGTTTAACTGTACAGAGTGTGGTTACTTTAACAGCGCGGCTAAAACGTGATGACGTCACGCCGTTCATCACGTGATCCCCCACTGGCGGGAAAACGTGATGACATCATGACGTCAGCCACGGGACTGCAGGGGCAGTCCTCGTGGAGCCTCCAGAGAGAGCAGACCTACATTCGATGTTATCCTGCAGTTTCTTGTTAAAACCTGTTTGTTTCATTAAAGTTCGTTTTGTTTGATCGCCTGAGTAGAACTCAGTCTTTTAGTTAGGAACCCACGTTCCTACAGTAGGAGTTTAGGAGTTAGGAGTTAGGAGTAGGAGTAGGAGTTTAGGGGTTTAGGAGTTATAGGGTTTAGGAGTTTAGGAGTAGGAGTGGGCAAATCACGTACAGGCCATGCTCCCCAGGGATACCTTCTGTTGTTGTCACGTCAGGTTCCATTGAGCCACCTTGGCATTAGTATGTTCCTTATGTTCACATGAGGCCAAGTCCAAGTGCATGACAGCAACAAAGTGCTGGAATCCGGTTACGTATACTTGTGATGTTGGTCACCCAGGATGGACATGCAAGTCAATTTCTGTTCAGGTTTTACAAGATCCTCAAACACAAGACACTCAAGCCCAGGAAAAAGTGTGTGATGGCACCTACTTTGCAGAGGGACCCATTAATGGACTGGCGCCTCAGGTCACACATGAGCTGGTGTACTTGAATGTGCGACATGAAACTGTACTGGTTGTAATTGATTTAACAAGTATGACATTACCTCAGGGACTGTGTGATAATCATTAACAGATTAGATATAGAAAATCAATATTATGATCAAGGTAAATTAACCGATCAGTTGAAAGTGAGTAGTTTAAAACTCCAGTATGAACAATTAAACATAGTGGGATTGTTGAACTGCAAGTGAGGAATCAGAATGGTATTTCTTCATCCTCAAGGACGGGACTGTAAGATGCCCTAGTTGTGTATAAATATATATATATATGTAGGATTAGGATTTGGTTTAATCTCTTATGATTAAAGTTTTTGGTTTCTTTTTACTTAATGAAATGGTTAAAAGTGTTCATTCACAGGATGCTTTAGATTTTGATGTGTCAGGGTGTGGCGGAGCCACTAAGGGACTCCGATCAATTGTATATAATTCCCTTTAATAATATGTTAGCTACAGCCCTTGTCTGTATCTTTGTTTTCACTGTTTACATGTACAGAGCGCGATCACTTTAATAGCGCAGGTAAACGCGATGACGTCACACCGTTCATCACGTGATCCCCCACCGGCGGGAAAAACGTGATGACGTCATGACGTCAGCCATGGGACCGCCCAAGCAGTCCTCGTGGAGCCTCCGAACTGACTAGACCTATATTCGATGTTCTCCTGTAATTATCCGTTAAACTGTAGGGCCTAGAAATTCAGTTGGTTGCGCCAGCCGTTAGCGCCTTAGGAGGAGTAGATGTCGGGCGCTAGGCGGCTAGTGCCCGGGCGCAGCGCGATCGCCTCGCCCCAACTTCACTAGAGATTTAGCGGCGGCGCAAAGTCTTTGCGCGCGCTCAGCTGCGCGCGCAGATCATGACGTCATTTCCTCGTGCAACGCCCTTTGTGCGCCCCCAACCGGAACTTCAGTGGCGACGCCCCATTGTGCGCCTGGCGCCCCTAGCGACTGTTAGAGTGGAACGGTGCTCAGCCGATGCGGGGCGCGGGGGGCGCAAATTAAAGGGCACTCCTCCTGCACTATAAAAGGCTGCCATTTCGCAGCACTCCTTCTTGAGAAACGGATCTTTGGAGAGAGACCAAGGTAGATAGCTTTCTGCTTTGGCCCAACACTCGGACAGGTACTTCTGGCTTCAGGCCACAGCTTTCCACTAGTCTTTGCCTTCATTGACATCTCATTGTTTGCCAGCATATTATGGGGGCTGCAATGGGTGTCAACGCTGGCTTCCTCAATTACGTCCAAAAGGCTCACAGACGCCGTGAGAGAGTGGCAGCCCTGGCTAGACAGAGAGGGGGCAACAGGCGTCGGGAAAGAAGGCCTTACCCACCCAGGGTATACCGCCAGCAGTTCTCCTATCTCAACATGTCTGAGGAGCAATGTGTTCGGAGGCTGCGATTCAGAAGGGACGTGGTCACAGAGATCTGTCAGCTGCTTGGCGGTGATCTGCAGCCACAGCTGAGGAGCAGGACGTCTCTGTCGGTGGAAGTGAAGGTGACGGTGGCTCTCAACTTCTATGCCACCGGCTCCTTCCAATCCGCTACTGGGGACATTGCCAACATCTCCCAGTTCGCCGTGCATTGCTGCATCCGCCAGGTGACCAATGCCCTTTTCAAAAGGAGACGTCAGTTCATCTCCTTCTCCATGGCCCTTGCCAAGCAGCAACAGCGTGCAATGGGCTTTGCAGCATTCGCGTGCTTCCCCATGGTGCAGGGCGCCATTGACTGCACGCATGTGGCTTTGCGGGCACCTCTGGAGAATGCCGAGGATTACCGCAACTGGAAGGGCTACCATTCGCTGAACGTCCAGCTGGTGTGTGACCACAGGCAGCTCATCCTAGCTGTCAATGCCTGCTTTCCAGGCAGCAGCCACGATGCCTTCATCCTGCGACAGACTTCTGTGGCAGACATGTTCCAGGCACAGCCTCACCCACGAGGATGGCTTATCGGGGACAAAGGCTATCCTTTGTGTACCTGGCTGATGACCCCGCTCCGTGCGCCCAGCACCCCTGCTGAAGAGGGATACGAGAGCCATCAAGCGACCAGGAACATCATTGAACAAACAATCGGCGTCCTGAAGCAATGGTTCCGCTGTCTGGATCGTTCCGGTGGAGCCCTACAGTATTCGCCGGAGCGAGTCTCCCATTTCGTGGTCGTTTGCTGCATGCTGCACAACCTGGCTATCCGCAGGACTCAGCCACTGCCACCAGAGATTGGAGGACCACCTCAGGAGGAGGAGGAGGAGGAGGAGGAGGACCAGCACAGGAGGGAGGCACAAAGTGCAAGGGCCGCCCGTCGCCGGCTTATTGAGCGTCGGTTCTAGGCCCCCTCTCAGGAATGGCTTGTGCCAATGTCAGCAGATGAATGTAGCCGCTCCACAAGCCCTCAGCCGAGCAGGGCAACCAGGACTTAACAAAAAAACCATGCACAGTGCAATTTAACAACAATAATTTATTGCAAACCTCTGCCCTTCCCACATTACATCCTCATGTGGAGAAACCCCCTCCAAAAACACAAAACTACCAGTCTCGGCCTTACAAAAAGAAAGAAAGACACCAGTCTCGGCCTTACACAAACACAACTGCACCAGTCTCGGCCTTACAGCAAGCACCAGGCATTTGAGCATACCTTCTACTTTTTGCCCTGCGAGGGCGATGCCTTGCGCATCCTTGCCTGGCCCCTGCCCGCCCTGCAGCTCCTCCTCAATGGGAGCCCAGTGGCTGCAGCAAGGCTGGGGGAAGGCTGCTGAGGGGCAGATGGCGAGACGGCAGATGCCCTTGGGGGTCGGCCTGCACCAGCTCTGGCCTTGGAGTGGCCGGCTGCTGACTGCTCCAACTCTGGCAGGGCGGCAGCAGTCTGTCCAGCAGCTCGTGGCAGCTGCAATGGCAGAGTGGCAGTGTCGGCTGCAGGAATGGTGGCAACCTGGCAGATCGCAGGTGCTCGCTGGTCGCCTGAGACATTGGCACTCGCACGGGCCAGCACGGCAGCATGCGCAGCAAACAGCTGAAGAACAGACTGCTGGGCTACTGCTGCGCGGCAAGTGCCCTGGCGATGCCTGGCTGATCCAGTGAGGGTGGCAGCAGTTAGTGCCCGTGTGGCCCTGGTCTGTGTCCACATGACACCAGCCAGTGAATGGACGGCACGACTGAGCACTTGGCTAGAAGCCGACTGTGCTGCCGCGAAGTCCTGCAGACTCCTGGCCTGTGCTGCATTGAATTGTTCCAGACTCCTGGCCTGTGCTGCACTGAATTGTTGCAGACTCCTGGCCTGTGCTGCTCCGAATTACTGCACACTCCTTGACAGAGACTCTATGGAGTCAGGCATCCTTGCCACTGCAGCCATGAGCTCAGTGTGCCTGCGCTCAGCCTGGACGGCCATTTCCTCTAGGAGGCGCACCTCCTCTGCGCTGACCGTCGCAGGACTGGAGGCCGCACTCACCCTCTGGGGAGAAGTCCGCCGAGCTTCCCTACCCCTCCCGCGTTGCTGCAGGCCGCTGGGCCCCGGAGCTTCACTCTCCTCCGACCCTTCCCCCCGGCTCCCCTCCAGGGAAGACGTGTCCCCTACATCGCCATGGGCTGGCGCGGCTGAGGGTGGCACTGATGGGCTGGCTTCCTCTTCCTCCTCCTCGTATTCCGAAGCGCTGACAGTGGCAGCTTGAGGGCCCGCCTCCTCACCTGGCGATTCACCATCTGAAAGCAGGAAGGCACAAGAGTAGCTTTAGAGTGAGGACAGGGCGGCAGCGAGGGAGGCATGAGTGGTGCCATTCACTGCATTGGTCGGACAGTGGCAAAGGATGTTGATCTGAGGCGCCAGTGGAACGACCGAAGACAAAAAGGTGATGCCCTTACCATTGGTGCCCAGAACAGGGTCGGCATCTCCACTGGCGACGGGTCCAATCAGCCGGCCTGCCATAATGTGCTCCACACACTGGTCGAGGTCGGAGAGCTCTTTGAGGTCAGGACAGCCTCCCCCGGTGTCAATTCGTTTGCGCTGGTTGTGCGCCACCTTGGCCTGCAAGAGAAAGGACGGCCTCTAAGTACAGTGTGAAGCCCTGATCTTGTCTGCACTGCCTCCCATGGTCGAATAGCTTGTACAGTGTGTAGCCCTGATCTTGTCTGCACTGCCTCCCATGGTGGAATAGCTTGTACAGTGTGTAAAGTGCTGAATGTGCAAGTGATTTTCATGCCAGTCCCATAGCTGCTGAATGAGGGCTGGCCATTAGGGCTTTCAGGTCCCTTTGCCCATAAAGTGAGGTGCACATGCAAGGATGAGGAGGACACTGGAAAGGGTACTCACCCTGACAACCCGAGTGAGGTCGTTGAACTTCTTCCGGCATTGCACAGGAGTCCTGGCAACCATGCTGTTGGAAGACACCCTGTTGGAGACCTCCCTCCAGGCTTTCCGGTAGGCCCTGGGCAGCGGCCTCTTGCCACCTTCTGGGAACAGAACATGGTGCCTGCGCTCCACTCCGCCAACCAGCAGCCTCAGGTCACCGTCGCTGAAGCGCTGCGCTCTCTCCCTGGCCTTCTCCATAGCCCTGGGCGTTGTGCAGGTGAAGCTGAAGTGGTCAGGCCTAGGTTGAGGGCTGCAGTGTGCAGGGCGTGGCAGGCAAACAAATCGACCCTCCCCCTTTAAGAGCTGACCGGCGCCAGAGTGTCTGCCATCAATCAAGAACTCGCCGCACCGGCGCTGCGCCCGGCCTCGGGGGTATCGCTCAGCACCGCCGGCTTAGCGCCTAAAGGTAGTCGTGCATCGCCTGTTTTAGCGCAGCAGCAACCTCTTGGGGCGATGCGACTGAATATCGGCGAAGGGGGCGTGACTTTGTGCCGGGCGCACACTTTAGCGGCCGCCCGACTTTAGCGCCCCAAAAGTGGCTATACTGAATTTCTAGGCCTAGGAGTCTACGTACTCCTAACAAAATATACTGAACTCGGAGAGGTTCAACAGAAAAGGTTTAATTGTTGAGACCACATGTTGAACACAAAAATGGCGTCAGAGACTACACCAAGTCCGACTGCCTTTCATCAGTCCACAGCTTCGACTGCTCCTCCCCCGCTCTGGGCTTAACTATGTTGCAGATCGAGTTTCTTAAAGGTGTGATCCTTCTTAAAGGCGTGACGCCTGATTTATAGTCTACGGACCGAAAAGCGGATTGTGTCCTTTCTGTGATCGGTACGCCACACAGCTCCCCCCAGAATCCGCTAGTAGGGAGTCTACGAACCGGCGTGGCGGCTTGATGGCACGGCCGGAACGGCTCTTGGCGGTTGGTGTCGGGAGCGGGGCGGTCGGACGCGTCGGGCTCTTAGGCGGTCTGCCCCGCGGTGGGGGTTGGCCCACTTGAACGGGTTCATCGGGCTCTAGGTGCGCCAGCTTGAGCCGGTCGACCGACACCTTGTCAGTTCTGCCACCCACTTGGAGGAGGAAGAACTTGTTCCCCGTCTGGAGTACCTTGTAGGGTCCGTCGTATGGGGGCCGTAGAGGTCCTCGGTGGGCGTCATGGCGCATGAAAACAAATTTGGCCATGTGCAGGCTAGGTGGTACGTGGGTTGCTGGTTCGCCGTGCCGGCCGGTGGGTACCGGAGCGAACTGTTGTGCTCGGTTGGCGAAAGCGCGGCATTGCTGGTCAGCCGACCAGGGGGTCGTGGCGGTGGGCAGGAACTCTCCGGGTACGCGCAGCGGCTGGCCGTACACTAGTTCCGCCGCCGAGGCTTGCAGGTCTTCCTTGACCGCGGAGCGTAGGCCAAGTAGCACCCACGGGAGGCGGTCGATCCAAGCCTCGTCCTCGAGGCTGGCGCGGAGGGACGCCTTCATGGACCTGTGGAATCGCTCGCACAGTCCGTTGGCTTGGGGGTGGTAAGCCGTGGTGCGGTGAACGGCCACCCCGAGGTTTCGGGCGATGGCGGCCCACAGATCAGAGGTGAACTGCGGGCCTCTATCCGACGTCATGTCGGAGGGGACGCCGAACCGAGCGACCCAGGTACCGATGAACGCCCTCGCGATGTCGGCGGTGGTGGTGGACGTCAGTGGAATGGCCTCAGGCCAGCGGGTGGTACGGTCCACGATTGTCAGCAGGTGCGTGTGACCTTGTGATGGCGGCAGGGGGCCGACGAGGTCGATGTGGACGTGGTCAAACCTTCTTTCTGGCACGGTGAACTCCTTGAGTGGGGCTTTGACGTGCTGGTGGATTTTGGCACGCTGGCAAGCTATGCAGGATCTGGACCAGACGCGCACATCTTTGCGCAGGCCGCGCCAGACAAATTGGTTGGCCACCAGTCTAATGGACGCGCGGGTGCCGGGGTGTGAGAGGCCGTGGACGATGTCGAACACCCGTTTTCGCCAGGACACCGGGACTACGGGGCGGGGTTGCACCAAGGAGGTGTCGCATTTGACTGTGACGGCGGACGGGCCGCAGGCGACGTCGGTCAGTCGCAGCCCTGGGAGGGTTGTGGGCGCGGAGAGCAGATCGGGGTCGGTGCGTTGCTCCGCTGCCAGTTGAGCATAGTCCACTGCCAGGTGGGCGCCGTGGACGGCGGGGCGGGATAGGCAGTCGGCCACCACGTTGTCTCGACCAGAGACGTGCCAGATGTCCGTGGTGAATTCGGACACCGCGGTGAGCTGGCGTTGTTGCCTGGCTGACCACGGGTCCGCAGATTTTGCCATCGCGAATGTCAGGGGTTTGTGGTCGACAAACGCGGTGAAGGGGCGGCCCTCCAGAAGAAATCTAAAATGGCGGACTGCCAGGTACAGTGCGAGGAGCTCACGGTCAAAGGCGCTGTATTTGGCCTCCGGTGGCGCAGTTGGCGGCTGAAAAAGGCCAGCGGTTGCCAGGCCCCGTCGACCCACTGTTCGTACACGGCGCCGACCGCGTGGTCGGAGGCGTCCGTGGTGAGGGCCACCCTGGCGTTGGGCTGTGGGTGAGCGAGCATGGTGGTGTCGGCGAGCGCCTTTTTGGTCGAGTCGAAAGCGGTCAACATGTCCGCCGACCACTCGATCGCCATTCTGTCTTTCTTACCCCGGAGGGCTTCGTATAGGGGCTGCATGAGGGAGGCCGCTCCGGGAATGAAGCGATTGTAAAAGTTGATCATCCCCAAGAACTCCTGGAGGCCTTTGATGGTGGTAGGCCGGGGGAACTGCTGGACGGCTTGCACCTTGGCGGGCAGGGGAATGGCTCCGTCCTGCGTGATGTGGTGGCCGAGGAATTCGATCCTGCTGAGGCCGGATTGGCACTTGGCTGGGCTGATGATGAGCCCGTGCTCACTGACCGCTGGAACAGGGTGCGGAGGTGCTCGATGTGTTCCTGCTTGGAGGAACTAGCTACCAGGATGTCATCCAGGTAGACAAAGAGGAACTTCAGGTTCCGGAGGACTGAGTCCATGAGCCGCTGGAAGGCCTGGGCCGCATTTTTGAGGCCGAAGGGCATTCGGAGGAACTCGAATAGCCCAAAAGGGGTGATTATGGCCGTCTTGGGGACGTCCGTGGGGTGGACTGGCACCTGATGGTACCCGCGCACCAGGTTGACTTTGGAGAAGACTGAGCGGCCGGCCAGTCTAGCCGAGAAGTCTTGAATGTGCGGTATGGTGTACCGATCCGGCGTGGTGGCGTCGTTTAGGCGCCGGTAGTCCCCGCAGGGGCGCCATCCCCCGTCGGGTTTGGTGACGATGTGGAGTGGGGAGGCCCAGGGGCTGTTGGAGCGGCGGATGATGCCGAGCTGTTCCATTGTGGCGAACTCGGCCCGCACAATCTCCAGCTTGGCCGGGTCCAGCCTGCGGGCGTGGGCATACACCGGTGGGCCTGTGGTGGGGATGAAGTGTTCTACCCCATGCTTAGCAACTTTCGCGGAGAAGGTCGGGTTGGTGAGGGCTGGGAACTCAGCCAGGAGTGCTGAGTAGTTGTCCGTTGAGTGGGCGCGGCACTGCCACGCCATTTTGGCGGGTTGGGGGGGGCCATGGCGCCCGGGATAGGTGACATGGTGTTCATGTCCACGAGGCGGTGCCGAGGCATGTCGACCAACAGGCCGTGGGCGCACAGGAAATCCGCCCCGAGGAGCGGGGAGAGCACCTTGACGGTGATAAACTCCCAGTGGTAGCGACGGCCTGCGATGTCGATGGTGATGGTGCGGGTGCCGTATGTCCGGATGTCGGTGCCGTTGGCGGCAGCCAGCGCAGGGCCGCGGCCGCCTCGCTGGATCTCGAGGGCGGACGCGGGGATGATGCTGCGCTGCGCGCCCGTGTCGCATAGGAAACGGCGTCCGGAGGCGCTGTCCATAACGTACAGCAGCGCGCCTGCTTGCCCCACGGCCATCGTGTAGGCCGGTGTGGGGGCGGTTGGAAACGTGCAGGGATGGCTGCAGCGGCGTGCCCGTGCGCCGAACCGGGTATGGAAGTAGCAGTAGCCCTGGGTCGGAGGGCTTGGGGGACGTGGGGGCCTGGGGGGCCTCGTGGCCGAGCTGTGTGGCCGCGCGATAGAGGGTGGCGCACGCGCCGACGCTGCGGAGGCCAGGTCGGGGGTGACGGCGTGGTTGGAGCCGGCGGACAGGAGCTTATCAGCTTCGTCGGCCAGGTCCTCGAGGTCCGTGAGGCTGGACGCCACGATCGCCGGGCGGATGCTGGGGGGTAGTTGGCGGATAAAGAGCGTGCGGAAGAGGGAGCCGGGCGGTTTCTCGTCGGTCAGAGCAAGCATGTGTGAGAGCAAGTCTGACGGCGTGGAATCACCGAGGCCCGGGAGGTCGAGGAGGTGGCCGTTGCGCACGAATTGGGAGGCTGTGAATTTTTTAAGGAGCGCGGCCTTGAGATGTGCGTATTTGCCTTCCTCCGAAGGGCTTTGTAGTGTTGTCCAGGCTTTCGTGATTGTGGAGCTGCCCAGGGAGGCGAGGAGGTAGTCGTACATCATTGCGTCGGCGGTGATGCCGCGGAGTCGGAATTGCGATTCGGCTTGAAGGAACCAGGCGGTGGCTAGGTTCTCCCAGAACTCCGGCAGCTTCACAGAAACTGCGTTTGTGTCAGCCATGGTTACGCTTAGGAGTCGTCCTGAGCGTCGGGGTCACCAATGTAGGAGTCTACGTACTCCTAACAAAATATACTGAACTCGGAGAGGTTCAACAGAAAAGGTTTAATTGTTAAGACCACATGTTGAACACAAAAATGGCATCAGAGACTACACCAAGTCCGACTGTCTTTCATCAGTCCACAGCTTCGACTCCTCCTCCCCCGCTCTCGGCTTAACTATGTTGCAGATCGAGTTTCTTAAAGGTGTGATCCTTCTTAAAGGCATGACGCCTGATTTATAGTTTACGGACCGAAAAGCGGATTGTGTCCTTTCTGTGATCGGTACGCCACAAAACTCTGTTAGTTTTCATTAAACCTCGTTTATTTGATCGCCTGAGTGGACCTCAGTCTTTTGATAGGAACTAAACATTCCTACATTGGTAACCCCGACATTTGCGAACGGTTTTCGCAGAAGTTACTGAACATGGAATCGAACGCCGTTGCTTTGAAGCTACCACAGTTCTGGGAGCAACAGCCAGCCGCGTGGTTCATCCAGGCTGAAGCCCAGTTCGCAATCAGGAACATTGTTGCGGATCAGACCCGTTACTATTACGTGGTCTCCACCCTCGACAGCGCCACAGCCTCGCGGATCGTCAGCCTGCTTGGTAATCCACCAGAAGATCGCAAGTATGAAACGATAAAGGCGCGGTTGTTACAGGTCTTCGGGCTCACAAAGTCGGAGCGCGCCCGCCGGCTGCTCGCTATGCCCGGCCTCGGGGACTCCAAGCCGTCCGAGCTCATGAGCCGAATGCTCACGCTCCTGGGCCCCGAACCGGAATGCTTCCTCTTCAGGGAGCTATTCCTCAGCCAGCTACCGGAGCAAGTTCAAGCTGCCCTAGCCAGGTCGGAAGTCATGGACTGCGCAGAGCTGGCTGCCGAAGCGGACAAGATTTTCGCGGTGACACAGCAGTACTGCGCTGCCACGAGGCGCCCATCCCCCACAGACGCCACTCCAGCCCCTCAACCTGCGGGGTTGTGCTCCTACCACGCCCATTTTGGCGCGAAAGCAAGATGCTGCCGCCCTCCCTGCAGCTTTTCGCTCAAAAAAAAATCAACAGCAACCCTGTCGAAAGAGGACCGGTTATAACGAGCGCCCCGTGGCTGCGATGGCAATCAGTAATTCGGGGAAACTCCTCTTCATCACCGACTCCCTATCTGGTCAACGTTTCCTCTGCGACACCGGGGCGCAGTGTAGCATCCTACCCGTGTCAAATCTTGATCTACAAGCCGGGGGGCACGGCCTCTCCCTCGAGGCTGCTAATGGCGGGGCCATTCGGACCTTCGGAAGCCGGTGGGTCCAGGTGTGCTTCGGCGGCCAGCGGTTTTACTGGGTGTTCATCACGGCCAAAGTCTCTCAAGCCATCCTCGGAGCGGATTTTTTGTGCGCCAACGGCCTCCTGGTGGATGTAAGGCACCGCCGGTTGATCAATGTGGCCACTTTTCACTCCATCCCGTGCCACCGCGGTAACGCCGTGTCGCGCACTGTCTCCTGTGCATTCCCACCTCCGGATGACTTCACTCGCCTCCTCGGAGATTTCCCAGACCTCACCAGACCCACTTTCTCTTCCACGGCCACGAAACATGGTGTCGAACATCACATCACCACTACTGGCTCCCTGGTCTACGCATGGGCCCGGCGCCTCGAACCTGGCAAGCTCGCGGCTGCGAAAGCGGAGTTCGACACGATGGAGCGGCTAGGGATTATTCGCCGGTCAAATAGTCCCTGGTCTTCGTCTCTCCACATTGTTCCGAAACCTGGCGGCGGATGGCGGCCTTGCGGCAACTACCGACGCCTGAACGACGTCACTACTCCTGATCGGTACCCGATCCCTCATGTTAGCTGCGGGTATCTTAATGTTGTGTCCTTCAATAATCAGACAAAGACTGCAGGGAACGATCAACAGGTGTTTACTGAATGAGGGTTCAAACTGCAACTGACTGTACAGAGCACTACTCAGGGTTTGTATACAGGTGTGGTCACTGCTGGTACTACAGGATACAGGAGCTGTAAAAAGTTGTTCTCCCCCTTAAAGGTACATACATTACACCTCATATTCAGGATTTCTCTGCCCATTTGGCGGGAAATACCATTTTTTCAAAAGTCGACCTTGTCCGTAGCTACCACCAGGTCCCCGTGCACCCGCAAGATGTCCCGAAAACTGCAGTCATCAACCCACTCAGCCTGTTTGAATTTCTGTGGATGCCATTTGGATTGAAGAACGCTGCACAGGCTTTCCAGCGCTTGATGGACTCCGTGCTTTGGGACCTCAAGTTTCTATTCGTCTATCTCGACGACATCCTCATCGCCAGCCCTAATAAAGAGGAGCACATCTGCCATTTGCGCACCCTCTTTAGACGCCTCAGTCAACACAGCTTGATCATCAACCCGGCCAAGTGCCAGTTCGGCCTGCAGCAGATTGATTTCTTAGGCCATCGCATCACATCAGACGGCGCAATTCCCCTGCAAATGAAGGTGGAGGCAGTTATTTCTTTCCCGCACCCGCAGACTGTCAAGGCCCTGCAGGAGTTCCTCGGGATGCTAAATTTTTATCACCGGTTCATCCCTAATGCAGCTCTGCTCATGCAGCCCCTGTACGAGGCCCTCAAGGGCAAGTCCAGCAAGGATCCGATTAGCTGGACGGTCGACATGGACCGGGCGTTCGTCGACACAAAAGGCGCCTTAACCATGCTGGGGCACCCGCTGCCAGGTGCCACCAACGCCCTCACCACCGACGCGTCAGACTACGCCATCGGCGCAGTGCAGGAACAGTGGGTGAATGGGACGTGGCAACCACTGGCATTTTGCAGCCATCAACTGCGGCGAAACGAACGGAAGTACAGCATGTTCGACCGGGAGTTGCTGGCCCTTTTTCTGGACATCCGCCATTTCTGGTTCTTGCTAGAGGGCCGTCCGTTCACGGCTTTTGTGGAACATAAGCCACAAACGTTCGCTATGGCCAAGACTGCCGAACCGTGGTCAGCTTGGCAACAACGTCAGTTGACGTTTATTTCAGAATTCACCACTGACATTCAGCATGTAACCGGTAAGGACAACCTGGTGGCGGATTGCCTCTCCCGTGCGACCGTTCATGCAGTCCAGCTCGACATCGACTATGCCCTCATGGCTGCGGATCAAGCCTCGGATCCAGAGATCCAATCTTACAGAACCAACCTCTCTAGCCTCCAAGCGGCAGACATCAAATTCCATGCCGCGGGCACTACGCTACTCTGCGACATCTCCGTGGGAGATCCTCGCCCTATCGTGCCGGTCAAAAACTTTTCGGTGCCATACACGGGTTGTCGCACCCTGGCATGAAGGCCTCGCAACGGCTGATGTCGTCCAAATTCGTGTGGCGGGGCATGCACATGGATGTTCGCGACTGGGCCAACACCTGCGTGGTCTGCCAAAAGGCCAAGGTGCAGCGTCACGTCAAGGCTCCATTGGCCACTTTCGCTGTTCCGGAACGTAGGTTTGATCATGTGCATGTGGACCTGGTGGGGCCACTTCCGCCTTCGCATGGGTTTACTCATCTTCTTACAATGGTGGACCGCACCACTCGATGGCCTGAGGCAGTTCCTTTGTCATCCACCACTTCCGCAGACGTCGCCAGGGCATTCATCTCCGCTTGGGTCGCCCGTTTCGGGGTACCGGCGGACATCTCGTCCGATCATGGGCCGCAGTTTTCTTCGGAGCTCTGGAACGCTGTGGCTCAGGGGCTCGGCGTCAAGCTACATCGCACCGCTGCCTACCATCCACAGGCGAACGGCCTGTGCGAACGATTCCACAGGTCGCTCAAGGCCGCACTGCGAGCCAGCCTTCAAGGCGCGGGCTGGGTGGACAAGCTTCCATGGGTCCTTTTGGGTCTTCGTATGGCACCTAAAGAAGATCTTCAATCGTCCTCGGCGGAGCTCGTATATGGCCAGCCGCTACGCGTACCAGGGGATTTCCTTCCGTCTCCAACGGAGCCATGGTCCGCATCCCAGCAGCTCATCAGACACCAGGAGGCAGCCAGAAGTTTCGCTCCAGTGCCTATGTCGCATCATGGCTTGCAGAGCTCCCACGTCCCAGCTGAGCTGAAGAACGCCGACTATGTGTTTATCCGCCACGACGCTCATCGGGGTCCGCTCAAACCCCCTTACACTGGTCCTTTCCGCGTGCTAGAGCCGGGAGACAAATCTTTTTCGGTCGATATCGGAGGTAAACCGGGCCACATTTCGGTTGACCGGTTGAAGCCGGCTCACTTGGACCTTGACCGCCCAGTCGAAATCGCACAACCGCCGAAACGTGGCCGACCGCCCACAGTCGCCGTGCCAGATCAAATGCAACCGCCCGCCAGCTCGCCCGCCGTCCATCAGCTTCCACTTCAAGGCTACAGAAGTCGATCTGACAGGCTTGTCAGGCCTCCTCGCCGTTTTACTTTTGCTGTTAAAGACAATTCTGGGGGGGCGCATGTGGCGGAGCCACTAAGAGACTCCAATCAATTGTATATAATTCCCTTTAATAATATGTTAGCTACAGCCTGAGTCTGTATCTTTGTTTTCACTGTTTACATGTACAGAGCGCGATCACTTTAATAGCGCGGGTAAACGCGATGACGTCACGCCTTTCATCACGTGATCCCCCACCGGCGGGAAAAACATGATGACGTCATGACATCAGCCACGGGACCGCCCAAGCAGTCCTCATGGAGCCTCCGAACTGACTAGACCTATACTCGATGTTCTCCTGTAATTATCTGTTAAACTCTGTTAGTTTTCATTAAACCTCGTTTATTTGATCGCCTGAGTGGACCTCAGTCTTTTGATAGGAACTAGACATTCCTACAAGGGTACTATTAAGCTGACACTGTTTTAATTGTTTGCTGAAACACAGGATGTAAGATTCGGGACTTGTTTTCATGGCCACGTTAGGAAACAGTTAGCCAAGGCAGTTTTGAGATAAGGAGATGAAATAATGGAAGATAGGATAAAAACAAGTGGCATCTGTTGTTTTGTAGGAAATACATCATTTCTAGGGGTCTTGTTCACAATAACACTTGCCATACCACAATCAATCAGCAATGACTATTCCGTGAGAAACAGACTAAGTTCTCAAGCTTTTCTTTAACGATTTGTAAAGAAAAGCAGGATTGAAAAGGTACAACAACAACTTCTCTACCCGGGGAACGAGAACACGGTTAGATGGTTTATTTCTCTATGTCTACAGTTTAAAGACATTGGCCTAGAAATTCGTGAGCGCCACAAAACCTGCCAGTGCCCCCACGGGTGGGTGTTAATGACCACCAAAAATGGTGACACTAGCAGGACTGAAAAGTTGGTGCTGGGGACTAATTAACATTAGCCCAGCACTTAACTCAGTGAGCAATGCCGTCCTGGTGGCGTTCATCCCCGCAGGAGGCCCCAATGTAGCGTCATTGCCGCAAGAACAGCCTTCTCAGAAATTCGTTAAAAATAGGCAGCTTTTAGCCCTGACAGCTTAACTGCCTTCTGAAAAAAAATTAACATTAAAAAGAAGTCCCAAATGAGAGTCTTCAGCTCTTAAAGCTGAATTTCCTTTCACACCTAAAAAAATGGTAAAAGTGCTTCAGCACTAACCCAAATGGCTCAGCAAGCCAGGGAAGGGGCACCCAGGGTCTCGCACGCAGCACTCCAGCTTTGTGCAGGGCTCAACACTGGAAGAGAGGTCCTCTACCCACAGGGGGCCAGGAGGCCCTCCAGAAAGGACGATGTGGGACCAGATCGCCGAGGCCATCACTGCCAGCAGTTTAACCCCCAGGACCTGGCTCCAGTGCCCAAAGTAGCTTCGTGACCTCAGAAGAGTGGTCAAGGTCAGTGAATGCATCTTCAAAAGCTGTCTCCTACCAACTGCACCACTAGCCTCACACACTGCTCAATGCACGAGTCCCCCCATCACTCACTTACCAACAATCTCTACCAAACATGAAGCATACCTCACATTCCTAGCTTCACCTTATCCCCTTGGAGGAGACAGTGCTGGCCATTCTTGGCAGGGGCATGGCTGAGCCCGTGGCCAGCGGCGGGGCTGAAAGAATAAAAGATGCTCGTACCCTCATACATTATCCTCCTTCTGGCAGGCACCTCTTGCTTTCCCGCCCTCCCCTCACCACAACTCCACCCTTGTGCCTTCCTCATTTCACACACCCAGGAAATGCAGCCTGCCCAGCCAGTGGTTGGCCAAGAAGAGGGAGAGGAGACTGAAGAAGAAGAAGAAGAAGAAATACCATCACTCAATTTCACACTCCCAGCCACCAGCTCCTTAAGGTCAACCAGCAAGGCCATTTGCAGTGTCCCCACACAGAAAGTCAGCAGCCTTCCACCAGCCATGCTGCAGCCACTGGGGTACCACTGCGTGACATCAGTAGGATAGACAAAGGCAGACACAAGATAGTCACGAAAGGTGATAAGTTGATTCCTTGATGCCATATTGGATGGATAGATGTATAAAGTTGGATTGGAAAGTTTGCTTTGCGGTGGCTTTTATTTCAGCATTGTGGCCAAGAGGACGCTGTGATGGTCAGTAACAGAGGGAGGGTAAGGTGTGGGGCTAATGTTGAAAGGGGAATTGGGGTTGTGGTCACAGGTACCACAGGCGGATGATTCCATCCCGGCTATCCCGGTAGGAAGGGGCTGTCTGGGTTGCATCCGTCCTTCTGCTTCCTCCTCTTCCCTCTGTGAGCAGATGCTGTAAATCTGAAATTAAAGCATAAAATGCTGGAAATACTCAGCAGGTCAGGCAGCACCTTGATCTGAGACATGTACTCTGTTTCTCTCTCCACGGATGGTGCCTGACCTGCTGAGTAGTTCCAGCATTTTCTGCCTCCTCAGAGGCCTTCCTTTACCATCCGAGGCCTTGCAAGCGTCCAGCAGCACTCCCTGCACACTTAAAAAACTTTTTACATGTATTGGACCAAGCCACTACTTCAATAAAATAAAAGAAAACCCAGTCCAAAAGCTTAACTGCAAACTTACCTGAAAGATGTGTGTGTCTCTTTACGAGGTGCTGACAGCGTCTCCGTCAGTCTGCTGCACACTTGGTTTTCAGAGCGAGCTTAGGACCCAGCGCTGAGCTCAGCACTAAGATTGGAGTTCGCTGAGGTAACGTTAAGTCGACGTTGCACACCGCCTGACGTCACCCTCTCTTCATTTACATGTCCAGGGCCAGCGCGAGGGCCCTCACCAAGATGGCGGCCACCGAGTCCCGCACCAGAGAAGGGCACTAGCGTGGCGGCCGCCATTTTGCGCCAGGACAGCGGCACAACTGGGTGGCGGTAAGTAGCCCAATTTCTAGGCCATTGTGAGCATCTGGAATTAGTCTCATGCAAGTAAACGGAGAGAAATTACAAACCGTAATCTGGTGTCAGCAATCAAACTTGTTACACGCTCAAGACATTTTTTAGATGTCCTAACTTCAGATGGTCACCCATGTTTTTCCCCTCCCTCCTCGGCTCCCGTGTAGTGTTAATTTTTAAGCACACCCCAGAATTGACAGCCAAAGGCAAACCAGAATGAGGAAAAGAAACAGACCAAACACAAGGCCCAAGAGACAACCAGGTGGGTGGAAAAGGCCGTGTCGCTTGAAGAATGAAGAGGAGTTTACAAGGGAGCTGATCTTGATTCAGGCATTCTGCACACACTGCAGGGTTCGAACCAAGTCATACTGAGGACAAGGCGAATCATAGAATCATAGAAAGTTACAGCACGGAAGGAGGCCATTTCGGCCCATCGTGTCCGCACTGGCCAACAAAGAGCTATCCAGCCTAATCCCACTTCCCAGCTCTTGGTCCGTAGCCCTGCAGGTTACAGCATCCCAAGTGCACATCCAAGTATTTTTTAAATGTGGTTCGGGTTCCTGCCTCTACCACCCTTTCAGGCAGTGAGTTCCAGACCCCCACAACCCTCTGGGTGAAGAGATTTCCCCTCAAATCCCCTCTAAACCTTCCACCAATTACTTTAAATCTGTGCCCCCTGGTTTTTGACCCCTCTGCTAAGGGAAATAGGTCCTTTCTATCCACTCTATCTATGCCCCTCATAATTTTATACACCTCAATAAGGTCTCCCCTCAGCCTCCTCTGTTCCAAGGAAGACAGACCCAGCCTATCCAGTCTTTCCTCATAGCTAAGATTCTCTACTCCCAGCATCATCCTTGTAAATCTCCTCTGTACCCTCTCTAGTGCAATCACATCTTTCCTGTAATGTGGTGACCAGAACTGCACGCAGTACTCTAGCTGAGGCCTAACTAGTGTTTTATACAGTTCAAGCATAATCCCGCTGCGCTTGTATTCTATGCCACGGCTAATAAAGGCAAGCATTCCGTATGCCTTCTTAACCACCTTATCTACCTGGCCTGCTACCTTCAGGGATCTGTGGACATGCACTCCAAGGTCCCTTTGTTCCTCTACACTACTCAGTGTCCTACCATTTAATGTGTATTCCCTTTCCTTGTTAGCCCTCCCCAAATGCATTACCTTACACTTCTTCTGATTGAATTCCATTTGCCACTGTTCTGCCCACCTGACCAATTTATTGATATCTTCCTGCAGTCTACAGCTTCCTTCTTCAGTATCAACCACACAGCCGATTTTAGTATCATCTGCAAACTTCTTAATCATACCCCCTATATTCAAGTCTAGATCAAGGAGGATGGAGGGACTTGTAAGGAGACTTAAGTGACCAGGACAGACATGATAAAGTGAGCATTACTCATGAATGCCAATCTGAACACTGATGGCTGGTGGAGATATGAGGGTGACTCTATGTTACAAGTGTTTGTGGGACACAAGTTGACGTAAGAAAACTACTAGGCACTTGGTCTAAGCGTTAAACAAAGCTTTAATCAACTGTTTTTCAACATGGAGGTCTAGTTGTGTCCTTCACTAGTTCCTGTTAAAGAATGTCCTGAGCAAGCTGGGCCCGTGCCCGAGTATTTATACTCTCCCTGGACAGCGCCACCAGCAGGCCGCCCAGTATTATTTCATAAGTCAGTTCCATATGAATGACAAGATTCATGTCACAAGTATTGTGTCCACCACATTCAGTATCGCACTGCTGGTAAATCCTAATCTGATGGCCGTTCCATCTCAACAGCCAGGCCATCAATCAGAAGCTGGCAGGATCCCGATCCTGACAGTCAGCTTACTGTTTGGATCCAGTGGCCGTGAATAACATGCACTTTAATCTATTTGCCCGGGGAGCCGGAGTCTGTTCCCTTGCAGATCCTGCCCTTCTCACCGAGTACCAGTTGGACAGTGTTCAGCAGTGTGTGGAGGATGTCGGAATGAAGAATGAAGATTCCCTCTAAAAAGCAGGGTCTTCAAATGACTTGGCATTCTCCTGTGGGCTCCTGAAGTCAGACTAGAAGTATTCAACACCAAGGTGGCTCAGAAGTGCGATTTGTGAGGCCAGTAAAGGGTTAACCAGAACCACCGTCTGCTGCACTGTTCTGTATCATCCTGCAGATCAGGCAACCCTGAGCAACAGAATCTGGAAACAAAAGAAGGAAAGACTCCCAGTCTCCACCCTGACTGCCTGAGGTCCTCGAGCAGAGTGGTGACTGTCCGGCGCTGCGAGCAAGTCGATCGATCTGGTAGCCCCCCCAAGTCCTGAAGATGTTCTGGACTAGCTCAGTGTGGATCATCCACTGATCAGGGTGAGCCGACTGTTGTGCTGTCCTCCCCGGCCAAATGTGGCAACAAGAGTGTCACCCCGTGGTTCAAGAACCAATGGGAAGCAACGTGTCACCTTGACAGAGGGACCCAGGAGTGGATCCCACCCTGTTTGGAGCCATACCGGACTACTGTCATTGTCTATCTGGAGACACACTGACTTACCCCACACCGAGTCTGAAAGTAGATAATGTCCCATTGGACCTGTTGAAATGCCAAGTGAACTCATCCATGTGCACTGGCCTTAAAGCCCATTCATCCTGAATGTGGCTCCCACCCATATGTCGAAGCATTAGCTGAAGAGCTGAAGGCTGTCGCACCCACCCCTGGGGAACACTGTGCTCCCAGGACCACCAGCTCTAGTTCAGATACTGTGACAAAGGAGAGCTGTGGAAACATTGCTGGGGGAGCAAGGCTCAACTGGAGAAATATCCTCAATGGTTGAGCCTTCTGGATGACGAAGCTGACCGTAACTATCACGCGCTCGCCCTCAGTGTGGATGGTAGAAGACACTGATGTCACCGGCCAGTATGCCCACTCGTTGATGGTTCCTCTGATGGTCAAACCAAACCACGTTGTGAAAACATGGAAACTTAATCTGCCAATGCAGAGGATACTCACCAATGGTCCTGTGAATTTTGTTTTGGGGTGGACCAATTCAGAATACTTGGCATTCAGCATGTGTGGTTTTTCCTATTGAAAAGCCGGCAAGCCAGCTGCACGGGAGGCCCAGAGCGCAGCGCAGCCGTGCAGCTTAAAGGGAACATTGACACTCACTGCTTCTGGTGGCTTGGACCCGAGCGACCAGTGTAATCCACCTCCACATGGAACGACTGGAAATGGCCCACCCAGCCAGCCAGATCAGTGGTGGGCCATCATAGAAACATAGAAGATAGGAGCAGGAGTAGGCCATTCGGCCCCTCGAGCCTGCTCCGCCATTTAATGAGATCATGGCTGATCATCCAAATTCAGTACCCTGTCCCTGCCTTCTCCCCATATCCCTTGATCCCTTTAGCCTTAAGAAATATATCCAACTCCTTCTTGAATATTTTTATTGAATTGGCCTCCACTGCCTTCTGTGGTAGAGAATTCCACAGGTTCACCACTCTCTGGCTGAAGAAATTCCTCCTCATCTCTGTCCTAAATGGATTACCCCTTATCCTTAGACTGTGACCCCTGGTTCTGGACTCCCCCACCATCGGGAACATCCTTCCTGCATCTAGTCTGTCTAGTCCTGTTAGGATTTTATAAGTTTCAATGAGATCCCCTCTCATTCTTCTAAACTCCAGCAAATATAAGCCCAATCGACCAAATCTCTCTTCATACGTCATTCCTGCCATCCCAGGTATCAGCCTGGTGAATGTTCGCTGAACTCCCTCCATGGCAAGAACATCCTTCCTCAGATAAGGTGACCAAAACTGCACACAATACTCAAGGTGTGGTCTCACCAAGGCCCTGTACAATTGCATCAAAACATCCTTGCTCCTGTACTCGAATCCTCTCGCTACGAAGGCCAACATACCATTTGCCTTCTTAACCGCCTGCTGCACCTGCGTGCTTACCTTCAGCGACTGGTGCACAAGGACACCCAGGTCTCGTTGCACTTCCCCTTCTCCCAATCTATTGCCATTCAGATGATAAACTGCCTTCCTGTTTTTGCCACCAAAGTGGATAACCTCGCATTTATCCACATTATACTGCACCTGCCATGCATCTGCCCAATCATCAAACCTGTCCAAATCATACTGGAGTTTCTCAGCATCCTCCTCACAGCACACACGCCCACCCAGCTTTGTGTCATCTGCAAACTTCCAGATATTACATCTAATCCCCTCGTCTAGATCATTAATATATATTGTGAATAGCTGGGGTCCTAGCACCAATCCCTGCGGTACCCCACTAGTCACTGCCTGCCACTCGGAAAAAGACCCGTTTATTCCAACTCTTTGCTTCCTGTCTGCCAACCAGTTCTCTATCCAAGTCAGTACCTTGCCCCCAATCCCATGTGCTTTAACTTTACACGCTAATCTCTTATGCGGGACCTTATCGAAAGCCTTCTGAAAGTCCAAATACACCAGTGGATGTGGTGTATTTGGACTTTCAGAAGGCTTTCGATAAGGTCCCACATAAGAGATTAGCGTACAAAATTAAGGCACATGGGATTGGGGGCAAGGTATTGACTTGGATAGAGAACTGGTTGGCGGACAGAAAGCAAAGAGTTGGAATAAACAGGTCGTTTTCCGAGTAGCAGGCAGTGACTCGTGGGGTACCGCAAGGATCGGTCCTAGGACCCCAGCTGTTCACAATATATATTAATGATCTGGACTAGGGAATTGGATGTAATATCTCCAAATTTGCAGATGACACAAAGCTGGGTGGGAGGGTAAGCTGTGAGGAGGATGTCATGAAACTCCAGCACGATTTGGACAGATTGGGTGATTGGGCAGAAACATGGCAAATGCACTATAATGTGGATAAATGTGAGGTTATCCACTTTGGTGGCAAAAACAGGAAGGCAGATTATTATTTGAATGGCAATAGATTGGGAAAAGGGGAAGTGCAAAGAGACCTGGGTGTTCTTGTGCACCAGTCGCTGAAGGTAAGCATGCAGGTGCAGCAGGCGGTTAAGAAGGCAAATGGTATGTTGGCCTTCGTAGCAAGAGGGTTCGAGTACAGGAACAAGGATGTCTTGCTACAGTTGTACAGGGCCTTGGTGAGACCGCACCTTGAGTATTGTGTGCAGTTTTGGTTGCCTTACCTGAGGAAGGACGTTCTTGCCATGGAAGGAGTGCAGTGAAGATTCACCAGGCTGATACCTGGGATGGCAGGAATGACGTATGAGGAGAGATTGTGTCGATTGGGATTATACTCACTGGAGTTTAGAAGATTGAGAGGGGATCTCATCGAAACCTATAAAATTCTGTCAGGCCTGGACAGACTAGATGCAGGAAGGATGTTTATGATGGCCAGGGAGTCCAGAACCAGGGCTCATAGTCTAAGGATAAGGGGTAAGCTATTTAGGACTGAAATGAGGAGGAATTTCTTCACCCAGAGAGTGGTGAACCTGTGGAATTCTCTGCCACAGAGGGCGGTGGAGGCCAGTTCATTAAATATATTCAAAAAATAGTTGGATATATTTCTTAAGGCTAAAGGGATCAAGGGATATGGAGAGAAGGCAGGGACAGGGTATTGAATTTGGATGATCAGCCATGATCTCATTGAATGGCGGAGCAGGCTCGAAGGGCCGAATGGCCTACTCCTGCTCCTATCTTCTATGTTTCTATGCACCACATCCACTGGTTCTCCCTTATCTATTTTACTAGTTACATCCTCAAAAAATTCCAGTAGATTAGTCAAGCACGATTTACCTTTTGTAAATCCAAGTTGACTTTGTACGATCCTGTCACTGTTTTCCAAGTGCTCTGCTATTACATCTTTTATAATGGACTCTAGCATTTTCCCCACTACCGATGTCAGGCTTACCGGTCTATAATTCCCCGTTTTCTCTCTACCACCTTTTTTGAATAGTGGGGTTACATTAGCTACCCTCCAATCCATGGGAACTGTTCCAGAGTCTATAGAATGTTGGAAGATGACCAGCAATGCATCTACTATTTCTAGGGCCACTTCCTTAAGTACCCTAGGATGTAGATTATCAGGTCCTGGGGATTTATCAGCCTTCAATCCCATCAATTTCCCTAACACCATTTCCCTACAAATACTGATTTCAGTTAGTCCCTCCCTCTCATTAGAACCTATGTTCCCCGACATCTCTGGGAGGTTATTTGTGTCCTCCTTTGTGAAGACAGAACCAAAGTATGTATTTAATTGGTCTGCCATTTCTTTGTTCCCCATTATAAATTCCCCTGGTTCTGACTGCAAGGGACCTACACTTGACTTCACCAATCTTTTTCTCTTCATATATCTATAGAAGCTTTTACAATCAGTTTTTATGTTCCCTGCAAGCTTACTCTCATATTCTATTTTCCCCCTCTTAATTAATCCCTTTGTCCTCCTTTGCTGAATCCTAAACTGCTCCCAACCCTCAGATTTGCTGCTTTTTCTGGCCAATTTATATGTCCTCTCCTTGGATCTTATGCTGTCCCTAATTTCCCTTGTTAGCCACGGTTGAGTCACCCTTTTTGTTTTATTTTTATGCCAAACAGGGATGAACAAATATCAAGGTGGGTATGGTAGCATAGTGGTTATGTTATGGACTAGTAATCCAGAGGCCTGGAAATAATAATCTGGAGATGCAAGTTCAAATCCCACCATGACAGTTTGTGAATTTGAATTCAGTCAATGAAATAAATCAGGAATAAAAAGTTGGATCAGTAAAAGTGACCATGAAACTATTAGATTGTTGTAAAAACCCAACTGGTTCACTAAAGTCCTTTAGGGAAGAAAACCTGCTGCCCTTACCTGGTCTGGCCAATATGTGACTCCAGACCCACATTTAAGTGGCCTTGCAAGCCACTCAGTTTTATCAAACTGCTGCAAACAAGTACAATAAGAATAAAACCGGACGGACCACCCGGCATCGACAAAGGCATCAGATTCAGACACGACAAAGGCACACCCAGCCCAGTCGACCCTGCAAAGTCCTCCTCACTAATATCTGGGGACTTCTGCCAAAAGTGGGAGAGCTGTCCCACAGACTAGTCTGACATAGTCATACTCACAGGATCATACCTATCAGTCAACATCTCCATCACCATCCCTGGGTATGTCCTGTCCCACCGGTAGGACAGGCCCACCAGAGGTCCTGGCACAGTGGTATACAATCGGGAAGGAGTGGCCCTGGGAGTCCTCAATATTGACTCTGGACCTCATGAAGACTCATGGCAACAGGTCAAGCGTGGGCAAGGAAACCTCCTGCTGATTACCACCTACTGCCCTCCCTCAGCTGATGAATCACATTGAACACCACTTGGAAGAAACACTCAGGGTAGCGAGGGCACTTTGGGTCTTCAATGTCCATCACCAAGGGCACTTTGGGTCTTCAATGTCCATCACCAAGCTGACCGATCTGGCCGAGTCCTGAAGGAAACAGCTGCCAGACTAAGATTGCAGCAGTTGGTTGGAAAACCAACACAAGGGAAAAACCTACAACATCTCTTCCTCACCTGTCGCAGATGACAGTATTGGTAGCAGTGACCACCGCACAGTCCTTGTGGAGACGAAGTCCCGCCTTCACACTGAGGATACCCTCCATCGTGTTGTGTGGCACTACCACCGTGCTAAATGGGATAGATTCTGAACAGATCTAGCAGCTCCAAACTGGGCATCCATGAGGCGCTGTGGGGCATCAGCAGCAGCAGAATTGTATTCCACCACAATCTGTAACCTCATGGCCCGGCATATCCCTCACTCTACCATTACCATCAAGCCAGGGGACCAACCCTGGTTCAATAAGGAGTGTAGAAGAGCATGCCAGGAGCAGCACCAGGTGTACCTAAAAACGAGGTGCCAACCTGGAGAAGCTGCAACACAGGACTACATGCATGCTAAACAGCGGAAGCAGCATGCGATAGATAGGGCTAAGTGATCCCACAATCAACGGATCAGATCAAAGCTCTTGAATGGTGGTGGATAATTAAACACCTAATGGGAGGAGGAGGCTTCATGAATATCCCCATCCTCAATGATGGTGGAGCCCAGCACATGAGTGCAAAAGACAAAGCTGAACATTGGCATCTACCCGACAATGTGGAAAACTGCCCAGGTATGTCCTGTCCACAAAAAACAGGACAAATCCAACCCGGCCAATTACCACCCCATCAGTCTACTCTCAATTATCAGCAAAGTGATGGAAGGTGTCGTCGACAGAGCTATCAAGCAGCACTTACTCACCAATAACCTGCTCACTGATGCCCAGTTTGGGTTCCGCCAGGACCACTCAGCTCCCGACCTCATTATAGCCTTGGTCCAAACATGGACAAAGGAGCTGAATTCCAGAGGTGAGGTGAGTGACTGCCCTTGACATCAAGGTAGCATTTGACCAAGTCTGGCATCAAGGAGCCTGTAGGAGTCTGTGCACTCCTAACAAAAACACTGTGAACTAAACTGGTAGTTAACAAACTTAGTTTAATGCACTGAAAGTATTACAAAACAAAAACGCAGGAGAAACTCCAAACAATTCACAATTCACAATTCAAATCGCTTTATTGGCATGATAAGTTACATCTTATGTTGCCAAAGCATCAAAATACATTTATGGTTTAGCACATAAACGCAGTTCTATTCATACAGTGTATAAACAGGTATATCCCTGAGTGTATAAATATACATTCGCATTGTTTATATATATTCTTTTCTTAGTTTACTGGTTGTCCCTCTGTTCATGGCAAGCTGTAACATAGTGTGCCGCCAGTGTTACACAGCTTCTCTCCTCTCCCAGTAGGAATGGGAGTTTTTGGTTGTCATTCAGATTTCTGAAATCAGGGCATATTTGTGAGAATTTTTGGTAGAAACAGGTCTGTACACGAGCTCACTCCACGAGGACTAACTGGAAACGCCCTCCAACCCTGACGTCATGACGTCATCACGTTTCCCGCTGTTGGGAACGTCACGTGACCCACGTGATGACGTCATCGCATCAGATCGTGATTTTATCGATCCCGTGCTGTTTAAACAGGGCAAACATTAAAAGGTAACAATAATGATTAAAGACAATTGTACAAGTTACTGTGAGAGTCTCTTTGGTGGCTTTGCCACATACGCCCCCCCAGAATTGTCTTTAATGAGGAAAGTCAATCGCCGAGGTAGTCGGACAAGACTGTTTGACCAACTCCTAAATTCCCAGAGAGGAAAACGCTGAGCAGGTGGTGAGCTGGCAGGTAGCACGGTACGGTTAGGCATAGCGGCGGCCGGCCCCGGCGCGGAGGCTGCGCCAGTTCGACCGGCTGTTCGAGGTCCAGGTGCGCAGGTTTGAGGCGATCAACATAGATGTGATCAGGCTTGCCTCCGATGTCGATCACAAAACTCTTGTCCCTGGTCTGTAGAACCTGGAACGGACTTGCATAAGGAGGTGCGAGCGGGGTACGATGGCCGTCTTGGCGCACAAAGACGAATTTGGCCTTTGACAGCTCCCCAGGGATGTTGGAAGAAGGCAAACCGTGCTGCGAGGTCGGAACTGGGCGGAAACACTGAGCCGCGTCCCGATGGGCCTCTCGCCGACTGGCTGCAGACCACGGCCGCGTAGGGGACGGCAGGAACTCGCCCGGAACTCGAAGTGGCTGACCGTAAACCATTTCCGCGGCCGACGACTGTAGATCCTCCTTCGGCGCCGTGCGCAGTCCCAGCATCACCCACGACAGTTTAACGACCCATGCTGCATCCAGAAGGCTGGCCCTGAGCGACACCTTCAATGAACGGTGGAACCGCTCGCACAAGCCGTTCGCTTGCGGGTGATAAGCCATACTGCGGTGTAGTTTAGTGCCCAATACTGAGGCCACCTCATTCCATAGTTCCGCCGAAAATTGCGGTCCGCAATCCGACGAAATATCCGCAGGGACACCAAACCGGGCTACCCATGATGAAATGAAGGCTCGCGCGACATCCGCAGAGGTGGTGGACGTCGGGGGAACCGCCTCCGGCCACCTCGTGGTGCGATCCACCATTGTCAGAAGGTGTGTAAAACCACGGGACGGTGGAAGTGGGCCCACTAGGTCAACGTGAATGTGGTCAAAACGCCGCTCCGGTACCTCGAAGGTGGCCCGAGGGGCCCTGACGTGCCGTTGCACCTTGGCCCGTTGACAAACCACACAAGTGTTCGCCCAGTCGTGGACGTCTTTGCGTATTCCTCTCCAGACGAATTTGGAGACTAGCAGCTTCTGCGATGCCCGCACTCCACGATGCGACAGCCCGTGTATGGCGTCGAAAACGCCTCGGTGCCAGGTGGATGGCACAATCGGATGGGCTGCACCCAACGAAACGTCGCAGGGTAGAGTGGTACCTGCCGCATGGAATGGTACATCTCTCGGCTGGAGGCTGGCGGGGACAGAACGAAAGGCCTGAGTCTCCGGGTCGGCAGCCTGGTCGGCTGCCATTCTTGCGAAGTCAATGCCTAATTGAATGGCCTGGACAGCGGCGCGGGAGAGGCAATCAGCGACGACGTAGTCCTTGCTGGCCACGTGCCTGATGTCGGTGGTGAACTCGGAGATGTAAGTCAGCTGCCGTTGTTGCCGAGCCGACCACGGTTCAGCTGTCTTGGCCATCGCGAACGTCAAGGGTTTGTGGTCAACAAACGCAGTGAAGCGGCGCCCTTCGAGGAGGAATCGGAAGTGGTGGATGGCCAAAAACAAAGCTAACAGCTCCATGTCGAAAGTACTGTATCGACGTTCGTGCCGTTGCAGCTGGCGGCTAAAAAATGCCAGAGGCTGCCGTGCGCCGTCGACCCATTGTTCCTGGACGGCCCCCACAGCGTAATCCGACGCGTCCGTCGTGAGGGCGATGATAGCTCCTGGCAGAGGATGTGCCAACATTGTTGCGTTCGCGAGCGCGGTCTTCGTATCCTCGAAGGCGCGACCCATTTCTTGCAACCAAACCATGGGCTCCTTTCCCGTCTTGCCTCTGAGGGCCTCGTAGAGCGGCCGCATGAGCTGTGCGGCCCTGGGGACGAACTGGTGGTAAAAATTAACCATCCCCAGGAACTCCTGTAAGGCTTTCACGGATTGCGGCTTCGGGAACGCCGTGATCGCCTCCACCTTAGCTCGAAGCGGCGTTGCCCCTGCGGAAGTTATGCGGTGGCCGAGAAAATCGAGCTGCGCCAGGCCGAAATGGCATTTGTCCGGGTTCACAATGAGGCCGTGCTGCTGAAGCCGTCGAAAAAGGACACGGAGTCGCTTGAGGTGTTCATCCTTTGTGGTGCTAGCAATCAGAATGTCATCCAAGTAGACGAACAAAAAATCGAGTTCCCGCAGAACCGAGTCCATAAGGCGCTGGAACGCCTGCGCCGCATTTTTAAGCCCAAAAGGCATGCGGAGGAATTCAAAAAGTCCAAAAGGGGTGATGACAGCCGTCTTTTGGACATCCTGGGGGTGCACTGGGACCTGGTGGTACCCACGGACGAGGTCGACCTTTGAGAATATTGACTTCCCCGCCAAATGCGCAGAGAAATCTTGTATGTGGGGGGTGGGGTAATGGTCGGGCGTCGTTATCTCATTGAGGCGACGATAGTCGCCACAGGGCCGCCATCCCCCGCCGGGCTTTGGGAATGGGTGGAGTGGTGAAGACCAGGGACTACTGGACCAGCGAATAATCCCCAGCTTCTCCATTGCGGCGAACTCCACCTTCGCCGCTGCGAGCTTGCTGGGCTCCAAACGCCGCGCCCTGGCGTAGACGGGAGAGCCGGTTGTCGAAATATGATGCTCCACCCAATGGTTGGCGGTCGAAGCTGAAAAGTTGGGCTTTGTCAGCTTGGGGAAGTCCCCGAAAAGGCGGGAGAAGTCGTCGGGAGGTGGCCGCTCCGTGCTGCGTGCACCTGAAATACCGTCAAGCGTGGCGGCGTGAACGAGGCGTCGATTTTTCACATCCACCAACAGGCCGTTGGCGCCTAAAAAGTCGACGCCCAAAAGGGCCTGCGAAATTTGAGCAGTGACGAAATCCCAGGTAAAGCGCTGGCCACCGAAACAGACTTGCACCCGTCGTTTCCCGCAAGTGCGGATCGTACCCCCGTTGGCAGCTTGGAGGGGGGGACCCCGTCCGCCGGACCGAAGGTCGAGGACCAAGGCAGGAAGTATGCTGCACTGTGCCCCCGTGTCACACAAAAAACGACGGCCCGAGATGGAGTCGGTTAAATACATAAGATTCCCGGAGTCGCCGATCGCCATCGTGGCCGCGGGGGATGCACCAGACCCGGTGTTCTTGACTCACGGCGGTCTGTTCGACGGTCTGGGCATGAAACCACACGGTGGTCGGCAGCAGCGGGCCTTCGGGCCGAAACGAGTGTGGTAGTAACAGTAACCAGCCGTCGGAGGTGCCTGGGCCGGGGCTGGGCCTCTCGGGACGGGGCGTTGCGCGATGGCGCAGTATGGCTGCCGGACCGCGTAAATTTTATCCCACTCTTCGGCGAGCGCGATGCAGCCCCCGGTGTCCGATCTGGCGAGGGCTGCCTGGACTTGTTCGGGCAGCTGCGTAAGGAACAGCTCGCGGAACAGGAAACATGGGGGTTCAGACCCCAGGAGCGTTAGCATGTGGCTCATTAGTTCCGAGGGTTTGGAGTCACCGAACCCTGGTAGTGTTAGTAAGCGGCGAGCGCGCTCTGCCTTGGTAAGGCCAAATTCCTGCAGCAGCCGAGTCTTGATGGCTACATACTTGTCAGCATTCGGGGGGTTCTCCAGAAGGCTGATGATCCTCGACGCCGTCGAGCTATCGAGGGCGGAGACCACGTACAAATATCGGGTCTGGTCCTGCACGATGTTGCGGAGTTCAAATTGCGCCTCGGCCTGCACAAACCAGGAGGCCGCCTGTTGTTCCCAGAATTGGGGGAGCTTCAAGGCCACAGCGTTGGCCTCCATCACTGGTCTGCATTCCGTGTCCACCGCGAAAAACGATCGCGAGGATTCGGGGTCACCAATGTAGGAGTCTGTGCACTCCTAACAAAAACACTGTGAACTAAACTGGTAGTTAACAAACTTAGTTTAATGCACTGAAAGTATTACAAAACAAAAACGCAGGAGAAACTCCAAACAGGTCTGTACACTAGCTCACTCCACGAGGACTAACTGGAAACGCCCTCCAACCCTGACGTCATCACGTCATCACGTTTCCCGCCGTTGGGAACGTCACGTGACCCACGTGATGACGTCATCACATCAGATCGCAATTTTATCGATCCCGCGCTGTTTAAACAGGGCAAACATTAAAAGGTAACAATAATGATTAAAGACAATTGTACAAGTTACTGTGAGAGTCTCCTTGGTGGCTTTGCCACAAGCCCTAGTAAAACTGAAGTCAATGGGAATCGGGGGAAAACTCTCCACTGGCTGGAGTCATACCTAGCACAAAGGAAGACGGTTGTGGTGGTTGAAGGTCAATCATCACAGCCCCAGGACATTGCTGCAGGAGTTCCTCAGGGCAGTGTCCTAGACCCAACCATCTTCAGCTGCTTCATCAATGACCGTTCCTCTATCATAAGGTCAGAAGTGGGGATGTTCGCTGATGACAGCACGGTGTTCAGTTCCATTTGCAACTCCTCAGATAATGAAGCAGTCCATGCCCGCATGCAGCAAGACCTGGACGACATTCAGACTTGGGCTGATAAGTGGCAGGTAACATTCGCTCCACAGAAGTGTCAGGCAATGACTATCTCCAACAAGCGAGAGTCTAACCACCTCCCCTTGATAGTCAACGGCATTACCATCGCCGAATCCCCCACCATCAACATCCTGGGGGTCACCATTGACCAGAAACTTAACTGGACCAGCCACATAAATACTGTGGCTACAAGAGCAGGTCAGAGGCTGGGTATTCTGCGGCGAGTGTCTCACCTCCTGACTCCCCAAAGCCTTTCCACCATCTGCAAGGCACAAGTGAGGTGTGCGATGGAATACTCTGCACTTGCCTGGATGAGTGCAGCTCCAACAACACTCAAGAAGCTCGACACCATCCAGGACAAAGCAGCCCACTTGATTGGAACCCCATCCACCACCTTAAGCATTCACTCCCTCCACCACCGGCGTACCGTGGCTGCAGTGTGTACCATCTACAAGATGCACTGCAGCAACTCGCCAAGGCTTCTTCGGCAGCACCTCCCAAACCGCGACCTCTTCCACCTAGAAGGACAAGGGCAGCAGGCGCATGGGAACACCACCACCTCCAAGTTCCCCTCCAAGTCACACACCATCCTGACTTAGAAATATATCGGCCGTTCCTTCATCGTCGCTGGGTCAAAATCCTGGAACTCCCCCCCCTAACAGCACTGTGGGAGTACCTTCACCACACGGACTGCAGCGGTTCAAGGCGGCTCACCACCACCTTCTCAAGGGCAATTAGGGATGGGCAATAAATGCTGGCCTTGCCAGTGACGCCCACAACAAGTCAATGAATAAATTAAGAATTATAAAAAAGGACTGATCACTGCTTGGGGAGTTGGAGCTGGACAGAGTCTTGAAGGTTACTTGTTGCGAGCTCCCTGCATTCCAAACCTGATCTGGAATGATGGGCTGGCGTGGCACGAGGACATTGCAGTGTGGCTCAGGCCTTGACATGGCAGCTGTCCCTGACGAGTCATGTAGATGGGAGGGGCTAAGCTACAAAGTGAGACAGTGTCCCCTCGGGTGCCGATGCGGAAATGCCTGAAGGTTCTGCTGGAGATGTTTGTAGCAGTAGTGGCTGCTGCCAGTTCCTGAAGCTAAGTGGCAATGCAAGATCCACTGGACGATAGACCCTCCTACATTGAGGGCACCCACACAGCCTGCTGCTGCGCTGATGCTCTCTGAAGGTGGTCCTCACTCTATGGCAGGGATTACTCCCTCAACTCCCTGTGCGGCATTAGCCAGTGGATGGGTAAAGCCAGACCAGTGGATTTGGTTGTCAGGAATATGGATATGTGCCAAACCCTGCAGGAAGGTCCGCCAGATCCCACATGTCCCACCATTTGGATTCTGGTGGGTGGAGCAGGACTAGTTTCCAGGGCGGTAACCTTCCTTTTGATGCTTTCACGACTGAAGTTCGCCAGCTGTAGCAGCGAGCTGAAAGGTTTGAAGCAGAGTACTGCAGGCACTGTGGACGCTGTCTACCTTGGCCTTAACCAGAGGGTGCTTATCAAGACCGCCCAAACTGCCCTGGAAGTTGGTAGGATGAATCCAGCAAAGGTCGGTGCCTGAGGTCTCTGCAAGACCCCAAGTAAAGACTCAACCCCACCAAGTGAAGGGTGTTATGTATTGTGTGTTCTATTGTGTGTTCTCCTCCCACCTGTGGTGGCGCTGTCACAGGAGATAAATGGTTGGGTGTTCTCTTCACCCGAAGGCATGATGTGGGATATGACTGCTCCCACACCATATGGTGATGCATCACATGCTAGCTGCACGGGTAGCTTTGGGTCGAAGTGTGTCAGGACCTCCGATTTCAGCAATGCTTTCTTTGCTTGGGCGAAAGCTTCGTTGCACAGTTCAGTCCATTTCCATGTTTTGCCTTGACATAGCAACTGATGTAACGGCTTCAGCAATGTTGCTAAGTCTGGAATAAACTTCCCATAGTAGTTAAGTAGCCCCAGAAATGAACGTAACTGGCTCACATTCTGGGGTGCTGGGGCCTCCACGATCGCCTTGACCTTTGACAGCACCTTATGCAGGCCAGTAGCGTCAATCACATGCCCCAGGTACTCAACTGAAGACTGAAAGAATTCACATTTGTCTTTACGAACTCTGAGTCTGTACTCTTTCAGTTGTTGTAGTGTCGCATCCAAGTTCAGAAGATGATCCTCCTCATTTGTCCCAGTGACAAGGATGTCGTCCAGGTAGCACTGGACTCCTGGCAGTCGACTCAAAATCTGATCCATTGCCCTTTGGAATAGAGCAGGGGCCGACGTAATTCCAAACGGAAGGCGGCAGTACCTGTATAGCCCCTTGTGTGTCACAATTGTCAGCAGCTCCTTTGATTTGTCATCGACATGCATTTGTAGATAAGTCTGGCATAAGTCTACTTTGCTGAACTTTTGCCCTCCGGCCAGGCCCGTAAAAAGATCATCAATGAGGGGAAGAGGGTACTGTGATGGCCCATTTTCCCACAACGGTAACATGTGCCGTTCCGCGCATCTTTAGGCTCAGACGACACCTTGTGAACTCTCCCTGTTGAACTCAACTGGTGAGCCTCCTTTTCCGCCATCTCCATGGAGACACTAACTTCAATGGCCTTTTCAAGAGTAAGGTTGTCCTCAGTAAGAAGGCGCTTCTGTGTGGCTGCATTTTGCAGACCACACACGAGTCTGTCTCTAATGGTGTCCTTCAGCACTTCCTTGAACTGGCAGTGTTCTGATAACCTTTTTAAAGCAGCAATAAACATCGTCACTGATTCCCCCTCCTCTTGATTCCGTTTGTGAAATCTAAATCTCTCAGCAATACCGAGGTTTTGGTGAAAAATGTGCTCCAAGAATTTCCACTAGTTGCTTATATGTTTTAGTTCCTGGCTTATCTGGCTGTACAAGGCTGCGCAGTAAATTGAATGTCTTCAGCCCGATTACACTCAAAAAGGTAGGCACGACCTTTTCATTTGCCACCGCATTCGCCAATACAAAATAGTCAAAACATTCCGTATATGCGCTCCATTGCTCCACATTTTTATCAAAATCACCGATGTTTCCTAATATAGTAGCCATCTCACGTTTCAAATTAAAATTTCTGTTTACTCACTGCCGTAACGTTAATGTGATGCTGCAATCTCTGTTCCAAGTGTTTTGTGGTCGAAAACGCTCACCCTGTACCGCTCAGCGACTGGTGGTCATGGTCCAACTCTGGCTCCCAACTTGGCTTCCGAAGGTCCGAAGTCTCCGGGCAGCTTCCTCGGGCTGAACTGACAGGGAAGGTTGATAAGGAGCCCTGGGAGCAGGGATGAGGGCAGCTATGAGCTCCTGATACAAGCGGCAATGGAGTTAAACCTTGGCGACACTAGTCCGTGGCACTTTGGGGAGGTGCCACTGAGGCACACGTACCCTCACTGGGAATGAGAGCCCTTAGAACCTGGATACCTCTCAGGAGTTGGAGGGTGCGGCTGAAGGTGGCTCCACAGTGTTGGGGGGGGCGGTGGTGGGGTGGGGCACGGGGAAGACACAGGACTCCTCCTCTTTATCCCAGGCGGCCTCGGTACAAGTTGGTACCAGGGCTTCACCCGATGGTGTGGTCTGGGATGGCAGGGACTGGTTGGCGAGTGGCCTTAACCAGCCCATCCCACGTTACACCACCAAGGCAACAATGGAAGCGTCCCCCCTTGAAACGTTCCTGCTCAGTCCCAAAGTGGTCACCCAGCCGACATCGGTCGGAGATGGACTGGGACTGGGCCCTAACCAGTGCCAGTGTAACTAACCCCAAGCAGTGGCAAACTGAGCCGAGAGTTGGAGCAGGGTTGGTGCTTGATGCCGATGTGGGAACATGATGGCTGGATATGGAGGGCCAGCCTGTAGAGGCAAGTTTTAAAACTAACAATAGAAATAGATGTCAGAAGAAGGCAAGACAGAGCTGGTAGGGATGAAGGACCCGGTGACCTTAGTGTCCAAACTCTGACCCACGGACTATAGGCAGCCTCTGGAAGCCCTGCAACCTGGCCAACAAGGGTCTTCCTCGGCTTCAAATATTGATCCAACTTCCCTTCTCAAGGTTCAATTGTCTTTGCCTCAACGACTCCCTGTGGTAAAGCATTCCATGTTCCAAACAACTCTAAAGAAACTCCTCCTAACCTCTCTCCTCACTCAGTGATCATTTTAAATTGCTGGTCCGTCAATGACTCAACCGGAGGAAACAGGTTCCCCATTCACTCGATCAAAGCCCATCATCATTTGAGAAACCCTGAGTGAAATCTGCTCCTGGCTCCTTGGCTCCAGGTGAAACAGTCCGAGGCCGAACGCTGGCTGAGAATGGGGGACGGGCCAGTAGATGGGGCACAACCAGTGGAGGAAGGGCCTGAGGTTCTTTGCTTCAATCATCAGAATCAATCAACCAGCTCCTAACTTTCAATTTTGTCATTAGTTCCTTACTCCGTCAACTATTGTTAATTCTGGTCTGATTTGATTCTGCTCATTTTTTGGCATGTATTTGAATCACTTTATCCTGGGAGGAACAGAAAGTGGACAACAGCAGGGGGTCGACGCTCAAATCTTTCTAAAACTGGGGGCCTGGGATGGGAAAGAAATGTGGCGGAAGGGTGAGAGTGGGTTTAGCACCTCTCCAGTCATTGGCTGTGCGTTTAGATGAGTGTGTGAAGGGTGGTTGTTAGCCGTCAATAAAAAGCAAATGGAAAGGTGTCGAGTTGACACTGAGAAATGGATGGGACTCGGAGAGATGGCGTGAGGAGAGTTTCAGTTGCTCTGCTCCATCCTTTGCGTATCTCTACTGGCATTGATTGGGTCTCGGTCGGGATGCACTGTCTCTTGTATCAGATCCACTTGTTCTTTGTGGTTTTGTTTCTCACAACTTTAGTCTGTGGATAGTTTGGTAAAAAGCCCCATTTCCACTCGCTCAGCCTGATACCAATGGTGCACCTGTGGCAGAAGAAATGATTACACACAAAAATACTAGATTGCAACAAGGACAACTACACGCATTTTATAGCTCCCCTCAGAGAGTAAACCATTTAACAAAGGGAAGACACCGAGTGAAGATGGGAAAGATTAAGGGGAGGGGTGGAATACCAACAACACAGCATGGAGAGAGAGGTGTTTGAAGGAAGGGGGAGAGGGGTAACAATACTTTATGTTTCGGGGTGATTCCAATGAGCTGTGGTTTAGTCACTGACAGACTGACCTCTGGAGGTGGAGCTGGAGGAGGGCGGGGGGAGGTTGGGGTCGGGGCTGAGCAGTAAATGCAGATTCAGGAGAGCAGAGGCTGCAGGCTAGGGACAAATGGGCAGAGGTGTTGATTCAGGCGGGGTGGAGCAAGACTGTGGAGGACAGCTGGCCAACGAAACTCGGCAAGGACAGGGCGAGGGAATGGCTGTCTGATAGTTACTGACCTGATCCAGTTATTGCCTCAGATGGCTCGAGGTTTCACAGAATCACAGAATCACAGAAACCTCACAGTGCAGATAGAGGCCATTTTGGCCCATCGAGCCTGCACCGACACATATCCCACCCGATCCCCGTAACCCCTACACCAACACATATCCCACCCTATCCCCGTAACCCCACGTATTTAATCCCCCTAACACTAAGGGTCAATTTTTATCATAGCCAATCAACCTAACCCGCACATCTTTGGACTGTGGGAGGAAACCGGAGCACCCGGAGGAAACCCACGCAAACACGGGGAGAATGTGCAAACTCCACACAGACAGTCACCCGAGGCCGGATTCGAACCCGGGTCCCTGGCGCTGTGAGGCAACAGTGCTAACCACTAACTTTCATTAGTATTTTACTGCTCAGACCCACACTTGAATCAACACTGATAAACCCTCAGCTCCACCTGACACCCCAACAGCACTTTCCCAATAGTCCAACATTTCAAACCCGATTGTTTTCTCCCCCGCCTTTCTTCCTCTGTATTATGGGATACTGTTGGGGTGGTGTAGATGGAGCTTTATCCTACCGTCTAACCCCCTGGAACACTTACCCTGTAAATGCTTAATGCAGATTCTGGGTGAAAACCTTATCGACCCGTTTCTTTTCTTGTCACAGATTCTGATGCCACCTGAGTATTAAAGGCAGAAGATTCCACCGGTTCTGGAGTTCGACAATTGACACCTTCAGAATCTGGGAGAAGGTCCAGAATGGCAGCAATGCCACCAGGTGAACCAGGATCACGGGCACAAGAGGAGCTGTCTGACACTGTCCCAGTGCTTTAGATGGCAGTACCTGAGCCAGCTGACCTGGGAGATCCTTGGCAAGGTCCCAGGGATTGGCAAGGCCAGACCACACCAGTAACACCTGGGTCTAGAGTTTCTCCCCGACTCCTTCAGTGTCACTGTCTGAGGCCAAGCCCAAGCTCCAGCGCTTCTATATTTTTAACTAGCTGAAGTGCCCGGCGGTGCCGAGGGTCTTTTGAGGGCATGTTGTTGTTGGAAGAGACAGAGAGAGCGACTGGGGGGAAGAGAGAGAGCGACTGGGGGGAAGAGAGAGAGCGACTGGGGGGAAGAGAGAGAGCGACTGGGGGGAAGAGAGAGAGCGACTGGGGGGAAGAGAGAGAGCGAGAGACTGGGGGGAAGAGAGAGAGCGAGAGACTGGGGGGAAGAGAGCGAGAGACTGGGGGGAAGAGAGCGAGAGACTGGGGGGAAGAGAGAGAGCGACTGGGGGGAAGAGAGAGAGTGACGGGGGAAGAGAGGGAGCGACTGGGGGGAAGAGAGAGAGCGACTGGGGGGAAGAGAGAGAGCGACTGGGGGAAGAGAGAGAGCGACTGGGGGGAAGAGCGAGAGCGACTGGGGGGGAAGGGGAGGCGGGGGAGGAAAGGAGGAGGGGGGAGGAAAGGGGGAGGAAAGGGGAGGGGAGGAGGGGAGGAAAGGGGGGAGGGGAGGAGGGGAGGAAAGGGGGGGAGGGGAGGAGGGGAGGAAAGGGGGGAGGGGAGGAGGGGAGGAAAGGGGGGAGGGGAGGAAAGGGGGAGGGGGGGAGGAAAGGGGGGGAGGGGGAGGAAAGGGGGCGGGGAGGAAAGGGAGAGGGGGAGGAAAGGGGGAGGGGGGAGGAAAGGGGGAGGGAGGGGGGGGAGGAAAGGGGGAGGGGGGACGAAAGGGGGAGGGGGGACGGGGGACGAAAGGGGGAGGGGGGGGAGAGGGGGGGAAGGAGGGGGAGAGGGGGGAAGGGGAGCGCTCCGCCTCCCGCCTCCCTGAGCCCTGCCCCCGATCTCCCGAGCCCCGCCCCCCGATCTCCTGAGCCACGATCTCCCGAGCCCCGCCCCCGATCACCCGAACCCCGCCCCCGATCTCCCGAGCCCCGCCCCCGATCTTCAGAGCCCCGCCCCCGATCTCCCGAGCCCCGCCCCCCGATCTCCCGAGGCTCCCCCCCCATCTCCCAGGGCCTGATCTCCCGAGCCCCGCCCCCCCCGAGCCCCACCCCCCCCCCCCACCGAGCCCCGATCTGCCGAACCCCGATCTCCCGAGCCCCACCCCCCCACCCAAGCCGGCTTCAAGAGCAGAGAGAGAGACGCCGCTGCGCAACCTACCACGTGAGGCCCGGCCGGACTCAAGTCACGCGCGCTGACTCCTGCCCCACCCGCCTTTACTATGATGGCGGCGGTGGCAACGCTCGGCCAGGGCCCGCCCCCTCCAGCCTTCACAAAGATGGTGGCGATCGCGAGCCGCTTGTTGAGCGCGACGGGAGGTGCCTAGCTCGGGTGTGGCTGAGCAACAGAGGTCCAGGCTTACAGGCCTGGAAAAACGGTGAAAGGTAGGAAAATTCTAGATGTTAGAGAAAAGATTTACAAATTAATTAACTTTTTTTAAAAACAATTTGTGTTTTAAAAGCAACTTTTTTTTTGCTGGAAATGTAGATTTGAAAAGAAACACGCAGAAAGTGGGAAAAAGAAATGAACAGTTTGGAATCAAGATGGCGGCCACTCACCTCGGTTCAGAATGATAAGGCCCGCCCACACACGTCAGGTCACTGAACTGTAGGATTGGTCAATCATCCTGTCACTCAACTGTAGGATGGCCTGCCCGCACACACAATGAACCCGCCCCCACTCGATGCAAATGAGCGGATAATGAGTGGAATTTTGAACGTTTTTTGGATACCGTCGGCACAATTTTTGTCCGACCGTCGGCACAATTTTTGTCCGAGCAAAAAGTAAATACACCTACAAGAGTCCCCTAATGATGAGCTTTCTTTTGATATAACATATGTGTAGGTATGCTCTATAACTTTTGATTGTATAGCCGGACAGAGAGACAGACAGAGAGACAGACAGAGAGACAGACAGAGAGACAGAGAGACAGACAGAGAGACAGAGAGACAGACAGAGAGACAGACAGAGAGACAGAGAGACAGACAGAGAGACAGAGAGACAGACAGAGAGACAGACAGAGAGACAGACAGAGAGACAGAGAGACAGACAGAGAGACAGACAGACATATCCTTTTATATATACACTAGCTGGGGAGCCCCGCATTGCGAGGGCAATTTTGGGGCGCTTGGTCTCCCTGCCCCTGTGTGTCCCCCCTCTCCCTGTCATGTCCTCTCCCTGTCCTATCCCTCCCTTCCCTACCCTCCCCTCCCCTCCTCTGTCTCCCTCCCCTCCCCTCGCCCCCCACTCCCCCGCTCCCCTCTGTCCCTCTCTCCGGCCCCTCCCCCTGCCTAGCGCCTGAGGTCCGGTGCCGTTCCGATAGCGGGAATGCTGAGTGGCGGCCGGCGCCGGGAGCGGGCTCTCGCGGGCGGCGCATGCGCGGTCAGTGCGGGCGGCACATGCGCGTCAGTGCGGGCGGCGCGAGCCCCCCGCGATTTCCCGAGGCTCTCCCGCCCCCCCCCGCGATTTCCCGAGGCTCTCCCCCCCGCGATTTCCCGAGGCTCCCCCCCCCCGCGATTTCCCGAGGCTCTCCCCCCCACTATTAAATTGTTATTTAATTCCCTAACACATCATTAAAATATTTACCTTAGTTCCCTAACACACAGAAAATGTGGGGGGAAAAATTGTGAAAAATCAAGATGGCGGCCACTCACCTCGGTTCAGAAGGATAAGGCCCGCCCACACATGCACCGATTGGTCGACCGGTCAGATCAATCGTTGAGTCACTCGACACTCAACTGTAGGAAGGAACCCGCCGTCCGATTGGTGGACCTTGACGTCACACGGTCGCTAATGAGATGCTAATGAGCGGAACGCTGAAAGTTTTTGGGATACCGCGGGCGGGATTTTTGTCCGGCCGAAACGTAAATACGCCTATGACCGGTCCGGAATCGCAAGCTTTCTTTTGAGGCGACGCGCGCGTCGGTACGCTCTGTAACTTTCAAACGTATAGAGAACAGACAGACATCGGGACAGACAGAAGAGCCGCTTTATATATATAGATAGATGAGCAGAGTGTCAATGCAGGGAGTTCAATTAAGAAATAAACAGATACATTTCCAGGGCAACAAATTTCAGGTGTAATATTTCAATTTTCTGTTTAAAACAGCCACTCTCTCCCTGCCCCCAGTATATAGTATTTCCTGTGTTTCAAATATTGCCTACAGCTTAATGGAAGGAATTGGTACTGTGCCTATTGGCTGCAATATCTGCCTCTATCTTGTGAAGGTTTTCACACCTCCCTCTCTGCGCTCTCTTCACATTCTCTGTGTCTGTCTCTCTCTTCTCTTTCTCTGTATCTACTCCCTATCTCCAACTCTTCCTCTATCGATGCCTTCTCTCCCTCTCCAGGACGTCTGCTCTCTCCCACTCTGCTGGCTCAGTCTGTTCTAGTTACAACACTTGGAATCGGTTGGACAATGAGGAAATTCATTTTGAGATTAGTAGCTCAGGAAAATGGGTTGAGGCTGCCGTGTGGCCAGGCTGGGATTCCGTGGCTGTGGAATTGTGATTTTCATTCCCACTGCTCTCTTTCTGCATGAGTTACAAAGTCCAGTCCACTGTCGCTGAGACCCTGATCTGTGCTTCCGCTATCTCAAGCCTTCATTTCTCCAACACTCTCGCCACCTCACATATTTAAATTAGCTGAGAGAGGAAATCCCACCTGGAATCATAGAATGATGCAGCACATTCGGCCCATCCTGCCTGTGCCGGCTCTTTGAAAGAGCTCTCCAATTAGTCCCACTGTGCTGCCTCTCCCTCTAACTTAACCTCACTGTATGTATTTAACTTACTTATATATGTATAACCTACCTGTTGGGGCCGTTGCCCCTTTAACTTACCTTTTAGGGCCATTGCCCCTTTAAGACGCGCCTTAGCGTGCTGACGTCACGTCATGTACGATGTAGCGTGCTGACGTCACGGCACGTACGACGTGACATGCGTGAGGCGGCTGCCGGCCCGACTCGGCCTTCCACAAAGGCCGCCGGCACAGCCCGGCCTAGCGTCTTCGGCCGCATCTACCAGCCGCCGGGAGCGACGCGATCTTCCGCTCCCGCGGCAAGCACCGGCTCAGCCTGGCCTCCAGCTCCCGCTCCCGACTTCGGCCTCAACGGCCAGAAACGCGACCACGCGCATCACGTGATGCCCCAAGCGCGGACAACGCGACCGAGCATGATGAGGTCATCACGCTCCCCACAGGACTGCTACGTAGTCCTCGTGGAGTCCTCGCTGGGACACAGACCTACACCACGGTGCTCCTACAACAGCACAGGCTCCGGGCAGTTGTATTGTCCCCATGCTTGAGTCTTGGAAATTGTTTGTCTGTAAGTATTTTAGAATGCTATAGATGATTAGTGTACACTGTATGTTGCAGAAAAGGTTTAGTTGTGACTTTTCTCTGTCTAGCTGGTTAACTAGTAGCTGTATTTTGATACACTATGTACAGGGCTAATTTAAAGAGAATGCCTTCCAGTTGGCTAAATGTATATTCATTGCTAAATGTAGTGTTGCTCAGGCGTACCCAAAATTGTGTATACATATCAGTTATGCGTTTGTATACTAATGTGTGCTTCCATTTCTGTGTTGTATTTCAGTTTTACAATAAGAATCTTTCAATAAAGCGTTACAAGAAAAGTCAAGCCTTGTGATTTTATGGGAAGATATCAAGTTGTTCGCTATCTGTCTAGCTCCGAGGGCAGAATACCCACTCCCCCCTGCTCTTTCCCCATTGCCCTGAAAATTTCTCCTTTCCAAGAATTTATCCAATTCCCTTTGGAAAGTTAACACCTGGGCCGGTGTCAGGGGCCGTGTGGGCAGGTACCAAGCTCGGTCAACACAACTCCAGTGGAATTACTACCGAGGAGGAACATCCAGCCTTCAGTGTCCCCATGGGACCCAGCATAATCAGTAACCGGAGTCCAGGCCTCGGCCTACCTGTGGGTAAAGTCACAGGAGATCTGGCAGTGACAACAAGTGAAGCACTCGACCCTACTGTGCCTCAGTGTTACCAGATCTCCTCAAACCTTCACACGGTAGAATCCGCTCGATTTACCCGCTGAACCAAATGATGGCTGTAGCCTCGGGTGACCATATTTTCAAAACCAAATCCGGGGACACACAGGCAATGTTCCCCCCGCAATTTTTCTTTGGGTGCGCGGACCCTTTAACGGGTTGCGCGGCCCAACGTTTGATGCACGTGTGAAATTTCACGTTGTGCCATGTGGGAAATCAGGGACACTGTCCCTGACAACTATGTGTGCAGGAAGTGTGTCCAGCTGCAGCTCCTAGCGGACCGCATGGTGGCGCTGGAGCTGCGAATGGACTCACTCTGGAGCATACGCGATGCTGAGGATCTTGTGGATAGCACATTCAGTGAGTTGGTCACACCGCAGGTAAAGGCTAGCTCAGACAGTAAATGGGTGACCAAAAGGCAGGGTAAAGGCAGGAAGGTAGTGCAGGAGTCACCTGCGGTCATCTCCCTCCAAAACAGGTTTACCGTTTTGGGTACTGTTGGGGGAGATGACTTATCAGGGGAAGGCACCAGCAGCCAGGTTCAGGGCACCATGACTGGCTCTGCTGCACAGAAGGGCGGGAAAAAGAGGGATAGGGCTATAGTGATAGGGGATTCAATTGTAAGGGGGATAGACAGGAGTTTCTGTGGCCGAGACCGAGACTCCAAGATGGTATGTTGCCTCCCTGGTGCAAGGGTCAAGGATGTCTCGGAGCGGGTGCAGAGCATTCTGAAGGGGGAGGGGGATCAGCCAGTTGTCGTGGTACATGTAGGTACCAACGATGTAGGTAAAAAGAGGGAGGAGGTCCTACAAGCTGAATTTAGGGAGTTAGGAGCTAAATTGAAAAGTAGGACCTCAAAGGTAGTAATCTCTGGATTGCTACCAGTGCCACGAGCTAATAAGTTTAGAGAGAGTAAGATAGATAAGCTAAATACGTGGCTTGAGCAGTGGTGCAAGGGAGAGGGATTTAAATTCTTGAGGCATTGGAACCAGTTCTTGGGGAGGAGGGACCTGTACCAAGGGGACGGTCTACACCTGAACTGTGAGGGAGCCGATGTCCTCGGGGTAATATTTTCTAGGGCGGTTCGGGAGGATTTAAACTAATTTGGCAGGGGGATGGGAACCTAGGTAGTGGAAAAGAGGGAAGTCATATGAAGTCAGAAATAGATGGTAGAAAGGTGAGAAGCAATAAGCAAAGGAGAGAAACACAAAGGGCCAAACTAATTCATAATGAGAGTGTGAAAAAAGCAAGCCTGAAGGCTTTGTATCTTAATGCTAGAAGCATTAGGAACAAGGTGGATGAATTAGTTGTGGAAATAGAGGTAAACAAGTATGATTTGATTGGGATTACAGAAACGTGGCTGCAGGGTGGGCAAGGCTGGGAACTTAACATCCAGGGATATACAATATTTAGGAAGGATCGGCAAAAAGGTAGGGGAGGTGGGGTAGCATTGCTGGTAAAGGAGGGGATTAATGCAATGGAAAGGAAGGATATTAACTCGGATGAAATGGAATCTGTATGGGTAGAAATGAGAAATAGCAAGGGGAGGAAGACGTTAGTGGGTGTGATATATAGGCCTCCAAATAGTAATATGGAGGTGAGGGAAGGCATAAAAAGGGAAATTAGAGAAGCGTGCGATAAGAGCACAGCTGTCATCATGGGTGACTTTAATTTACATATTGATTGGACTACCCAAATTAGTAAAAATTCTGAGGAGGAGGAATTCCTGGAATGTTTTCGGGACGGTTATCTGGACCAATATGTCGAGGAGCCGACTCGAGATCAGGCCATTTTAGACTGGGTATTGTGCAATGAGAAGGGACTTATCAGCAATCTTCTTGTACGAGGCCCCTTGGGTCAGAGCGATCATAATATGATCGAGCTCTCAGTCGAGATGGAGAGTGAGGAAATTGAATCAGAGACTAAGGTCCAGAACTTAAATAAAGGGAATTACGAGGGTCTGAGACGGGAATTGGGTAAGATTGATTGGGTGGTGTTTCTGGGGGGATTGACAGTAGAGAGACAATGGCAAGCATTCAAAGATAGAATGGAAGAATTCCAGAACATGTTTATACCGGTTTGGCATAAAAATAAACCTAAAAAGGTGACTCAACCGTGGATAACGAGGGAAATTAGGGACAGCATAAAATCAAAAAAAAGGGCATATCAACTGGCAAAAAAAGCACCAGACCGGAAGATTGGGGGCAGTACAGGATACAGCAAAAGAGGACAAAGGGATTAATCAGGAAGGGGAAAATAGAATACGAAAGTAAACTTGCAGCAAACATAAAGACAGACTGCAAAAGCTTTTATCGGTATATCAGGAGGAAAAGACTGGTAAAATCCCAAGTCGGTCCCTTGCAGTCCGATTCGGGAGAATATATAATGGAGAATAAGGAAATGGCAGACCAATTAAACTCATACTTTGGTTCTGTATTCACAAAGGAGGACACAAATAACCTCCCAGGAATATCGGCAAACATGGGGACTAATGAGAGGGGGGAGCTGACAGAAATTAGTATCTCTAGGGATATGGTGTTGGGTAAGTTGAGGGGACTGAAGGCCGACAAATCCCCGGGGCCTGATAAACTACATCCTAGGGTACTTAAGGAGGTGGCCCTGGAGATAGCAGATGCTCTAAGGATCATCTTCCGGAACTCCATTGACTCGGGAACAGTACCCGTGGATTGGAGGGTAGCTAATGTTACCCCAATATTTAAAAAGGGGGGTAGAGAGAAAGCAGGGAATTATAGACCAGTAAGCCTTACATCGGTTGTGGGCAAAATGCTAGAGTCCATTATTAAGGATAAAATAGCGGAGCACTTGACAAATGGGGAAAGGATCGGACAGAGTCAACATGGATTTACAAAGGGTAAATCGTGTTTGACTAATCTGCTGGAATTTTTTGAGGAAGTAACTGGTAAAATAGATGGGGGAGAGCCAGTGGATGTGGTGTACCTTGACTTCCAGAAAGCCTTCGATAAGGTTCCACACAAAAGATTATCATGCAAAATTAAGGCTCATGGAATTGGGGGCAAAGTATTAACGTGGATAGAGAACTGGCTGGCGGATAGAAAACAGAGAGTTGGAATAAACGGCTCGTTTTCGGAGTGGCAGGCAGTGACCAGCGGGGTGCCGCAAGGATCTGTCCTGGGACCCCAGCTGTTCACAATATATATAAATGATCTGGATCAGGGAATTGGATGCAATATTTCCAAATTCGCTGACGACACTAAACTAGGAGGAGGGGTGGGCTCTGATGAGGATGTCAGGAGGCTACAGTGCGATTTGGACAGGTTGGGGGAATGGGCGGATACGTGGCAGATGCACTATAATGTGGATAAATGCGAGGTTATCCACTTTGGGGGTAAAAACAGGAGGGTAGATTATTATCTAAATGGCAATAGATTGGGAGATGGGGAAGTGCAGAGGGACCTGGGTGTTCTTGTGCACCAGTCACTGAAGGAGAGCATGCAGGTGCAACAGGCGATTAAGAAGGCAAATGGTATGTTGGCCTTCATATCAAGGGGGTTCGAGTATAGGAATAGGGATACCTTACTACAGCTGTACAAGGTGCTGGTGAGACCGCATCTGGAGTATTGTGTACAGTTTTGGTCGCCCCATCTGCGGAAGGATGTTCTTGCCATGGAAAGAGTGCAACGGCGATTCACCAGGCTGATACCTGGAATGGCGGGAATGACCTACGAAGAGAGATTAAATAGTTTGGGCTTGTACTCACTGGAGTTTAGAAGATTGAGAGGGGATCTCATCGAAACATATAAAATTATGGCAGGCCTGGACAGGCTGAATTCAGAGAGAATGTTCCCAATGGCCGGGGAGCACAGAACCAGGGGCCACAGTCTAAAAATAGCGGGCAAATCATTTAAAACAGAGATGAGGAAGAATTTCTTCACTCAAAGAGTGGTGAGCCTGTGGAATTCCCTGCCACAGAGGGCTGTGAAGGCTAATTCAATAAATATTTTCAAGAGAGAATTGGATATATTTTTGAAGGCTAAGGGGATTAAGGGTTACGGAGAAAAGGCGGGGACGGGGTACTGAACTGGTAAGATCAGCTATGATCTCAGACGAAGATCAGCCATGATCTCATTGAATGGCGGAGCAGGCTCGAAGGGCCGAATGGCCTACTCCTGTTCCTATCTCTGTGTATCTATGTATGTAAATGTTGGTTTGGGGCCACGCGGCCGTGCAGCTTCGATACACCGAATCCCGAATCTCGCATCTGTTCTGGCAACAGTGCTCTACCATCTACTCATCCTCCAATACCCGCAATTTTAATTTACATAGAAACATAGAAGATAGGAGCAGGAGTAGGCCATTCGAGCCTGCTCCGCCATTCAACAAGATCATGGCTGATCATCCAAACCCTAGCACCCGGTCCCTACACCGACAACCATCCCACCCAAGCCCTATCCCCGTAACCCCACGTATTTAATCCCCCCTAACACTAAGGGCCAATTTTTTTTTTATCATGGCCAATCAACCTAACCCGCACATCTTTGGATTGTGGGAGGAAACCGGAGGAAACCCACGCAAACACAGGGAGAATGTGCAAACTCCACACAGACAGTCACCCGAGGCGGGATTTGAACCCGGGTCCCTGGCGCTGTGAGGCAACAGTGCTAACCACTATGCCACCATGCTGCCACTTTAAATTTCTCCATTTTAAATCTGTTCCCAACAGACTGGGATTGTCCAGGAAACACCCTCTGTCTCAGAAGGTTTCAGCTTCACAAACCTCTTCCCGGTGGAAGAATTTAGAGCTTGCCTTCACTTATTCAATAAAAAAACCCTGATGCAGCGCCACAGGTAAACTGCGAAAGTTTAAATTGTGGGTTCAGACTGACTCACTATTGGGTGTTTGGGCTGACTCTCTATTGGGTGTTTGGGCTGACTCACTATTGGGTGTTTGGGCTGACTCTCTATTGGGTGTTTGGGCTGACTCACTATTGGGTGTTTGGGCTGACTCACTATTGGGTGTTTGGGCTGACTCACTATTGGGTGTTTGGGCTGACTCACTATTGGGTGTTTGGGCTGACTCACTATTGGGTGTTTGGGCTGACTCACTATTGAGTGTTTAGGCTGACTCACTATTGGGTGTTTGGGCTGACTCACTATTGAGTGTTTGGGCTGACTCACTATTGGGTGTTTGGGCTGACTCACTATTGGGTGTTTGGGCTGACTCTCTATTGGGTGTTTGGGCTGACTCACTATTGGGTGTTTGGGCTGACTCACTATTGGGTGTTTGGGCTGACTCACTATTGGGTGTTTGGGCTGACTCACTATTGGGTGTTTGGGCTGACTCACTATTGGGTGTTTGGGCTGACTCACTATTGGGTGTTTGGGCTGACTCACTATTGGGTGTTTGGGCTGACTCACTATTGGGTGTTTGGGCTGACTCACTATTCAGTGTTTAGGCTGACTCACTATTGGGTGTTTGGGCTGACTCACTATTGGGTGTTTGGGCAGACTCACTATTGGGTGTTTGGGCTGACTCACTATTGGGTGTTTGGGCTGATTCACTATTGGGTGTTTGTGCTGATTCTATTGGGTGTTTGGGCTGACTCACTATTGGGTGTTTGGGCTGACTCTCTATTGGGTGTTCGGGCTGACTCACTATTGGGTGTTTGGGCTGAATCACTATTGGGTGTTTGGGCTGACTCACTATTGGGTGTTTGGGCTGACTCACTATTGGGTGTTTGGGCTGACTCTCTATTGGGTGTTTGGGATGACTCTCTATTGGGTGTTTGGGCTGACTCACTATTGGGTGTTTGGGCTGACCCTCTATTGGGTGTTTGGGCTGACTCACTATTGGGTGTTTGGGCTGACTCTCTATTGGGTGTTTGGGCTGACTCACTATTGGGTGTTTGGGCTGACTCACTATTGGGTGTTTGGGCTGACTCACTATTGGGTGTTTGGGCTGACTCACTATTGGGTGTTTGGGCTGACTCACTATTGGGTGTTTGGGCTGACTCACTATTGGGTGTTTGGGCTGATTCACTATTGGGTGTTTGGGCTGACTCACTATTGGGTGTTTGGGCTGACTCACTATTGGGTGTTTGGGCTGACTCACTATTGGGTGTTTGGGCTGACTCACTATTGGGTGTTTGGGCTGACTCTCTATTGGGTGTTTGTGCTGACTCACTATTGGGTGTTTGGGCTGACTCACTATTGGGTGTTTGGGCTGACTCACTATTGGGTGTTTGGGCTGACTCACTATTGGGTGTTTGGGCTGACTCTCTATTGGGTGTTTGGGCTGACTCTCTATTGGGTGTTTGGGCTGACTCTCTATTGGGTGTTTGGGCTGACTCACTATTGGGTGTTTGTGCTGACTCACTATTGGGTGTTTGGGCTGACTCTCTATTGGGTGTTTGGGCTGACTCACTATTGGGTGTTTGGGCTGACTCACTATTGGGTGTTTGGGCTGACTCTCTATTGGGTGTTTGGGCTGACTCTCTATTGGGTGTTTGGGCTGACTCACTATTGGGTGTTTGGGCTGACTCACTATTGGGTGTTTGGGCTGACTCACTATTGGGTGTTTGGGCTGACTCATAGAAACATAGAAACATAGAGATAGGAACAGGAGTAGGCCATTCGGCCCTTCGAGCCTGCTCCGCCATTCAATGAGATCATGGCTGATCTTCGTCTGAGATCATAGCTGATCTTACCAGTTCAGTACCCCGTCCCCGCCTTTTCTCCGTAACCCTTAATCCCCTTAGCCTTCAGAAATATATCCAATTCTCTCTTGAAAATATTTATTGAATTAGCCTTCACAGCCCTCTGTGGCAGGGAATTCCACAGGCTCACCACTCTTTGAGTGAAGAAATTCTTCCTCATCTCTGTTTTAAATGATTTGCCCGCTATTTTTAGACTGTGGCCCCTGGTTCTGTGCTCCCCTGCCATTGGAAACATTCTCTCTGAATTCAGCCTGTCCAGGCCTGCCATAATTTTATATGTTTCGATGAGATCCCCTCTCAATCTTCTAAACTCCAGTGAGTACAAGCCCAAACTATTCAATCTCTCCTCGTAGGTCATTCCCGCCATTCCAGGTATCAGCCTGGTGAATCGCCGCTGTACTCTTTCCATGGCAAGAACATCCTTCCGCAGATGGGGCGACCAAAACTGTACACAATACTCCAGATGCGGTCTCACCAGCACCTTGTACAGCTGTAGTAAGGTATCCCTATTCCTATACTCGAACTCCCTTGATATGAAGGCCAACATACCATTTGCCTTCTTAATCGCCTGTTGCACCTGCATGCTCTCCTTCAGTGACTGGTGCACAAGAACACCCAGGTCCCTCTGCACTTCCCCATCTCCCAATCTATTGCCATTTAGATAATAATCCACCCTCCTGTTTTTACCCCCAAAGTGGATAACCTCGCATTTATCCACATTATAGTGCATCTGCCACGTATCCGCCCATTCCCCCAACCTGTCCAAATCGCACTGTAGCCTCCTGACATCCTCATCAGAGCCCACCCCTCCTCCTAGTTTAGTGTCGTCAGCGAATTTGGAAATATTGCATCCAATTCCCTGATCCAGATCATTTATATATATTGTGAACAGCTGGGGTCCCAGGACAGATCCTTGCGGCACCCCGCTGGTCACTGCCTGCCACTCCGAAAACGAGCCGTTTATTCCAACTCTCTGTTTTCTATCCGCCAGCCAGTTCTCTATCCACGTTAATACTTTGCCCCCAATCCCATGAGCCTTAATTTTGCATGATAATCTTTTGTGTGGAACCTTATCGAAGGCTTTCTGGAAGTCAAGGTACACCACATCCACTGGCTCTCCCCCATCTATTTTACCAGTTACTTCCTCAAAAAATTCCAGCAGATTAGTCAAACACGATTTACCCTTTGTAAATCCATGTTGACTCTGTCCGATCCTTTCCCCATTTGTCAAGTGCTCCGCTATTTTATCCTTAATAATGGACTCTAGCATTTTGCCCACAACCGATGTAAGGCTTACTGGTCTATAATTCCCTGCTTTCTCTCTACCCCCCTTTTTAAATATTGGGGTAACATTAGCTACCCTCCAATCCACGGGTACTGTTCCCGAGTCAATGGAGTTCCGGAAGATGATCCTTAGAGCATCTGCTATCTCCAGGGCCACCTCCTTAAGTACCCTAGGATGTAGTTTATCAGGCCCCGGGGATTTGTCGGCCTTCAGTCCCCTCAACTTACCCAACACCATATCCCTAGAGATACTAATTTCTGTCAGCTCCTCCCTCTCATTAGTCCCTATGTTTGCCGATATTCCTGGGAGGTTATTTGTGTCCTCCTTTGTGAATACAGAACCAAAGTATGAGTTTAATTGGTCTGCCATTTCCTTATTCTCCATTATATATTCTCCCGAATCGGACTGCAAGGGACCGACTTGGGATTTTACCAGTCTTTTCCTCCTGATATACCGATAAAAGCTTTTGCAGTCTGTCTTTATGTTTGCTGCAAGTTTACTTTCGTATTCTATTTTCCCCTTCCTGATTAATCCCTTTGTCCTCTTTTGCTGTATCCTGTACTGCCCCCAATCTTCCGGTCTGGTGCTTTTTTTGCCAGTTGATATGCCCTTTTTTTGATTTTATGCTGTCCCTAATTTCCCTCGTTATCCACGGTTGAGTCACCTTTTTAGGTTTATTTTTATGCCAAACCGGTATAAACATGTTCTGGAATTCTTCCATTCTATCTTTGAATGCTTGCCATTGTCTGTCCACTGTCAATCCCCCCAGAAACACCACCCAATCAATCTTACCCAATTCCCGTCTCAGACCCTCGTAATTCCCTTTATTTAAGTTCTGGACCTTAGTCTCTGATTCAATTTCCTCACTCTCCATCTCGACTGAGAGCTCGATCATATTATGATCGCTCTGACCCAAGGGGCCTCGTACAAGAAGATTGCTGATAAGTCCCTTCTCATTGCACAATACCCAGTCTAAAATGGCCTGATCCCGAGTCGGCTCCTCGACATATTGGTCCAGATAACCGTCCCGAAAACATTCCAGGAATTCCTCCTCCTCAGAATTTTTACTAATTTGGGTAGTCCAATCAATATGTAAATTAAAGTCACCCATGATGACAGCTGTGCTCTTATCGCACGCTTCTCTAATTTCCCTTTTTATGCCTTCCCTCACCTCCATATTACTATTTGGAGGCCTATATATCACACCCACTAACGTTTTCCTCCCCTTGCTATTTCTCATTTCTACCCATACAGATTCCGTTTCATCCGAGTTAATATCCTTCCTTTCCATTGCATTAATCCCCTCCTTTACCAGCAATGCTACCCCACCTCCCCTACCTTTTTGCCGATCCTTCCTAAATATTGTATATCCCTGGATGTTAAGTTCCCAGCCTTGCCCACCCTGCAGCCACGTTTCTGTAATCCCAATCAAATCATACTTGTTTACCTCTATTTCCACAACTAATTCATCCACCTTGTTCCTAATGCTTCTAGCATTAAGATACAAAGCCTTCAGGCTTGCTTTTTTCACACTCTCATTATGAATTAGTTTGGCCCTTTGTATTTCTCTCCTTTGCTTATTGCTTCTCACCTTTCTACCATCTATTTCTAACTTCATATGACTTCCCTCTTTTCCACTACCTAGGTTCCCATCCCCCTGCCAAATTAGTTTAAATCCTCCTCACTATTGGGTGTTTGGGCTGACTCTCTATTGGGTGTTTGGGCTGACTCACTATTGGGTGTTTGTGCTGACTCACTATTGGGTGTTTGGGCTGACTCTCTATTGGGTGTTTGGGCTGACTCACTATTGGGTGTTTGGGCTGACTCACTATTGGGTGTTTGGGCTGACTCACTATTGGGTGTTTGTGCTGACTCACTATTGGGTGTTTGGGCTGACTCACTATTGGGTGTTTGGGCTGACTCACTATTGGGTGTTTGGGCTGACTCACTATTGGGTGTTCGGGCTGACTCACTATTGGGTGTTTGGGCTGACTCACTATTGGGTGTTTGGGCTGACTCACTATTGGGTGTTTGGGCTGACTCTCTATTGGGTGTTTGGGCTGGCTCACTATTGGGTGTTTGGGCTGACTCACTATTGGGTGTTTGGGCTGACTCACTATTGGGTGTTCGGGCTGACTCACTATTGGGTGTTTGGGCTGACTCTCTATTGGGTGTTTGGGCTGACTCACTATTGGGTGTTTGGGCTGACTCACTATTGGGTGTTTGGGCTGACTCACTATTGGGTGTTTGGGCTGACTCACTATTGGGTGTTTGGGCTGACTCACTATTGGGTGTTCGGGCTGACTCACTATTGGGTGTTTGGGCTGACTCTCTATTGGGTGTTTGGGCTGACTCACTATTGGGTGTTTGGGCTGACTCACTATTGGGTGTTCGGGCTGACTCACTATTGGGTGTTTGGGCTGACTCTCTATTGGGTGTTCGGGCTGACTCACTATTGGGTGTTTGGGCTGACTCACTATTGGGTGTTCGGGCTGACTCACTATTGGGTGTTCGGGCTGATTCTCTATTGGGTGTTTGGGCTGACTCACTGTTGGGTGTTTGGGCTGACTCACTATTGGGTGTTTGGGCTGACTCACTATTGGGTGTTTGGGCTGACTCACTATTGGGTGTTTGGGCTGACTCACTATTGGGTGTTTGGGCTGACTCACTATTGGGTGTTTGGGCTGACTCGCTATTGGGTGTTTGGGCTGACTCACTATTGGGTGTTTGGGCTGACTCTCTATTGGGTGTTTGGGCTGACTCACTATTGGGTGTTTGTGCTGACTCACTATTGGGTGTTTGGGCTGACTCTCTATTGGGTGTTTGGGCTGACTCACTATTGGGTGTTTGGGCTGACTCACTATTGGGTGTTTGTGCTGACTCACTATTGGGTGTTTGGGCTGACTCACTATTGGGTGTTTGGGCTGACTCACTATTGGGTGTTTGGGCTGACTCACTATTGGGTGTTTGGGCTGACTCACTATTGGGTGTTTGGGCTGACTCTCTATTGGGTGTTTGGGCTGACTCACTATTGGGTGTTTGGGCTGACTCTCTATTGGGTGTTTGGGCTGACTCACTATTGGGTGTTTGGGCTGACTCTCTATTGGGTGTTCGGGCTGACTCACTATTGGGTGTTTGGGCTGACTCTCTATTGGGTGTTTGGGCTGACTCACTATTGGGTGTTTGTGCTGACTCACTATTGGGTGTTTGGGCTGACTCTCTATTGGGTGTTTGGGCTGACTCACTATTGGGTGTTTGGGCTGACTCTCTATTGGGTGTTTGGGCTGACTCACTATTGGGTGTTCGGGCTGACTCACTATTGGGTGTTCGGGCTGACTCACTATTGGGTGTTTGGGCTGACTCACTATTGGGTGTTTTGGCTGACTCACTATTGGGTGTTTGGGCTGACTCACTATTGGGTGTTTGGGCTGACTCACTATTGGGTGTTTGGGCTGACTCACTATTGGGTGTTTGGGCTGACTCACTATTGGGTGTTTGGGCTGACTCACTATTGGGTGTTTGGGCTGACTCACTATTGGGTGTTTGGGCTGACTCACTATTGGGTGTTTGGGCTGACTCACTATTGGGTGTTTGGGCTGACTCACTATTGGGTGTTTGGGCTGACTCACTATTGGGTGTTTGTGCTGACTCTCTATTGGGTGTTTGGGCTGACTCACTATTGGGTGTTTGGGCTGACTCACTATTGGGTGTTTGGGCTGACTCTCTATTGGGTGTTTGGGCTGACTCACTATTGGGTGTTTGGGCTGACTCACTATTGGGTGTTTGGGCTGACTCTCTATTGGGTGTTTGGGCTGACTCACTATTGGGTGTTTGGGCTGACTCACTATTGGGTGTTTGGGCTGACTCACTATTGGGTGTTTGGGCTGACTCACTATTGGGTGTTTGTGCTGACTCTCTATTGGGTGTTTGGGCTGACTCTCTATTGGGTGTTTGGGCTGACTCACTATTGGGTGTTTGGGCTGACTCTCTATTGGGTGTTCGGGCTGACTCTCTATTGGGTGTTCGGGCTGACTCACTATTGGGTGTTCGGGCTGACTCACTATTGGGTGTTTGGGCTGACTCACTATTGGGTGTTTGGGCTGACTCTCTATTGGGTGTTTGGGCTGACTCACTATTGGGTGTTTGGGCTGACTTACTATTGGGTGTTTGGGCTGACTCACTATTGGGTGTTTGGGCTGACTCACTATTGGGTGTTTGGGCTGACTCACTATTGGGTGTTTGGGCTGACTCACTATTGGGTGTTTGGGCTGACTCTCTATTGGGTGTTTGGGCTGACTCACTATTGGGTGTTTGGGCTGACTCACTATTGGGTGTTTGGGCTGACTCACTATTGGGTGTTTGGGCTGACTCACTATTGGGTGTTCGGGCTGACTCACTATTGGGTGTTTGGGCTGACTCACTATTGGGTGTTTGGGCTGACTCTCTATTGGGTGTTTGGGCTGACTCACTATTGGGTGTTTGGGCTGACTCACTATTGGGTGTTTGGGCTGACTCACTATTGGGTGTTTGGGCTGACTCTCTATTGGGTGTTTGGGCTGACTCACTATTGGGTGTTTGGGCTGACTTACTATTGGGTGTTTGGGCTGACTCACTATTGGGTGTTTGGGCTGACTCACTATTGGGTGTTTGGGCTGACTCACTATTGGGTGTTTGGGCTGACTCACTATTGGGTGTTCGGGCTGACTCACTATTGGGTGTTTGGGCTGACTCACTATTGGGTGTTTGGGCTGACTCTCTATTGGGTGTTTGGGCTGACTCACTATTGGGTGTTTGGGCTGACTTACTATTGGGTGTTTGGGCTGACTCACTATTGGGTGTTTGGGCTGACTCACTATTGGGTGTTTGGGCTGACTCACTATTGGGTGTTTGGGCTGACTCACTATTGGGTGTTTGGGCTGACTCACTATTGGGTGTTTGGGCTGACTCACTATTGGGTGTTTGGGCTGAGCCTTTCTGTGTACAGCCGCTCCAGCGGTTTTTATTGTTGCTCACTCGGTCTTCCGCAGGGAATGATACACTTTGGAACTGCCGCTCTAAACAATCCTTCAACTGCAGCAATCCTTCCAAGTGTCAGTTTCCATGTTCACGCTCCCTTCACTAAGTAAACCTGTTCAGATCTTCTACCCGAGCACATTCACTCCGAGATAGATCAGCCAGTTAGTCACAGTCAGTGCAGCTCCGTTTACTTCACTTCAACTGGCCCAGATTATAAACCGATTGTGATGTCTGATCGCACTGTGATGCGCAGTGTGAGTGTGAGGCTTGCCCTGTGAGCTCACAGTTTGACCCCTCCAGTTAAAGGGGCCTGACCTTGATGAAACAGTGTTTGTCAAACCCTTGGGCTTCACTGAGGTTACAATGACCTGATGCGCGAGAATGCAATAACAGGTTTGCATGTGGTTACGACCCAGAGAACAGGGTGTGTGGGCAATGGGCAGTGATGGGATTGTTTGCCTCCTGTCAGTGATGTTAAGTCGTTGTATACATTTACAGCAACAGGAGGAGGTCGTTCAGCCCCTCGAGCCTGTTCCGCCATTTAATTAGATCATGGCTGATCTGTATCTTAACTCAATTTACCCGCCTTTATCCCTTAACACTCTTACCTAATAAAAATCCACCATTCTAATTTTTGAAATTTTAAATTGACCCCCAGACTCAAAAGCTTCATGGGGCAAGACAGTTCCAGATTTCCACCACCCTTCGTGTGAAGAAGTGATTTCTGACATCACTCCTGAACGGCCTGGCTCTAATTTTAAGATTATGCCCCCTTGTTCTGGACTCCCCCCACCAGAGGAAATAGCAGTAACGCTAACTCCACTGTCCCCATAGCGCCTCCTGTTAACACCAGCAGATGGCACTAACGGGGCACTACAGCAGTATCGGTGGGGCGAGGCAAATCCTGCGCCGCACGCCAAATCCCGCCACCCCCCGTAGCACCGCCCGTAAGAGTTATCAGCAACGGTGGTAGACCCAGCCACGATGGTAGCAGTCAGAGCTTGTGTTGCATCAAGCTGAGACTGCATGAGAGCAGTCTGAGATTGGATGCCACCAAGCATAGACTGCATTACAGCACTAAGACGTTGCGTCGCTTCCGCCTGTGCTGCAATGGAAGCCAGATCGCCCATCACACACGGCATCAGGTCTGGGTCACCACACTCTCTCTGGGAGTCTAGCATCCTTTGCAGACTGGAAATGATGGGCTCCATGGTGTGCGCAGAGCTCTGTGCAATGTTGGAGGTGAACTCCTCCACGCTCTTTATCATTGCCGAGAGGCTCTCGGGCACCCTTGCCATTGCACCTATCATCTCTGTGTGCATGCCCATCAAACTTCTTCTAAACGCCTCCCCATCAAGGTCCTCATCTGAGTCCTGTGCAGCAGAACTCGTCCTCCAGGGAGCTGGCCCCCGAGCTATCCTTTCCCCCTGGCCTTGCTGCAGCCCACTTGTCCCCGGTGCCTCACCCTGTACAGATCCCGCTACTATACTAGCCTCTAGAGAACGCATAGTGCCAGTATCTGAGCTGGTGCCTGCGGGTGAGACATGCAGTGACGTGATGTGTTCTTCCTCGTCCTCTTCTCCCACCTCGCTCTCTATGGTGCCCTCAGGGACAGGCTGCTCAGGTGCTTGCTGATTATCTGAAAGCATAAAGGCACAAGAGTCGGGTTAAGGTGAGGAGAGGGGGGCAGGAAGGGAGAAATGCATGGAGACTGCATGATTAGCTGGAAAGTGCGAAAGGCTTGTGGGGTGAGGGGGAAGTGGGATGTGAGAAGGAGTAGGAATGAACATACCGCTGTTGTCCCCAAGGGGGTCCACGTCGCCGGTGGCCACGGCGCCCATCACCTGGCCCCCAATAATCCACAGCACTCGAGCCTCCAGCGCAGACATTGGTTGGGTGTCGGCTTGTCCCCCGCCTGTGCGCTCCTGCTCCCTCCGGTTGTGAGCCACCTTGGCCTGCAAGAGAAAGGAAAGTGTGTGAGTGAGTGTGGAGCAATGTGTCTGGGTGATGTGCCTGCCATAGTTAGCACGGTGTGAGATGTGGGTGTGAGTGTTGGTAGGTAGAGATTGTTGGCGGGTGAGTGCTGGGGGTGTGGTGCTTTGGGCAGTGTGTGTAGACTCAGGTTCAGACGGTGGTATGCAGCATTTGTTGAAGCATTGACTCACCCTGACCACCCGAGTGAGGTTGTTAAATTTCTTCCTGCACTGTGTGTGGGTCCTGGGGACCACAGTGCTGCCCGAGACATGCTGCGCTACCTCCCTCCACATGGTGCGGAAGACTTGTGGCTGGGCTGCACCACACTGGAGGCGACACCCCCAACGTAGGGTTTACAGGCAGAGGATGAGCTTCCTCAACATGACTGAGCAGCAGTGCCAAAGGAGGTTCAGGCTATCGCGTCAGGTTGTCACAGACATTTGTAGCCTGCTGGAACAAGACCTGCTGCCCAGAGGTCCTGGTGGACATGTCTTACCAGTGGCTGTCAAAGTCACCACCGCCCTCAACTTCTTCGCCTCAGGCTCCTTCCAGGGATTTGCAGCAGACATTTGCAGCATCTCACAGTCGGCCACCCACAGATACATCACCCAGGTCACCGATGCCCTGTTTAACAAGGCAGCCAATTATGTAAACTTTACCACTGATGAAACCAGTGTTACTGAGCGGGCGCTCGGCTTTGCAGCTCTGGCTGGCTTCCCACGGGTGCAGGGCGTCATCGACTGCACACATGTGGCCATCAGGGCACCCCATCATCACCCAGGAGTCTTTGTGAACCGAAAGGGCTTCCACTCCCTCAATGTGCAACTGGTTTACATCCATAGGAAGATTATCCTGCATGTGTGCGCCAAATTCCCTGGCGACCCTCACGACTCTTTCATGCTGCGCCAGTCCATCCTCCCTCAGCTCCTCACACTGCCAAACACACTTACCGGCTGGCTGCTTGAAGACCAGGGCTATCCACTAAAGACATGGCTGATGTCCACTGAAGACATGGGATCCAGGGTAATTTGGCACATTGGGTCCAAAACTGGCTCAGTGGCAGAAGGCAGAGGGTGATGGTGGAAGGTTGTTTTTGTGACTGGAAGCCTGTGTCCAGTGGGGTACCGCAGGGATCGGTGCTGGGTCCCTTGCTGTTTGTGGTCTACATTAATGATTTGGATGTGAATGTAAAGGGTATGATCAGTAAGTTCGCAGATGACATGAAAATTGGTGGGGTGGTAAATAGCGAGGCGGGAAGCCTCAGGCTACAGGACGATATAGATGGGTTGGTCAGATGGGCGGAACAGTGGCAAATGGAATTTAACCCTGAAAAGTGCGAGGTGATGCATTTTGGAGGGACTAACAAGGCAAGGGAATACACAATGAATGGTAAGACCCTAGAAAGGACAGAGGATCAGAGGGACCTTGGTGTGCATGTACATAGATCCCTGAAGGCAGCAGAACAGGTGGATAAGGCGGTTAAAAAGGCATATGGGATACTTGCCTTCATTAGCCAAGGCATAGAATATAAGAGCAAGGAGGTTATGATGGAGCTGTACAAAACGCTGGTAAGGCCACAGCTGGAGTACTGTGTGCAGTTCTGGTCGCCACACTATAGGAAGGATGTGATTGCTTTGGAGAGGGTGCAGAGGAGATTCACCAGGATGTTACCTGGGCTGGAGCGCTTCAGCTATGAAGAAAGACTGGACAGGCTGGGGTTGTTTTCCTTGGAGCAGAGAAGGCTGAGGGGGGACCTGATTGAGGTGTACAAAATGATGAGGGGCATAGATAGGGTAGATAGAAAGGAACTTTTCCCCTTAGTAGAGGGGTCAATAACAAGGGGGCATAGATTCAAGGTAAGGGGCAGGAGGTTTAGAGGGGATTTGAGGAAGAACTTTTTCACCCAGAGGGTGGTTGGAATCTGGAACTCACTGCCTGAAAGGGTGGTAGAGGCAGGAACCCTCACAACATTCAAGAAGCATTTGGATGAGCACTTGAAATGCCATAGCATACAAGGCTACGGACCAAATGCTGGAAAATGGGATTAGATTAGACAGGGCTTGATGGCCGGTGTGGACGCGATGGGCCAAAGGGTCTCTTTCTGTGCTGTATAACTCTATGACTCTATGACTATGACTCTATGACACCCTTGAGGAGGCCAAGTAATGAGGCCGAGGAGAGATATAATGAGAGCCACATTTCCACCAGATGTGTCATAGAGCAAACAATAGGCATGCTGAAGATGCGCTTCAGATGCCTTGACAGATCTGGAGGAGCCCTTCAGTATGCACCAGCCAGGGTCTCCAGAATTGTCATTGTCTGCTACGCCCTGCACAACATAATGCAGCAGCGAGGATTAGCGCTGCATAAGGAGCAAGGCTCTGAGCGCACAGTCTCTTCAGAGGAGGAGGAGGAACACCAGATCCAGATGTTAGCAGCACCTGAGCACATTGCTGCCCGGGAGGCCAGGGCTGGCCTCATCGTGACCAGATTTTCTTAACTTCCTGCATTACACCCATATAGCTGCCACATGCTGTGCTCCCCCTCCCTACTCCACCCCACCCCAAACAACACCATGAAGCATCCCTACAATGACCAAGCCATTCCTTTCACACTGACCCCCATTGCTGGAGGTAACGTTATGTCTCACCGTTCACTCCAATGCACTAAACCAAAGTAGCGGACAAAATTGGGCATGATCAGAAAGTGGTGAAAATAAATAGTTTAATATGTGACATAACAGTAACAGAATCTTAACAGAAACACTTCTTTAATTATCCATGTGGTCACCCTTGGGCATCTACTAATGTGTTATCTTTTGCTTATGCTTGCTTCTACGAGGTGCTACCCCTGTGGCTTCAGCAGAGATAGAGGCAGCTGCTCACTTCCCTACTGCGACTCATCAGACACTCTTGGCGGACGTCCTCTGGGTTTTGGAGCCTGTGATGGCCCCGCCAAAGTCTGCTCCTCCTGCGACTGTGCAGGGCAGACTTGGGCATCGCTGTATGAGGAGGCATCTGGGGCTCTGACTGAGGGAGAGACAACAGCGGAGAAGTGGGAGCGCTTGGAGAGGAGCTCCCACTCCCATGTCCCCTCTCAGCATCATCTCTCTGATGGGCCAACACACGTCCCTGCCAGCAAGGAGCTGGAGAGCACCTTGAGGACCCAAGTCTACGCTGACATCCCTCCTAGACAGAAGGTCTATGAGCGTCTGCCATCTATTCTCCATAGAGACCATGTGCTCCTGTGAGTGATGCATCAGCTGCTCCGTGCAGGTGGCCATCCTATCCATGGAAGAGCCGACAGCCGCCATCACCTGTGACACGGTGGTGCTCATGTTGGAGATGGCCTCCTCCATTCTCTGAACATTTGCAGACATCGCGTTCACCAAACCTGTCAGAGCCCCCTGTTCTAATTCCTGCACCTCCAGGGTCACCCTCTTTCTGGGTGGCCCCCAAGGCTCAGTGTCTGCAGCTGAGCAGAGCTGGGAGTGTCCTGCACCCTCCGGCGAGGAGTCTCCACTGCTGTCCCTGTCTCCACCAGCTGCTGCTGCTCACTTGTGACTTGTGAGACACCAGGTGACAACACTACTCTATCTCGCGTGGGACCCACCGAGGTGGGCGTCTATGCACTGGTGCTGGATGTGCTTCGGTCTGGTGATGCTGCACCCTCAGAGGCTGGAGGCTCCTCTGAGGAGTCATCTTCCTCTTCTGGCTGGACAGTGGAGGTGGCTCTTGATGGACCTGTGGGAGAGTAAAGAGATGAGTTAGAAGTGTTATATTAAGAATGAGTAACAATACCATTATGTACATGATGAACATTCACTGGCTGCTGACATCAGTCACCAGAACTAGCTGCGCCCCTAGCCAAGCTGTTCCAGTACAGCTACAACACTGGCATCTACCCGGCAATGTGGAAAATTGCCCAAGTATGTCCTGTCTACAAAAAGCAGGACAAATCCGACCCGGCCAATTACCGTCCCATCAGTCTACTCTCAATCATCAGCAAAGTGATGGAAGGTGTCGTCGACAGTGCTATCAAGTGGCACTTACTCAGCAATAACCTGCTAACTGATGCCCAGTTTGGGTTCCGCCAGGACCACTCAGCTCCTGACCTCATTACAGCCTTGGTCCAAACATGGACAAAAGAGGTGAACTCAAGAGGTGAGGTGAGAGTGACTGCCCTTGACATCAAGGCAGCATTTGATCGAGTGTGGCATCAAGGAGCCCTAGCAAAACTGAAGTCAATGGGAATCAAGGGGAAAACTCTCCATTGGTTGGAATCATACCTAGCACAAAGGAAGTTGGCTGTGGTTGTTGGAGGTCATTCATCTCAATCACATGACATCACTGCAGGAGTTCCTCAGGGCAGTGTCCTAGGCCCAACCATCTTCAGCTGTTTCATCAATGACCTTCCCTCCATCATAAGGTCAGAAGTGGGGATGTCCGCTGATGATTGCACACTGTTCAACGCCATTCGAGACTCATCAGATACTGACGCAGTCCGTGTCCATATGCAGCAAGACCTGGACAACATTCAGACTTGGGCTGACAAGTGGCAAGTAACATTCGCACCACACAAGTGCCAGGCAATGACTATCTCCAACAAGCGAGACTCTAACCATCTCCCCTTGACATTCAATGGCATTACCATCGCTGAATCCCCCACTATCAACATCCTGGGGGTTACCATTGATCAGAAACTGAACTGGACCAACCATATAAATACTGTGGCTACAAGAGCAGGCCAGAGGCTGGGAATTCTGCGGCGAGTGTCTCACCTCCTGACTCCCCAAAGCCTTTCCACCATCTACAAGGCACAAGTCAGGAGTGTAATGGAATACTCTCCACTTGCCTGAATGAGTGCAGCTCCAACAACACTCAAGAAGCTCGACACCATTCAGGATAAAGCAGCCCGCTTGATTGGCACCCCATCCACCACCTTCAACATTCACTCCCTCCACCACCGGCGCACTGTGGCTGCAGTGTGTACCATCTACAAGATGCACTGCAGCAACTCGCCAAAGCTCCTTCAACAGCACCTCCCAAACCCGCGACCTCTACCACTTAGAAGGACAAGGGCAGCAGACACCTGGGAACATCGCCACCTACAAGTTCCCCTCCAAGCCACACACCATCCTGACTTGGACCTGTATCGCCATTCCTTCACTGTCGCTGGGCCAAAATCCTGGAACTCCCTTCCTAACAGCATTGTGGGTGTACCTACACCATATGGACTGCAGCGGTTCAAGAAGGCGGCTCACCACCATCTTCTCAAGGGCAATTAGGGATGGGCAATAAATGCAGGCCTAGCCAGCCAGCGACGCCCACATCCCATCAATGAATAATTTTTTTTTTTTAAGTATGAGTCACTGCTGTATGCCATGCGGCTGTCTGAGATGTAATTCTGTCACCAAGTTGCTGAGAGAGCCCCATCTCTCCATCTCCCACCGCCAGCAGCTCTGCAACTCTCAACACCTCGAGGGAGACCTCCTCTCCTGCAGTCAACGTGGCGAATGATGGAGGGCCACCTCCAGTTCTCTCCCTCTCTCTCTCCCTCTTATTGTGGGCTCTCTTCTCCTGCAAGGAGGGAAAGAAGAGATGTTTGAGCGAGAGTGATGGAATGCGTGTAAAGAATGTGTGGGTTTCACCTTTCGAGGGTGACTATGAGGGAGTACGGTGCCAATGCCAAAGTGCCAATGCCAAGTGGCCTCCTTGTGTGTTGTCAGTTGATATGATTGCATTAGGATGAGGATAGATAGCGAGAGAGGGACGGGTGGACCTGGACAGTATGTTGGTGTGAGGAATGATGTGCAGGAGTAGGCTTGGGAAGGCAGAGTGATGGGGAATGATGAGAGACACAGCAGAATGAAGGCGAGTGTGGCATTGCACTCTCCTTTCCTGATCTAATGAGATCACTGAAGTGCTTCCAGCACTGCACCCAGGTCTGCCTCACCACATCCCTGCTGATGACCTCCTCTGCTATCCCCAGCCCGGCCCGCACCCAAACGCCCAGGTAAACAAAATTCCGGCCTATATTACTAGTCACTAGTCACATCCTGCCAGTTGGAGTACGTACCCATTATCCCTACGCTCCGTCTCCTATCTCCACAAGGTTAAATCCAACTCAATGCACTCTCATTTTTGCTAATAATCACCTGTGTGGAACCTCATCAAATGTCTTCTGGATGTCCATATAGACGACATCCATAGACCCTGTCCACCGTGTTAGTGACCTCCTCAAAATGTTTACTAGTTTATTCAGACCTACCTTTCACAAATCCATGCTGACTCTCTGACTAGCCAGAGCAATGCCATGGGAGAGCTACCAATGATGTTAGGCAGTTTACAGCAACATTTACAGAACAGGGAGTGAGCACCAAACTCAAGGGCCAGGGGCAGTCGGTCAGTGAGGGACAACAGTGAAGGTCCTCAGAGTGGGTCCCAGTAACCATCAGTAACCAGGCTCCAGACCGAAGTCTATCTGTGAGCAACGCCATGGAAGATCTATTATTGACTATAAAATGGACTATTCCACCCACCTGTGCATCAATATTACTGGGTCTGTTAAACTGCTCATATTGCTCATTATGACTTTCATAAATAATGATACAGGATAAACATGTTGAGACAAACCTTTCAATGTCCACGGCCTTCTGTCTAATCTGCTGGTTGATAATATTTCCATTGTTCACACTCCCCTCACTAAGTAAACCTGTTCAGACCTTCTACCCGACCACATTCACTCCGAGATAGATCAGCCAGTTAGTCACAGTCAGTGCAGCTCCCCTTCCTTCACTTCAACTGGTTATGTAGCCTCCCGCCTCAGATTGACAGATTACAAACCGATTGTGATGTCTGATCTCAGTGTGATGCGCAGTGTGAGGGGGAGGCTTGCCCCGTGACCTCACGGTTTGACCTGTCTAGTTAAAGGAGCCTCACCTTCATGAAAGTGTTTGGCAAATCGTAAAATTAGAGCTCGGCCTTTCAGGAGGGAAATCAGGATGACCTTTTTCACGTTAAGGGCAGTAGCAATCTGGAACTCGCTACCCAAAAGGCTGTGGTCAATTGGAGCTTTCAAGACTGAGATTGATAGATCTTTGTTGGGTAAGGGTGTCAGGAGATAAGGATCAAAGGCGGGTAAATGGAGCTTTGGTGCAGATCAGCCGTGATTTAATAGAATGGCGGAGCAGGCCTGAGGGGCTGAATGGCCTCCTCCTGGTCCTACTGTTCCTCTTCATACATTATTGATATCCCTATTGCTGGCTCGGTCCTGTCAAAGCAGGAAGTGAGATTGTAGCCCCAGGTGCATGTGGCTGGAGTCTGAGCATTCAGGAGAGAGGTAAAAGCTGGCATCATGGCCTCTGCGATGAGGGTCTACACTGCAGAAGGCACTTGAATGGCCATTTACTACAAGGTTGATTGCAGCCTTTCAGTGCCATGCACAAGAAGCCCACAGATGTGGATGTGTGGAGTGTTCCACACTGACGTCATGGGTTGGAAGCTCCTGGGCGAGTCGGCCAATGACACCGACAATGTCTCATGCTTTGCTTCTTTCAAAGGCCGAGCCCCAGAGATCAGAATCCCTTTCCTTCGCTCTACACCCAGGTACTTCCTGCTCCTCATCGAGACCTCTACCTGCTCTGCTCACCTCTGCTCACACTGACTCACTGTAGGTGGTTTGCCTTGCTGGTTCGAATCACCTCTCCTACTTAGTTCTAGATGACAGGAATTACGGTGAACAGGATTGGAACACAGACAAGCTTTTCGGACTCAACCGTACGGTGTTTAATAAGGTTAACACACACACCTCCAGTACGTAAAATGCCTGGAGGCGTAAAAAAAACAGTACAACAATACAACTTGGCCCGTCGAACAGGCCCCTTGTCTCGTATTAAGACGCCTAAAATCACACTGTGTTGCTACACAGAGTATAACATGGACTTGTCCCACAAACCCCGGAACATGCACTATATTGTAGGAATAGGTGTATTCCTAACCAAATCACTGAGGTCGACTCAGGAGAAACAATCCAATAAGTTTTTAATGAAGGATTTAACGAAGTACAGCAAACAACATAGATCGATGCAGGAGCGTCTTGGAACAGGTCTTACCCAAACGGGGACGCCACGAGGACTGAGTCCGCAGTCCTGTCATCACGTTCGCGTCGTGATGTCATCACGTTGTCCGCGTTTCCCGCGCTTGGGGCGTCACATGACTCGCGACGTGACGTCATCGCGTTTGCCCGCGCTTGGGGCGGTCACGTGACTCGCGTGATGGCGTTATCGCGTTCTCCCGGCACCCGGCACTGCAGCTGGCCGATGCGGCCGAAGTCGCGGGCGCGGGAGGCCGAGCTGGGCCGGCGGCCGTCGCGGGAGCGGGAGGCCGAGCTGGGCCGGCTCGCGCTCTTAAAGGGGCAACGCCCCGTACAGGTAAACACTATACAAACACAGGTAAAGGGAATTATGTACAGGTAAGTAAGGGACACTCGGTGGTACCACCACAATATAATACACACAGAACCTCCCCACTAAGCCCCTGTGGATTGGTCGGGACACACACCACCCCCTCACACAGTACCGGTGGTCTGAAGGATGCGTGGGCTTGGACAATGCTCACCCCCATTGGCCGTTTTCTTGCTCGCTGCTCCCCTGTGCAGAGCGTGTCTCCTGGTTCCGTATCGCCGATGCAGTATCCAAGTCCCAGTTTCGAGGTTCGTTCCTACAGTCGAAGAGCAAGGCGAGGCTCTTGTCGCTCGTGGTGATTTCTTCTCTCCATCTCGGACGGAGTGCTCGGTTCTTGGTTCAGAGATGAGGGCACGTGAAGGCGAGAGCAAGCGAGAGAGAGCGAGAATGGCCAAAGCTGACTTCTCTTATACCCTAAAAGTTCATTAAGATCTGTGTAGTGCAGTGATGTCTTTTTAATCACCCTTCTTTTTCTGGTTTCCCGCCTTTCGGGGCTATCCCATCCAGGTGCTGGTCGCAAAATTGACCAGAGTTTTTGCGGCAGTGCTAAACTCTACCGCCCCGATCTCCTGCGCCCGCAGACCGTGACGTCAGTCGAGCGTGCAACACCCTGGTGGTGCTCCGGACTGGATATTGAGTGGCGCACCCCTCCTTTCCGCCTGGCGCAAGCAACGACAGGGAGACTGGAACATTTCCCAGTCAGTGAGGGGCCGGGGGGGGGGGCGCTACTTAAAGGCGGCCTCTTCCTGCCTTTTTTTGTGGGAGACATTTTTGCACCACTCCTTCTGACAGAGAGAGAGAGAGAGAGAGATAGAGAGAGACTTCTGCAGAGAGTCAACACTGTGTGAAGTTGTTTTGGCTACTGAGCATCACTTTGCAGATTCTTTTGGATTTGAGCTTCATTACTTCGATTGTCAAGAGACTTTGGGGGCTACACTGATTCGGGGCATCATCCTGCGCCTGCAGAATCGGAGGCATCAGAGACGCAGAGAGAGAGAGTGGCAAATATGGCCAGAGAGAGGAGGGCCAACAGGCCTCTGCACAGGAGACCTTACCCTCCCAGGGTATTCCGGGAACAATTCTCCTACATTCATTTGTCTGAGGAGCAGTGTTTGCGAAGGCTGTGCTTCAGCAAGGAGGTGGTCACTGAGCTCTGCCATCTGCTGCAGCCAGATCTGCAGCCTCAACTGAGGAGCAGGACGTCTCTGTCGGTGGCAGTGAAGGACACAGTGACTCTGAATTTTTATGCCACTGGCTCCTTTCAAGCAGCTACTGGGGACATCGCCAATATCTCCCAGTTTGCGGTGCATTGCTGTATCCGGCAGTCACAAATGCCCTCTATAAAAGGAGACGCCAGTGATGTGCCTCAATAATTCCGAGACTCGATGTTAGCGAAACAAAACAAGGCTTTTATTAACTTAGAAGGTAACACGTAGTGGAGAGAGGTATCTTCCATCCGGAGGGCTGCAGTACTGGATATGAGGCCAGACTGAGCTTGCTTACATAGGGGCCAGGTATGGGCGGAGCCCTACACACAACACATTCCAATATACAATACAATGGTGAGGAAACGGAACTGGGGGAAGGGAAATGAAACTGAAACCGACCACAGTCACAGGCAGTGATGAATGGAATATTTCATCACAGCTAGTACATCTCTTTCCCGATGACCCGGGCCAAACAGCATGAACGCACATTGGGCTTTGCGAGGATAGCGGGCTTCCCCATGGTGCAGGGCGCCATTGACTGCACGCATGTGGCATTGCGGGCACTGCAGGAGAATGCAGAGGTTTTCCGAAACCGCAAGGGGTTTCACTCCTTAAACGTCCAGTTGGTCTGTGACCACAGACAGCTGATACTCGCTGTCAATACCCGCTATCCTGGCAGCAACCACGATGCTTTCATCCTGCGCCAGACTACTGTGGCAGAACATTTCCAGGCACCGCATCAGCCAAGTGGTTGGCTCCTCGGGAACAAGGGTTATCCACTCTGCACCTGGCTGATGACACCGCTCCGTAACCCCAACACCCCTGCTGAGCTGCGGTACAGCGAGAGCCATCTCGCCACCAGGAACATCATTGAGCAGACGATCGGAGTGCTGAAGCAACGGTTCCGCTGTCTGGACCACTCAGGAGGAGCCCTGCAGTACTCGCCTGAGCGAGTCTCCCTCTTCATAGTTGTGTAGGGGGTGGCGAGTGTGGCACGTGCGCCCAGTCAGTTATGCCCCTGACTGTGAGCGGTTCGAGTCGCTCCCACGCCCCTGGGTTCTCGACACCGGACTTAGGTACAGGTGGCGATACGGAAAACTCGAGTAGACAGGTGGTTTGGATGTAAACAAAACCAAGATTTTATTGAACAGGAAAAATTAATACAGTCTTAAAAAGAAGTTACCATTATAACATTACAGGCAAATGCAAATAATTACATTTGTGCAGGGAATGGGGAACACATGGCACATCGAGGGAAAACAACTATCTTAACAATCCACTTATCCTTATCCCACCCCCTATACCTAACTAGATTAAGCTATGAGGGGTCAGAATCTATGCTCACCAATCAAAACGGGGTTTGCTCAATTCAAAACAGCGGTGGGGTTCGGGGTTCGCTCTTGGTGCTCTCTGGAGCCTGCCGTCGTCACGTGGTCTCCGGGCGCTGCAAGGGCGTTGTCCAGGTTCGAGTACCCCAAAGTCAAAGTCTCTGTTTGGGTACTTTACCTTGCAGGGATGGTTTTCCGTCGACAGCTGCCAGTTTGAGTTGGTGTGCAGATATTCGAAGGTCGGCCGAGGCTGAAGGCCCGATGATTCGAAACCTCCCCTCGTTTGGTCTTCTCCAGCCGGTCTGCCCCTCGGTGGTTTTCCCTTCTTCCCTCATCACGTCCCGCCTCGCCTGGCCTGAATCTGTCCGTGTCTGCCCGACCCGGTGCCGGGGCAGTTCCAGATGGAGTGGGAAAAGGGCACGGGCAGAGGCCAGGAGGTAAGCGCGGGACGGGGAAAGAGCGACAGCCATGAGGGCGAGGGGCCCGAGGAGCAGCACCAGCACACCAATGAACGAACTCTACAGACCTCCTCCGAACGAATGAACTAGCTGCCCCAACTCTTCACGAACCTGAACCCACTCAATGCTACCCGGGGCCTTCAATTATACCTTCGTCGAAAACCCTTATCAGGTTAGTTCTTTGTCTTAAACTTGGCAGGCTAGTTTAAACAATGGTAGCAATCTATACTGACGGTTTTTAGATGGCCGGTAATCGCATCTACCGGCCCGATAATTGACTTATATTGTCCTGAAAGTTCCTTGATGGGCTTGTCCAGCCTCGATGGCTGTGTTAATCTGTTTCCGATAATGTATGCAGACTGTTTGTTGGCCTTAACTATAGGCCTCACTGAATTAGATCCGTCTCCAATTCAGTCTAATGCATAATTCAGAGTCCTGTCTCGTTCCAAAATACAAAGTTTCTCTTCACAGAAAACCTGCAGCCTTAGTTTCGATTTCTCCCAAGCTGTCTGCGCTGCAGAATCCATTTTGGAACCCCACAGGCTTTCTGCCACGAGGCACGGATGCCATCTTGGGTACCCTTTTATTAATAATAACCTTCGGGGAGATGCAGAAATTTTGCAAATCTTACAGTTGTGTGCTGCATTCTTCATAACCTGGCAATCCTCAGGACCCAGCCAATGTCACCAGGCCTTAGAGCACCACCGGAGGAGGAAGAGAAGGAGGAAGAGGAGGAGGAAGATGAGGAGGATGATCAGCAGCAGCACCAAGGCGGGAGGGAGGCCCACAATGTTGAAACTGCAAGGGCCGTCCGTCAACGGCTGATAACAAGCCGCTTCTAGGCCCCTACTGAGGAAATGGCTTCTGGCATGGAGAACAACATGATGGAAAGCAACCCGCAACCCCGATTTCCGGCCAAGGCAGTAATGATTCCAAAGGCCAAACATGTACATTTTCAATACACAACTTTTTTATTTTACAAACTCTGTGTGTGTCATTTATTCATGACAAACTAATAGAAACAAACACAAAAAATCATTAATTAACGTAACTGGTTCTCATAAGCTGGCGATAATGGTCAAAACACTAAACAAAAGTTTGAACACAAACCTCGGCCTTTAATAAAAACATTCCCAACATTTATTTAGACCTCCTACCTTTTGCCCTTCGAGGGTGATCTTCCCTTGCGCACTTCCCCCCTTCCCACCCTGCAGCTCCTCCGTAACGGGGCCCCAGTGGCTGCAGCAAGGCTGGGGGAAGGCTGCTGAGTGTCAGAACCTGAGACTACAGATGCCCTTGAAGGACGGCCTCGACCAGCTCTGGGCCTGGAGGGCCCGGCTGCAGACTGCACCAACTCTGCATGGGCAGCAGCAGTCTGTCCTACAGGCGGTGGCAAGTGCAGTGGGGAAGCGACAGTGGTGGCAGCAGGAATGCTGTCTTCTTGAGAGAGGACAGCACCTCCCTGCTCGACCGACACACTGGCACTCCCATGGGGCAGCACCTCAGCGTCCAGAGCAATCTGCTGGAGCACAGACTGTTGGCCTGCTGCGGCACCGTGAGAACCCCGGGGAAACGTGTCTGAACCCGCGACGATGGCAGCAGTCAGTGCTCGCGTGGCCTCAATCTGAGTCTGCATGAGAGCAGTCTGAGATTGGATCACGGCAGCCAGTGACTGAATTGCAGCACTAAGCATTTGCGTGGCATCCGCCTATGCTACAATGAAGTGCTCCACACACCTTGTCAGTGATTCAATGCATTCGGACGCGTTCCTCCTCTGTGTCCAGTGCAGCAGGACTCGCTGGCCTACTCTCCCTCCGGGGAGAAGGCCCCCGAGCTTCCCTACCCCCATCGCGTTGCTGCAGCCCAATGGGTCCTGGAGCTTCACCCTCATCAGACCCTTCCCCCCTGCTCCCCTCCAGGGAAGACGTGTTCCCAGTGAGGGCATGGGCTTCCTCGGGAGAGGGTGGCGCTGAGGCTTCGGCTTCCTCTTCCTCCTCGCCTGCAGCTTCACTCCCACTGGCAGCTTGAGGGCCCGTCTCCTCAACTGGTGAATCACCATCTGAAAACAGGGAGGTACAAGAGTGGCTTTAGCGTGAGGACAGGGTGGCAGTAAGGGAGGAATGAGTGCAGCGATTTAGTAGGTTGGATTGAAAGTGTCAAAGGCTGGTGTTGTGTGGGACAAGTGGAATGAGAGAGGAGAGAAAGGTGATGGCCTTACCATTGCTGTCCCGAACGGGTTCGGCCTCTCCAGGAGCGATGGGACCAATCACCCGGCTTGCCACAATCTGGTGGACGCGCGCCTCAAGATTGCTGAGGGGTTGCAGCTGAGGCCGCCCTCCACCTGTCTGTTGCTGCTGTCTCCTATTATGAGATAGCTTGGCCTGCAAGAAAAAGGATGGCGTCTGAGTAAATATACAGCCATGGTCTTGCCTGAAATGCCTCCCATAGTTGAATAGCCCTTACTGTATGCAGCCATGGTCTTGCCTGAAATGCCTCCCATAGTAGAATAGCCCTTACAGTATGCAGCCATGGCCTTGCCTGATGTGCCTCCCATAGGTGAATAGTCCTTACTGTATGCAGCCATGGTCTTGCCTGATGTGCCTCCCATAGGTGAATAGTCCTTACTGTATGCAAAGTGTGGAATGTGCATGTGTGTTTTATGAGAGGGCCATAGGTGTTGGATGAGTGTTGGGCATTGGGGTTTTAAGACCCTCTGGCCATAGAGTGAGGTTGAGATGGAGGGATGGAGAGGTATTGAAAAACAGCCACTCACCCTGAAGACCTGAGTGAGGTCGTTGAACTTTTTGTGACATTGAGTATGGGTCCTGGGCACCATGCTCCTGGAGGAGACGTGCTGAGCCACCTCCCGCCACACTCTTCTGTACTCGCGCGGCAAAGGCCTCCTGCCACTCTCAGGGTAGAGTGTAGATCTTCTGTGCTCCACCGCGCCAACCAGAGCCTCCAAGGCCCGGTCGCTGAAGCGCTGAGCTCGTTCTCTCACCCTTTCCATAGTCCTTGGCTGGAAAATTTAGGCACAGGTCTGTCCAGGCCGAGATTCAAGGCTGCAATGAGCAGGGTGTGGATGGAGAGCAAGATCGACCCTGTTATGTTCATTAATAAATAGACATTCTTATTATGAACACAGCTAGCTTTTGCTAGTTACTTTATTGAGCACATGTGGACTAGGTACAGTATCTGTAGAGGCTTCCATCTTGACTGCTGCCTTGTGGGTAGCCTAGTGCCTCATGGGTAATGTAGTCTTAATATACATACAGCTGGGTAGTGTAGTCTTATATATACAGCTCTACGCCGCTCTACGGCTCCACCTAGTGTCCACTATAGAATGACATGTTATTGATCATTACAGACCCTCCCCTTTAAGAGCTGTCTGTGTTCCATCACTAACTGACATCACCTGCGCTTCACCCGCGCTCTGAGGTAGCGCCTCGCTCCTCGGCCTTTGCGCCTTAAGAGAGGTGTGTAGCACCTGATTTAGCGCTCCAATCAGCTCCAGGGGCGATAGAAGCCAAGTTTGCAGTCGGAGGCGATAATTAGCGCCAGGAGCTAATCTTTGTGCCGGGCCGATAATTGCGCCCCAAATGGGGCGATACCGAATTTCTGCCCCCAATGTTTTTAAAAACCTACTGCTCTCACGTCGCAGGAGGTGGGCCTGACTTAATTTTCAACCAGGCCTCGGAATGGGGGCCGGTGCTCCCACCCGAAACAGGCGGGGATCCTTATTCGAATATTTAAATCGAGGTCCTACGCCGTTTGTAGGTCCCTGACGCAATGTTGGTGTTCTGTTGCGTGCAGTGTGCGCTCTGCCCCGTGGAACTCAGCTTTGAACAGTGGGACCAGCGGTCCTTAAAGGGCTGCTTGTAAAAGTCCGTCCACCTTCCCCACCCCAAAATAAAAGCTGTGCCAGTGATTTTTGTGGGGCCAGCAGAAGGGTGAGTGGTCCCCCCTGGTTCCACAAATATCTGCCCACCCACAGTTGCCCCCAAATTGCCTCCTCCCCCTTTATAAGAATATTTCAGTCTTGGCTCGGTGGAGCAGCTGCCGAATACACCCCGTCCCACCGCTCCCCCACTCCCCGTTCCAGAGGTGGGACTTCTGCCAGTGGTGCCTGTAGAGGAAGCAGAACCAATGGAGGAAGAGGCTGAGGTTCACTCCGGGCACTCTCTGAGCTTCAATCATCAGAATCAATGAACCCGCTCCTAATTGTTAACGTTGTGATTAGGCCCTTACTCTGACACTGATTTGTGTTGTTAATTCTGGTCTGATTTGACTTCGCTCATTTTTGGAATCTATTGAAATTATTTTTATCCCTTGACTGGGAGGAGCACAGAATAAGACAATGGTGGGTTGACCCGTAAGCCAGATATCTGGGATGGGAATGAAATGCATTAACAGCAACAACAACTTGCATTTATACAGCACCCTAAGGCGCTGCACAGGAGCGTAAAATTGACATCGAGCCACATAACGCGATATTAGGAACGGTGACCAAAAGCTTGGTCAAAGGGGTAGGTTTTAAGGAGCGTCTTAGAGGAGGAAAGTGTGGCGGAGAGGTTTAGGGAGGGAATTCCAGAGCTTAAGGCCTAGACAGCATAAGGCACGGCCACCAATGGTGGAGCGATTATAATCAGGGATGCAAGAGGCCAGAGTTGGGGGAGCGCAGATAAACTGGCCTGACTGCTTTCCTGGAGTTATCTAACTTGGTATGAGGACACATCACCCCCACTAAATCCACAGCTGAAATGTTTACTGTAACACAGCCCTTTAAGAAATCAATCTGCTGAATGCATCTGCAAGGAAACAGCCCCACCTTCCTTCATCATAGTTTCTCTTTAGAGGCCTGTCATTTCCTTGTAATTTTCGGCACAACAACAACAACCTGTATTTATATAGCGCCTTTAACGTAGTAAAACATCCCAAAACGCTTCACAGCAGTATTTTAAGACAAAAAATTTGACACCGATCCACATAAGGAGAAATTAGGGCAGGTGACCAAAAGCTTGGTCAAAGAGGTAAGTTTTAAGGAGTGTCTTAAAGGAGGAAAGAGAGGTAGCGAGGCGGAGAGGTTTAGGCAGGGAATTCCAGAGCTTAGGGCCGAGGCAACAGAAGGCACGGCCACCAATGGTGGAGCGATTATAATCAGGGATAATCAAGAGGGCAGAATTAGAGGAGTGCAGATATCTCGGGGGTTGTGGGGCTGGAGGAGGTTACAGAGATAGGGCGGGGCGAGGCCATGGAGGGATTTGAAAACAAGGATGAGAATTTTGAAATCGAGGCGTTGCTTAACCGGGAGCCAGTGTAGGTCAGCGAGCACAGGGGTGATGGGCGAACGGGACTTGGTGCGAGTTAGGACACGGGCAGCCGAGTTTTGGATGACCTCAAGTTTACGTAGGGTGGAATGTGGGAGGCCAGCCAGGAGTGCGTTGGAATAGTCAAGCCTAGAGGTAACAAAGGCATGGATGAGGGTCACACACCATCCTGACTTGGAAATATATCACCGATCCTTCATCGTCGCTGGGTCAAAGTCAGGATGGTGTGTGACTTGGAGGGGAACTTGGAGGTGGTGGTGTTCCCCAGCGCCTGCTGCCCTTGTCCTTCTCGGTGGAAGAGGTCGCGGGTTTGGGAGGTGCTGTCGAAGAAGCCTTGGTGAGTTGCTGCAGTGCATCTTGTAGATGGTACACACTGCAGCCACGGTGCGCCGGTGGTGGAGGGAGTGAATGTTTAAGGTGGTGGATGGGGTGCCAATCAAGCGGGCTGCTTTGTCCTGGATGGTGCCGAGCTTCTTGAGTGTTGGAGCTTCACTCATCCAGGCAAGTGGAGAGTATTCCATCACACTCCTTACTTGTGCCTTGTAGATGGTGGAAAGGCTTTGGGGAGTCAGGAGGTGAGACACTCGCTGCAAAATACCTAGCCTCTGACCTGCTCTTGTTGCCACAGTGTTTATGTGGCTGGTCCAGTTAAGTTTCTGGTCAATGGTGACCCCCAGGATGTTGATGGTGGGGGTTTTGGCGATGGTAATGCCATTGAATGTCAAAGGGAGGTGGTTAGACTCTCGCTTGTTGGAGATAGTCATTGCCTGGCACTTCTGTGGTGCGAATGTTACTTGCCACTTATCAGCCCAAACCTGAATGTCGTCGAAGTCGTGTTGCATGCGGGCATGGACTGCTTCATTATCAGTGGAGTTTTGAATGGTGCTGAACACTGTGCAGTCATCAGCGAACATCCCCATTTCTGACCTTATGTTGGAGGGAAGGTCATTGATGAAGCAGCTGAAGATGGTTGGGCCTAGGACACTGCCCTGAGGAACTCCTGCAGCATCATCCTGGGGCTGTGATGATTGACCTTCAACCACCACAACCATCTTCTTTTGTGCTAGGTATGACTCCAGCCAGTGGAGCGTTTTCCCCCCCGATTCCCATTGACATCAGTTTTACTAGGGCTCCTTGATGCCAGACTTGGTCAAATGCTGCCTTGATGTCAAGGGCAGTCACTCTCACCTCACCTCTGGAATTCAGCTCCTTTGTCCATGTTTGGACCAAGGATGTAATGAGGTCGGGAGCCGAGTGGTCTTGGCGGAACCCAAACTGGGCATCAGTGAGCAGGTTATTGGTGAGTAAGTGCCGCTTGATAGCACTGTCGATGACACCTTCCATCACCATGCTGATGATTGAGAGTAGACTGGATGGGGCGGTATTTGGCCGGGTTGGATTTGTCCTGCTTTTTGTGGACAGGACATACCTGGGCAGTTTTCTACACTGTCGGGTAGATGCCAGTGTTGTAGCTGTACTGGAACAGCTTGGCTAGAGGCGCGGCTAGTTCTGCGAGCACAATAGCCGGGATGTTGTCGGGGTCCATGGCCTTTGCTGTATCCAGTGAGCTCAGCCGTTTCTTGATATCACGTGGAGTGAAACGAATTGGCTGAAGACTTGCTCCTGTGATGGTGGGGACCTCAGGAGTAGGCTGATAGGGATCATCCACTTGGCACTTCTGGCTGAAGTTGGTTGCAAACGCTTCAGCCTTGTCTTTTGCACTCACGTGCTGGGCTCCACCATCATTGAGGATGGGGATATTCATGGAGCCTCCTCCTCCCGTTAGTTGTTTAATGGTCCACCACCATTCACGATTGGATGTGGCAGGACTGCAGAGCTTTGATCTGATCTGTTGATTGTGGGATCGCTTAGCTCTGTCTATAGCATGCTGCTTCTGCTTTGTAGCATGCATGTAGTCCTGTGTTGCAGCTTCCTCAGGTTGGCACCTCATTTTTAGGTACACCTGGTGCTGCTCCTGGCATGCTCTTCTATACTCCTCATTGAACCAGGGTTGGGCCCTGGCTTGATGGTAATGGTAGAGTGAGGGATATGCCAGGCTATGAGGTTACAGATTTTGGTGGAATACAATTCTGCTGCTGCTGATGGCCCACAGCGCCTCATGGATGCCCAGTTTTGAGCTGCTAGATCTGTTCTGAATCTATTCCATTTAGCACGGTGATAGTGCCACACAGCACGATGGAGGGTGTCCTCAGTGTGAAGACGGGACTTCATCTCCACAATGACTGTGCGGTGGTCACTGCTACCAATACTGTCATGGACAGATACATCTGCGACAGGTAGATTGGTGAGGACGAGATCAAGTAGGTTTTTCCCTGTTGCTGGTTCTCTCATCACCTGTCGCAGGCCCAGTCTGACAGCTATGTCCTTTAGGACTCAGCCAGCTCGGTCAGTAGTGGTGTTACCGAGCCACTCTTGGTGATAGACATTGAAGTCCCCCACCCAGAGTACATTCTGTGCCCTCGCTACTCTCAGTGCTTCTTCCAAGTGGTGTTCAACAGTGAGGAGTACTGATTCATCAGCTGAGGGAGGGCAGTAGGTGGTAATCAGCAGGAGGTTTCCTTTGCCCACGCTTGACCTTGACTTCATGGGGTCTGGAGTCAATGTTGAGGACTCCCAGGGCCACTCCTTCCCGACTGTATACCACTGTGCCGCCATCCTTGGTGGGTCTGTCCTGCCGGTGGGACAGGACATACCCAGGGATGGTGATGGAGGAGTTTGGGACATTGGCTGAAAGGTATGATTCTGTGAGTATGACTGTCAGACTGTTGCTTGACTAGTCTGTGGGACAGCTCTCCCAATTTTGGCACAAGTCCCCAGATGTTGGTGAGGAGGACGTTACAGGGTGGACTGGGCTGGGTGTGCCGTTATTGTGTCCGTAGCCGTTGCCGAAGACATTAGTGAACCAAATGGGTTTGTACGACAATCCGATAGTTTCATGGTTACCCTTACTGATACTAGTAATTATTTAATTAACTGAATTTAAATTCCCCAGCCACCGTGGTGGGATTTGAACTCACGTCTCAAGATCATGAGTCCAGGCCTCGGGTTTACTCGCCCAGTGACATTACCACTACACTACCACTCCCGATACATGGCATACATCAGTCACTCATATGGGGACTGATGTCAGCAGCCACTGAATGGTCATCATGTGCATAATGGTATCTGTATCCATTCTTCATATGACACTTCGAACTCATCTCCTTACTCTCCCACAGGTCCATCAACAGCGCCCCCCGCCCTCCCCCGCCCTCAGTCTCCCCCCTCCCCCGCCCTCGGACTCCCCCCTCCCCCGCCCTCGGTCTCCCCTCTCCCCCCCCCTCGGTCTCCCCTCTCCTCCAGCCCTCGGTCTCCCCCCCTCCCCCGCCCTCAGTCTCTCCTCTCCTCCCGCCCTCGGTCTCCCCTCTCCTCCCGCCGTCGGTCTCCCCTCCTCCCCCGCCCTCGGTCTCCCCTCCTCCCCCGCCCTCGGTCTCCCCTCCTCCCCCGCCCTCGGTCTCCCCTCCTCCCCCGCCCTCGGTCTCCCCTCCTCCCCCGCCCTCGGTCTCCCCTCCTCCCCTGCCCTCGGTCTCCCCTCCCCCGCCCTCGGTCTCCCCTCTCCCTGCCCTCGGTCTCCCCTCTCCCCCCCTCGGTCTCCCCTCTCCCCTGCCCTCAGTCTCCCCTCTCCCACGCCCTCGGTCTCCCCTCTTCCCAGCCCTCGGTCTCCCCTCTCCCCCCCCCCTCGGTCTCCCCTCTCCCCGCCCTCGGTCTCCCCTCTCCCCCGCCCTCGGTCTCCCCTCCTCCCCCGCCCTCGGTCTCCCCTCCTCCCCCGCCCTCGGTCTCCCCTCCTCCCCCGCCCTCGGTCTCCCCTCTCCCCCGCCCTCGGTCTCCCCTCTCCCCCCCCCTCGGTCTCCCCTCTCCCCCCCCCCTCGGTCTCCCCTCTCCCCCGCCCTCGGTCTTCCCTCCCCCGCCCTCGGTCTCCCCTCTCCCCCCCCCTCGGTCTCCCCTCTCACCCGCCCTCGGTCTCCCCTCTCCCCCGCCCTCGGTCTCCCCTCTCCCCCGCCCTCGGTCTCCCCTCTCCCCCGCCCTCGGTCTCCCCTCTCCCCCGCCCTCGGCCTCCCCCCTCCCCAGCCCTCAGTCTCCCCTCTCCCCCGCCCTCGGTCTCCCCTCTCCCACGCCCTCGGTCTCCCCTCTCCCCCACCCCCTCGGTCTCCCCTCTCCCCCGCCCTCGGTCTCCCCTCTCCCACGCCCTCGGTCTCCCCTCTCCCACGCCCTCGGTCTCCCCTCTCCCCCGCCCTCGGTCTCCCCCCTCCCCCAACCCTCGGTCTCCCCTCTTCAACTGCTCACGGGCGATCTACTGAATCTTGGAATTTGTCGCACAACAGCTCCTGACGTGAAAACTCGAGCAAAAATACTCAACTACAGCAGACCCAACCTTTATGAGGATAAATGCAGTAACATTTGTAGAAGTCATGTGATCAGATGTCATGTGATCGGGCATCACACGGTCAGAAGCATGTGGTCAGAATGTCTGTGCAATCTGTCCTCCTAATTTAACCCTTTTAGTCCCAGTATCATTCTGGTGAATCTGGGCTGGTCCCTCTCCAAGGCCAATAGATCCTTCCTGAGGTCCGGGGCCCAGAACTGAACCCAGTGTCCAGATGGGGTCTGACCAGAGCTCTGAACAGCTGGAACATCACTTCACCCCTTTGTATTCCGGTCCCCAACAGCTCTGCTCCTCCACAGTTCCTAGCTTTACTCCATTTAGAAAATTGTCTGATTTAACTTTTTTAGGTTGAAAGTGGATGAGCTCACACTTTCCCACATTGAATTCCATCTGCCAGTTTTGTCCGCTCACTGAATCTATCAATGTCCCTTTGAAACTCTCTGCTCCCATCCACACTGTTATGTATTGTGTGTTCTATTGTGTGTTCTCCTCCCACCTGTGGTGGCGCTGTCACAGGAGATAAATGGTTGGGTGTTCTCTGTTAAGTTTAGCTCTCTTTGTTCGGAACTTGCCAGAACTTCCTTTCCTTCCAATAAAGCACTTCATGTTTGAATCTCTGAGTTCTGAGTCCTAAATTGTGTCTAGGTAGAAAGGTACCAACACAACAAGTGGCAACGAGGAGCGGATGAATCTGTGTACGTTACGGGTGCAGTGAGTGAACAGAAATTTTAATTTGAAATGTGAGATGGCTACTATATTAGGAAACATCGGTGATTTTTATGAAAATGTGGAGCAATGGAACGCATATACGGAACGTTTTGACTATTTTGTATTGGCGAATGCGGTGGCAAATGAAAAGGTCGCGCCTACCTTTTTGAGTGTAATCGGGCCGAAGACATTCAATTTACTTCGCAGCCTCGTGCAGCCAGATAAGCCAGGAACTAAAACATATAAGCAACTCGTGGAAATTCTTGGAGCACATTTTTCACCAAAACCTCTGGTTATTGCTGAGAGATTTAGATTTCACAAACGGAATCAAGAGGAGGGGAAATCAGTGACGATGTTTATTGCTGCTTTTAAAAGGTTATCAGAACACTGCGAGTTCAAGGAAGTGCTGAAGGACACCATTAGAGACAGACTCGTGTGTGGTCTGCAAAATGCAGCCACACAGAAGCGCCTTCTTACTGAGGACAACCTTACTCTTGAAAAGGCCATTGAAGTTAGTGTCTCCATGGAGATGGCGGAAAAGGAGGCTCACCAGTTGAGTTCAACAGGGAGAGTTCACAAGGTGTCGTCTGAGCCTAAAGGTGCGCGGAACGGCACATGTTACCGTTGTGGGAAAATGGGCCATCACGCTAATGACTGCTGGTGTACGGAGCTGGAATGCCGAAATTGTGGCAAAAAGGGTCACATTGAACGCGCCTGTAGAGGTAAAAAAAGAATAGACAGAGCTGGGAAGCATGGAAGCAAAATGTCTGTATTTGGACAAGAGAGGAAAAAGAGTGTTCATTCAGTGCAGTATGATGGAACAAGCAAAACAGAGGGGAGCGACAGCTTTGAGGAGGAAGAGGTGCACATACTGACGGTTGCAGGTGATTCAAATGGCTACTGGGTGTCACCACTGGTGGAGGGACAATCAGTGCGGATGGAGGTGGACACAGGCGCGGCTGTGTCCCTTGTTTCAGACACTGTCTACAACAAAATGCTAAAGCATCTTACCCTTCAGCCAACAAACATTGTGACAAAGATGTATACCGGCGAACCTGTGGCCATGAGAGGCGTCATTGAGGTGACAGTTAAATTGAACAGACAGACTGCAAAACTGCCACTATATGTGGTAAAGGGAAATTACCCATCGCTACTGGGACGTGTGTGGCTAGAGAAAATCACGCTGGACTGGCCTGCAGTCCGCATGATGTCAAAAGGGGAGTCAGGTCTGACTGCAGTGTTAAACAAACATGCAGAACTCTTCAATGGGGAACTTGGGAGCATGAAAAAGATCAGCGTGAGACTGGACATTAAACCTGACAGCAAGCCGAAGTTTCACAAAGCCCGACCTGTACCCTATGCAATTAGGCCAAAAGTTAAGGCTAACTTGGAGGCCTTAGTCGAGAATGGAGTCCTGGAGCCTGTGAGCGTGAGCAAATGGGCCACACCCATTGTTCCTGTCCTGACAAAGGATGGATCTGTTCGAATCTGCGGGGATTTTAAAGTGACTATTAACCCGGTGCTGTCTGTGGAACAGTACCCTCTTCCCCTCATTGATGATCTTTTTACGGGCCTGGCCGGAGGACAAAAGTTCAGCAAAATAGACTTATGCCAGGCTTATCTACAAATGCATGTCGATGACAAATCAAAGGAGCTGCTGACAATTGTGACACACAAGGGGCTATACAGGTACTGCCGCCTTCCGTTTGGAATTACGTCGGCTCCTGCTCTATTCCAAAGGGCAATGGATCAGATTTTGAGTGGACTGCCAGGAGTCCAGTGCTACCTGGACGACATCCTTGTCACTGGGACAAATGGGGAGGATCATCTTCTGAACTTGGATGCGACACTACAACGACTGAAAGAGTACGGACTCGGAGTTCGTAAAGACAAATGTGAATTCTTTCAGTCTTCAGTTGAGTACCTGGGGCATGTGATTGATGCTACTGGCCTGCATAAGGCGCCGTCAAAGGTCAAGGCGATCGTGGAGGCCCCAGCACCCCAGAATGTGAGCCAGTTACGTTCATTTCTGGGGCGACTTAACTACTATGGGAAGTTTATTCCAGACTTAGCAACATTGCTGAAGCCGTTACATCAGTTGCTATGTCAAGGCAAAACATGGAAATGGACTGAACTGTGCAACAAAGCTTTCGCCCAAGCAAAGAAAGGATTGCTGAAATCGGAGGTCCTGACACACTTCGACCCAAAGCTACCCATGCAGCTAGCATGTGATGCATCACCATATGGTGTGGGAGCAGTCATATCCCACATCATGCCTTCTGGTGAAGAGAAACCTATCGCCTTCGCATCACGCACCTTGAACAAGGCCGAGAGTAACTATGCGCAGATCGAGCGCGAGGCCTTGGGAATCGTTTTTGGAATTCGAAAATTTCATCAGTACCTGTTTGGGAGAAGGTTCACACTCCTGACGGACCACCGTCCATTGACTTCAATCTTCGGGCCCCACACTGGAATTCCATCTCTCGCTGCAAGCAGGATGCAAAGGTGGGCTTTACTGTTGACAGAACACACATACGACATCAAATATCGCAAATCAGACTTGCACGGCAACGCAGACGGTCTCTCGAGGCTGCCCTTGCCTGTTACTCCCCCAGAGCCTCATCAGATAGACATCTTCTACTTTAGACAAGTGGAGGGAGCACCTGTCACTGCAGTTCAGGTGCGAAGGTACACCCGCAACGATCCAGTCCTGTCTGAGGTAATGGCGATGTCATTCGAGGGAGAGCTATAGGAGATTCTCCTATTTTGAAACCTTACGTTTCAAAAAGAAATGAGCTCTCCGTCCAGGCAGGTTGTCTTCTTTGGGGACGCCGTGTCATCATTCCGCCACCTCTGAGGGAACCTATACTGCAACAACTTCATACAGGCCACAGTGGGATGGTTCGGATGAAGGAAATGGCAAGAAGATACTTCTGGTGGCCAGGTCTCGATGGGAATATTGAGGAGAAAGCCAAAACATGTTCCCCATGTCAAAGGGTCCGGAATGTTCCACAGCTGGCAACCCTACACCCCTGGGATTGGCCTGCAGAAGTGTGGCAGTGAGTACATGTGGACTTCGCCGGTCCTTTCGAAGAGAAGATGTTTATGGTGGTTGTAGACGCTCGTAGCAAGTGGCCGGAGGTCGCTGTGATGAGGTCTACCACAGCAGAGAAAACAATTGAGAAACTTGGTGAGATGTTCAGCCGTTATGGCTCACCGGAACAACTCGTAAGTGACAACGGTCCACAATTTGTATCACAGGAGTTTGCAACCTTCCTGCATGTGAATGGTGTCCAACACATCAGGTCTGCGCCCTATCATCCCTCTACTAACGGCCAGGCAGAAAGGTTCATGCAAACTTTGAAGCACGCCTTGAAGGCATCGCAAGGTCAGGGCTCAATCCACCAACGTCTGAACAGCTTCCTGTTGTCCTACAGGAACGAGCCGCATGCCACAACCAAAACTTCCCCCACTTCGCTCATGATGAAGAGGCAGTTGCGGACAAGTTTTGACTTACTCAAACCTCCAAGGGCAGAGCAGGTTGTCCATCGTCAACAACAAGCTCAAGTTGAAAAGAGAGAGAAAAGAGCCAAGGAGAGACGGTTTCATCCGGGAGAGCACGTCCTAGCTCGAAACTACAACACTGGACCGAAATGGGTTCCTGCTACGGTGATCGCGCAGACGGGCCCTGTGTCTTACACAGTTGAGACTGCTGAGGACGTCGTCTGGAGAAGACACACAGATCAACTGTTGCTAGGAGCAGAGACAGCCACAGAGGCTCCAACGGCTGGTTGGCCTGAACTGTTTCCGGATGATACCGCAAACCAGCATCCTTTGCCACAGTGCTCTTCTCCAACACAGGAAGTCATAGAGACTGTTCCACCTGTGCAAACTCCTGACTTTCGACTGACACAGGCACCTTCTCCATCCAGGCCTGTGTCAATGCCTACTGCTGTGGAAGCCAGCGATGACCGCCGGTATCCTGTCAGGGAGCGGCGGCCTCCAAGACGCTTGGATCTGTAGGCTTAGTGACTTACCCACAAGACTGGGGCAGAATAAACCCCAGGGTAAAGTCAGGGTTTGAGGCAGTCTACCTCTACCCTAGGTTTGTTGAGTGCATTGAAAGTAACTTACCTGTTGAGGAATAATGTGGCCCTTTCATTTAAGAGGGGAGGACGGTGGCATAGTGGGGGCAGCACAGTGGCATAGTGGTTAGCACTGTTGCCTCACAGCGCCAGAGACCCGGGTTCGAATCCAGCCTCGGGCGACTGTCTGTGTGGAGTTTGCACATTCTCCCCGTGTTTGCGTGGGTTTTCTCCGGGTGCTCCGGTTTCCTCCCACAGTCCAAAGATGTGCGGGTTAGGTTGATTGGCTATGATAAATTGACCCTTAGTGTTAGGGGGATTAAATACGTGGGGTTACAAGGATAGGGTGGGATATGTGTTGGTGTAGGGGTTACGGGGATTGGGTGGGATATGTGTCGGTGCAGGCTCGATGGGCCGAAATGGCCTCTATCTGCACTGTGGGGTTTATGTGATTTCTGTGATTTCTGTGAAATGTTATGTATTGTGTGTTCTATTGTGTGTTCTCCTCCCACCTGTGGTGGCGCTGTCACAGGAGATAAATGGTTGGGTGTTCTCTGTTAAGTTTAGCTCTCTTTGTTTGGAACTTGCCAGAACTTCCTTTCCTTCCAATAAAGCACTTCATGTTTGAATCTCTGAGTTCTGAGTCCTAAATTGTGTCTAGGTAGAAAGGTACCGACACAACACACACTACTTACTGAGCCACCTAACTAGTTCTCACAAGCAAACTTAGACATACAGCTCTCTATTCCTTCATCCAAATCATTTATAAACAATGAAAAGATGGGGCCCCAGTGCAGACCCCTGGGGGACCACTGCTCACAACCTGCCAGTTGGAGTACGTACCCATTATCCCTACACTCCGTCTCCTATCTCCACAAGGTTACATCCAACTCAATGCACTCTCATTTGTGCTAATAATCACCTGTGTGGAACCTCATCAAATGCCCTCTGGATGTCCATATAGACGACATCCATAGACCCTGTCCATCGTGTTAGTGACCTCCTCAAAATGTTTACTAGTTTAGTCAGACCTGCCTTTCACAAATCCATGCTGACTCTCTGACTAGCCAGAGCAATGCCATGGGAGAGCTACCAATGATGTTAGGCAGTTTACAGCAACATTTACAGAACAGGGAGTGAGCACCAAACTCAAGGGCCAGGGGCAGCCGGTCAGTGAGGGACAACAGTGAAGGTCCTCAGAGTGGGTCCCAGTAACCATCAGTAACCAGGCTCCAGACCGAAGTCTATCTGTGAGCAACGCCATGGAAGATCTATTATTAATGACTATAAAATGGATTATTCCACCCGCCTGTGCATCAATATTACTGGGTCTGTTAAACTGCTCATATTGCTCATTATGACTTTCACAGATAATGATACAGGATAAACATGTTGAGACAAACCTTTCAATGTCCACAGCCTTCTGTCTAATCTGCTGCTTTATGATGTTTCCATTGTTCACGCTCCCTTCACTAAGTAAACCTGTTCAGACCTTCTACCCGACCACATTCACTCCGAGATAGATCAGCCAGTTAGTCACAGTCAGTGCAGCTCCCCTTCCTTCACTTCAACTGGTTATGTAGCCTCCCGCCTCAGATTGACTCAGTTTACAAACCGATTGTGATGTCTGATCTCAGTGTGATGCACAGTGTGAGGGGGAGGCTTGGCCCCGTGACCTCACGGTTTGACCTGTCTAGTTAAAGGAGCCTCACCTTCATGAAAGTGCTTAGCAAATCGTAAACATAGACATAGAAACATAGAAGATTGGAGCAGGAGTAGGCCATTCGGCCCCTCGAGCCTGCTCCGCCATTCAATGCGATCATGGCTGATCATCCAAACTCAGTACCCTGTCCCTGCCTTCTCCCCATATCCCTTGATCCCTTTAGCCTTAAGAAATATATCCAACTCCTTCTTGAATATATTTAATGAATTGGCCTCTACTGCCTTCTGTGGTAGAGAATTCCACAGGTTCACCACTCTCTGGGTGAAGAAATTCCTCCTCATCTCTGTCCTAAATGGCCTACCCCTTAGCCTTAGACTGTGACCCCTGGTTCTGGACTCCCCGATCATCGGAAACATCCTTCCTGCATCTAGTCTGTCCAGTCCTGTCAGAATTTTATAAGTTTCAATGAGATCCCCTCTCATTCTTCTAAACTCCAGTGAGTACAAGCCCAATCGACACAATCTCTCCTCATACGTCATTCCTGCCATCCCAGGTATCAGCCTGGTGAATCTTCGCTGCACTCCCTCCATGGCAAGAACGTCCTTCCTCAGGTAAGGCGACCAAAACTGCACACAATACTCAAGGTGCGGCCTCACCAAGGCCCTGTACAACTGCAGCAAAACATCCTTGTTCCTGTACTCGAACCCTCTTGCTACGAAGGCCAACATACCATTTGCCTTCTTAACCGCCTGCTGCACCTGCATGCTTACCTTCAGCGACTGGTGCACAAGGACACCCAGGTCTCGTTGCACTTCCCCTTCTCCCAATCTATTGCCGTTCAGATAATAATCTGCCTTCCTGTTTTTGCCACCAAAGTGGATAACCTCACATTTATCCATGTTATAATGCATCTGCCATGCCTTTGCCCAATCACCCAACCTGTCCAAATCATCCTGTAGTTAGAGCTAGGCCTTTCAGGAGGGAAATCAGGATGAACCTTTTCACGTTAAGGGCAGTAGCAATCTGGAACTCGCTACCCAAAAGGCTGTGCTCAATTGGAGCTTTCAAGACTGAGGCTGATAGATTTATGTTGGGTAAGGGTGTCAGGAGATATGGATTAAAGGCGGGTAAATGGAGCTTTGGTGCAGATCAGCCGTGATTTAATAGAATGGCGGAGCAGGCCTGAGAGGCCGAATGGCCTCCTCCTGGTCCTACTGTTCCTTTTAATACATTATTGAAACCCCTAATGATGGCTCGGTCCTGTCAAAGCAGGAATTGAGATTGTAGCCAAGGTGCATGTGGCTGGAGTCTGAGCATTCAGGAGAGAGGTAAAAGCTGGCATCGTGGCCTCTGCGATGAGGGGCTGAGTCACGAGGCTGGTCTCCAGGGTCAGGGACTGGAGCCAGTGCAGAGAGGAGTCACGAGGCTTGTCCCCAGGGTCAGGGACTGGAGCCAGTGCAGAGAGGAGTCACGAGGCTTGTCCCCAGGGTCAGGGACTGGAGCCAGTGCAGAGAGGGATCACGAGGCTGGTCCCCAGGGTCAGGGACTGGAGCCAGTGCAGAGAGGAGTCACGAGGCTGGTCCCCAGGGTCAGGCACTGGAGCCAGTGCAGAGAGGAATCACGAGGCTGGTCCCCAGGGTCAGGCACTGGAGCCAGTGCAGAGAGGAATCACGAGCCTGGTCCCCAGGGTCAGGGACTGGAGCCAGTGCAGAGAGGAGTCACGAGACTGGTCCCCTGGGTCAGGCACTGGAGCCAGTGCAGAGAGGAGTCACGAGGCTTGTCCCCAGGGTCAGGGACTGGAGCCAGTGCAGAGAGGAGTCACGAGGCTGGTCCCCAGGGTCAGGCACTGGAGCCAGTGCAGAGAGGAGTCACGAGGCTGGTCCCCAGGGTCAGGGACTGGAGCCAGTGCAGAGAGGAGTCACGAGGCTGGTCCCCAGGGTCAGGGACTGGAGCCAGTGCAGAGAGGAGTCACGAGGCTGGTCCCCAGGGTCAGGCACTGGAGCCAGTGCAGAGAGGAGTCACGAGGCTGGTCCCCAGGGCCAGGGCACTGGAGCCAGTGCAGAGAGGAGTCACGAGGCTGGTCCCCAGGGCCAGGGCACTGGAGCCAGCGCAGAGAGGAGTCACGAGGCTGGTCCCCAGGGCCAGGGCACTGGAGCCAGTGCAGAGAGGAGTCACGAGGCTGGTCCCCAGGGTCAGGGACTGGAGCCAGTGTAGAGAGGAGTCACGAGGCTGGTCCTCAGGGTCAGGGACTGGAGCCAGTGCAGAGAGGAGTCACGAGGCTGGTCCTCAGGGTCAGGCACTGGAGCCAGTGCAGAGAGGAGTCACGAGGCTGGTCCCCAGGGTCAGGGACTGGAGCCAGTGTAGAGAGGAGTCACGAGGCTGGTCCTCAGGGTCAGGGACTGGAGCCAGTGCAGAGAGGAGTCACGAGGCTGGTCCCCAGGGTCAGGCACTGGAGCCAGTGCAGAGAGGAGTCACGAGGCTGGTCCCCAGGGTCAGGCACTGGAGCCAGTGCAGAGAGGAGTCACGAGGCTGGTCCCCAGGGCCAGGGCACTGGAGCCAGCGCAGAGAGGATTCACGAGGCTGGTCCCCAGGGCCAGGGCACTGGAGCCAGTGCAGAGAGGAGTCACGAGGCTGGTCCCCAGGGTCAGGGACTGGAGCCAGTGTAGAGAGGAGTCACGAGGCTGGTCCTCAGGGTCAGGGACTGGAGCCAGTGCAGAGAGGAGTCACGAGGCTGGTCCTCAGGGTCAGGCACTGGAGCCAGTGCAGAGAGGAGTCACGAGGCTGGTCCCCAGGGTCAGGGACTGGAGCCAGTGTAGAGAGGAGTCATGAGGCTGGTCCCCAGGGTCAGGGACTGGAGCCAGTGCAGAGAGGAGTCACGAGCCTGGTCCCCAGGGTCAGGCACTGGAGCCAGTGCAGAGAGGAGTCACGAGGCTGGTCCTCAGGGTCAGGCACTGGGTCAGGCACTGGAGCCAGTGCAGAGAGGAGTCACGAGGCTGGTCCCCAGGGTCAGGGACTGGAGCCAGTGTAGAGAGGAGTCACGAGCCTGGTCCCCAGGGTCAGGCACTGGAGCCAGTGCAGAGAGGAGTCACGAGGCTGGTCCTCAGGGTCACGGGGACTGAATTTTGAGACAGCTGGCCTCCTCATTCTGGAAAGGAGGCTTCTGAGAAATGATTTTGTAAAGATAGTAAATGGTGTGGAAAAGGTTCATCTCTCCAAACATGGACCTTTAAATAGAAGACGATTTACTGTACACTCACTCGAGCACAGCTCCCTAGCTAAGCTGCCCAGCTGTCATGTCACACCTTGCTGTCATTACTTTTAACTTGGATCAAAATAAAATAAAGAACTTATATAGTGCCTTTTAGAGTGGTTGGAAGTGGGCAGTGGTGTCCCACAGCTTTAAGAGCTGCAGACTGCCTAGTTTGGAATGATTTTAATTTTTTGTTAGCAGCAGGCAGTTCACCTTTAAGGGCTCGAGACTGCTTTCAAAACTGACAGCCTTGCTTTAAGAGAATGCAGCGTTGCTACAGCGATGCGACATTGGGCCTCCGTCTGAGCGCACAGCGCTAAAATCATTCAAATTAGCAGATGCACCAAATTAACATGCTGTCTACACATTCTAAACAGGCGCGAGCAAACCTCGCCCCGCAGTGCCCCCGCCTGTTTTCGGGCCTTATCGACTTTCCCGGCCAGGAGGTTATGAGGAGCCGGTGTAGAACCTTAATAAAGCTCCGTTAGACACTGGTGCAGTACTGCGCTCCGCACTGTGGCGAGGATATTGAGGGTTTAGAGAGAGTCATAGAGTCATAGGGCTAGATTTTCAGTATAGACAGTTTTGGGGCGCTAACCTTAGCGCCCGCCCCAAAGTAGCGCCCCGTTGACGGAAATTCAGTGGCTTCGCCCTAAGAGGTTGGTGGAGCGCTAAAAGAGGCGTTCCACTACTATCTTTAGGCGCTAAGCCGGCGGTGCAGAGCGCAACGCCCGAGCTCGGGCGCAGCGCACGGCAGACACTCTGGTGCCAGTCAGCTCTTAAAGGGGAAGGGTGCATGTGTTTTTGGAGGAGGAGGAGGAGGAGGAGGAGGAGGAGGAGGATGATGATGATGATGATGATGATGATGATGATGATGATGATACACCGTCCACAACAACACACTGGATCCTTCCACACAATACATGCAGACTGCCGTTTATAGTGCAGGAGGAGTGCCCTTTAATTTGCGCTCCCCAGGGTGTGTTGCGTTCCATTTTACAAACGCTCTGGACGCCAGCCGCAGAATGGGGCGGTCCGACTGAAGTTTGGATTCGGGGCGGCCAAAGGGCGTTGCACGAGGATGTGACGTCATTTTCTGCGCGCGCATCCGGGCGGCCGCTAAACTTTGCGGCGGCGCTAACGGGCAACTTAATTTGGGGCGGGGCGCAAACTGCGCTGCGCCCGGGCGCTACACGAATAGCGCCCGAAAATCACTTCTCTTAAGGCGCTAACTGCTGGCGCAAGCAACTGAAAATCTAGCCCATAGAGTTTTACAGCACAGAAAGAGGCCCTTCGGCCCATCGTGTCTGCGCCGCCCATCCATCCCTGTCCAGTCTAATCCCATTTTCCAGCATTTGGTCCATAGCCTTGTATGCAATGGCATTTCAAGTGCTCATCCAAATGCTTCTTGAATGTTGTGAGGGTTCCTGCCTCTACCACCCTTTTAGGCATTGAGTTCCACATTCCAACCACCCTCTGGGTGAAAAAGTTCCTCCTCAAATCCCCTCTAAATCTCCTGCCCCTTACCCTGAATCTATGCCCCCTTGTTATTGACCCCCCTACTAAGGGGAAAAGTTCCTCTTTGTCTACCCTATCTATGCCCCTCATCATTTTGTACACCTCAATCAGGTCCCCCCTCAGCCTTCTTTGCTCCAAGGAAAACAACCCCAGCCTGTTTAGTCTTTCTTCATAGCTGAGGCGCTCCATCCCAGGTAACATCCTGGTGAATCTTCTCTGCACCCTCTCCAAAGCAATCACATCCTTCCTATAGTGAGGCGACCAGAACTGCACACAGTACTCCAGCTGTGGCCTCACCAGCGTTTTGTACAGCTCCATCATAACCTCCCTGCTCTTATATTCTATGCCTCAGCTAATGAAGGCAAGTATCCCATATGCCTTTTTAACCACCTTATCTACTTGTTCCGCTGCCTTCAGAGATCTATGTACATGTACACCGAGGTCCCTCTGACCCTCTGTACTTCCTAGGGTCCTACCACTCATTGTGTATTCCCTTGCCTTATTTGTCCGTCCAAAATGCATCACCTCGCACTTTTCAGGGTTAAATTCCATTTGCCACTTTTCCGCCCATCTGACCAACCCGTCTATATCGTCCTGTAGCCTGAGGCTTTCCTCCTTGCAATTTACCACCCCACCAATTTTCGTGTCATCTGCAAACTTACTGATCATCCCTTTTACATTCTCATCCAAATCATTTATGTAGATCACAAACAACAAGGGACCCAGCACCGATCCCTGAGGTACCCCACTGGACACAGGCTTCCAGTCACAAAAGCAACCTTCGACCATCACCCTCTGCCTCCTGCCACTCAGCCAGTTTAGGATCCAATGCGCCAAGGCACCCTGGATCCCATGGGCTCTTACCTTCTTGACCAGTCTCCTATGCGGGACTTTGTCAAAAGCTTTACTGAAGTCCATGTAAACCACATCCACAGCATTTCCCTCATCCACCTCCCTAGTCACCCCCTCGAAAAATTCAATCAGATTTGTCAGGCATGATTTACCCTTGACAAAGCCATGCTGACTATCCCCGATTAATCCTTGCCTCTCCAAGTGGAGACTAATTTTGTCCCTCAGAATTTTTTCCAATAATTTCCCTACCACAGATGTTAGGCTCACTGGCCTGTAATTCCCTGGTTTATCCCTGCTACCCTTCTTGTATAATGGTACTACATTAGCTGTTCTCCAGTCCTCTGGTACATCCCCTGTGGCCAGAGAGGTTCTGAAAATTTGTGTCAGAGCCCCTGCAATCTCCTCCTTTGCCTCCCACAGCAGCCTGGGATACATCTCGTCCGGGCCTGGGGATTTATCCACTTTTTGGCCTGCTAAAACCGCTAGCACCGCCTCCCTCTCGATGCTAATATGTTCAAGTATGTCACAATCCCCTTGCCCGATTTCTATGTCTGCATCGTCTTTCTCCATAGTGAACACAGATGCAAAATATTCATTTAAAACCCCGCCTACATCATCTGGTTCTACACACAGATTGCCACTTTGGTCCCTAATGGGCCCTACCCTTTCCCTGGTTATCCTCTTGCCCTTAATATACTTATAAAACATCTTAGGATTTTCCTTTATTTTGCTCGCCAGTGTTATTTCATGGCCCCTCCTCGCCCTCCTAATTTCTTTTTTGAGTATGCCCCTGCACTTTTTATACTCCTCTAGGGCTTCCTCCGTCTTTAGTCTTTTGTAATGGCCAAAAGCCCCCCTTTTTTTCCTAATGCATTTTTGTATATCCCTTGTCATCCAAGGTTCCCTTTGCTTGTTGGTCCCACCCTTGACCTTTACAGGAACATGTTGGCGTTGTACTCTCTCTATTTCCCTTCTGAAAGTCTCCCACTGTTTTGATGTGGATTTTCCTATAAGTAGCTGCTCCCAGTCCACTTTGGCCAGATCCTGCCTTATCATATTAAAATCGGCCTTCCCCCAATTTAGAACCCTTATTTCCGGGCCGTCTTTGTCTTTTTCCATGACCGCCTTAAATTTCACCGAATTATGGTCACTGTCGCCAAAGTGCTCTCCTACTGACACTTCCACCACTTGCCCGGCTACATTCCCCAGAATTAGGTCCAGTATCGCCCCCTCTCTTGTAGGACTTTCTACATGTTGGCTCAAAAAGCTCTCCTGGATGCACTTTAAGAATTCTGCACCCTCTAAGCCTAAGTACGACACAGATTCACACGGATGCTACCTGGTGTGAAGCAATAAAATGACAAAGAAAGACTTGAAAAGTTGTCTTTTTTCATTAGAACAACACAGATTACAGGGCGATATGATAGAGGTGTTTAAAGGTGCCGAGAAACTCCAGTATGATTTGGACAGGTTTGGCGATTGGGCAGATGCAATATAACGTGGATAAATGTGAGGTTATCCACTTTGGTGGCAAAAACAGGAAGGCAGATTATTATCTGACTGGCAATAGATTGGGAGAAGGGGAAGTGCAACGAGACCTGGGTGTCCTTGTGCACCAGTCGCTGAAGGTAAGGATGCAGGTGACGCAGGCGGTTAAGAAGGCAAATGGTATGTTGGCCTTCGTAGCGAGAGGGTTCGAGTACAGGAACAAGGATGTCTTGCTGCAGTTGCACAGGGCCTTGGTGAGACCACACCTTGAGTATTGTGTGCAGTTTTGGTCGCCTTATCTGAGGAAGGATGTTCTTGCCATGGAGGGAGTGCAGCAAAGATTCACCAGGCTGATACCAGGGATGGCAGGAATGACGTATGAGGAGAGATTGGGTCGATTGGGCTTGTACTCGCTGGAGTTTAGAAGAATGAGAGGGGATCTCATTGAAACTTATAAAATTCTGACAGGACTGGACAGACTAGATGCAGGAAGGATGTTCCTGATGGTCGGGGAGTCCAGAACCAGGGCTCACAGTCTAAGGATAAGGGGTAAGCCATTTAGGACAGAGATGAGGAGGAATTTCTTCACCCAGAGAGTGGTGAAGCTGTGGAATTCTCTACCACAGAAGGCAGTTGAGGCCAATACATTAAATATATTCAAGAAAGAGTTGGATATATTTCTTAAGGCTAAAGGGATCAAGGGGTATGGGGAGAAAGCAGGGACAGGGTACTGAGTTTGGATGATCAGCCATGATCGCATTGAATGGCGGAGCAGGCTCGAGGGGCCGAATGGCCGACTCCTGCTCCTATCTTCTATGTTTCTATGTATGAAAGGATGGGCCAGGCTCGATGGAAACAGCCTGTTTCAGTAGTTGAGGGTCTAGAACGAGGGGCCAGAGATACAAGATTAAATGTAAGAGATTTAGAACAGTGAGCAGGAGAAACCTCTCCACACAGAGAGTCGTGAGGCTGTGGAATTCACTTCCTGGGTCAGGGACTGAGGCAGAAACTGTGTCAATATTGAAGGTTGGATTGGAGAGGTGGATTCAGGAAAAGGGGTTTCAGAGATATGGGGACAGGCCGGGTTAATGTGATCAGGACTATTTGGTCACGTGGGGGGTAAACACCGACACAACAACAACAACTTGCATTTATATAGCGACTTTGCTGTAGTAAAACATCCCAAGGTGCTTCACAGGAGTGATTATCTGAAAAAAGTTTGATATGGACTGGATGGGCCGAATGGCCTGTTTCCACGTTGTAACTTTTACGTATTTCTATGTGTGTTCTCAGGACGTCTCAAAGTGCTTTACAGCCAATGAAGTACTTTTGGAGTGTAGTCACTTTTGTAATGTGGGAAACGCGGCAGCCAATTAGCGCACAGCAAGATCCAACTCCCCATCTCTTCTTCCAAATAGTGCCATGGGCCACCTGAGAGAGCAGACGGGGCCTCGGTTTAACATCTCATCCAAAAGACGGCACCTCTGACAGTGCAGCACTCCCTCAGCACTGCACTGGAGTGTCAGCCTCTGGAGTGGGACTCGAACCCACAAGCTTCTGACTCAGAGGCGAGAGTGCTGCCCACTGAGCTATGGCTGACACGTTAAATAGACAGCCTCACTTAAATCTTGTAACTTTCCATTCTGGAATCCTCTCTCACCTTTCTTTAATCTTCCAAACTTCTTCAAATACACTCCAGAATTTCCCCAAACCTTTAGTTGAAGCGAATAGTCCTTCACCTTAAATATACTGAAGCTACCACCAGAAGTGAAGGCCAGCAATCACCATGATCAATTCAAGCAAATGGATCACTTTCAAAAGTGTAAATCCACAAAAGCACACGCCAGAAATGAGAAGTGCCAGATTTGAATTTGACCATTATCTCTCCGTTTTCTTCCCAGTATCTAGCTGACAGTAAGGAGACATTCGGAAAGCAGCTCTCTGGCAAGGACCCATCGTCTTCTAGATTCATAGAGCACAGGAGGAGGTCACCCAGCCTGTCCTGCCTGTACTGGCTCTGTGAAGGAGGTATCTCATGAGTCGCACTGCCCTGCCCTCTCCCCATAGCCCTGCATTGCGGCCTGTTGTAAACCACCCGCCATCTGGGGGTATGACTGAGGACGGCCGAGCTCTCCCGGAACAGGTGAGTGCTTTGTGTGTCTCATCACGATAACAGAATGCAAGGACTAATCCTTTAACGAAGGATATGCCAAAATATGTGGAGCCCAGGTTATCCCTTCAACCCTTTCCCTTTGGTTTATCCATTTTGTTCCCCATTGCCTGGACCTTTCACTCTCTATCAGCTCTTACTCTTCCACCTAGTACCTTGGCTCCATGGTGTTCGGAGAGTTAGTGCTGCTGTACAGCCCACCCGTTACTAGGGCCAGTGCACAGCACACCGTTACTAGGGTCAGTGTACAGCCCACCCGTTACTAGGGCCAGCGTACAGCCCACCCGTTACTAGGGCCAGTGTACAGCACACCATTACTAGGGCCAGTGTACAGCCCACTGTTACTAGGGTCAGTGCACAGCCCACCCGTTACTAGGGCCAGTGTACAGCCTCCCGTTACTAGGGCCAGTGTACAGCCCACCGTTACCAGGGCCAGTGTACTGTCCACCCGTTACTAGGGCCAGTGTACAGCCCAGCGTTACCAGGGCCAGTGTACAGCCCACCGTTACTAGGGCCAGTGTACAGCCCACCGTTACTAGGGCCAGTGTACAGCCTCCCGTTACTAGGGCCAGTGTACAGACTCCTGTTACTAGGGCCAGTGCACAGCCCAGCGTTACTAGGGCCAGTGTACAGCCCACCGTTACTAGGGCCAGTGTACAGCCCACCGTTACTAGGGCCAGTGTACAGCCCACCCGTTACTAGGGCCAGTATACAGCCCACCATTACTAGGGCCAGTGTACAGCCCACCATTACTAGGGCCAGTGTACAGCCCACCCGTTACTAGGGCCAGTGTACAGCCCACCCGTTACTAGGGCCAGTGTACAGCCCACTGTTACTAGGGCCAGTGTACAGCCCACCCGTTACTAGGGCCAGTGTACAGCCCACTGTTATTAGGGCCAGTGCACAGCCTCCTGTTACTAGGGCCAGTGTACAGCTCACCCGTTACTAGGGCCAGTGTACAGCCCACCCGTTACTAGGGCCAGTGTACAGCCCACCCATTACTAGGGCCAGTGCACAGCCCACTGTATTTAGGGCCAGTGTACAGCCTCATGTTACTAGGGCCAGTGTACAGCCTCCTGTTACTAGGGCCAGTGAACAGCTCACCCGTTACTAGGGCCAGTGTACAGCCCACCCGTTACTAGGGCCAGTGTACAGCCCACCCATTACTAGGGCCAGTGTACAGCCCACACGTTACTAGGGCCAGTGCACAGCCCACCCGTTACTATGGCCAGTGCACAGCCCACCCGTTACTAGGGTCAGTGCACAGCCCATCTGTTACTAGGGCCAGTGTACAGCCCACTGTTACTAGGGCCAGTGTACAGCCCACTGTTACTAGGGCCAGTGCACAGCCCACCCGTTACTAGGGCCAGTGTACAGCCCACCCGTTACTAGGGCCAGTGCACAGCCCACCCGTTACTAGGGTCAGTGTACAGCCCACACGTTACTAGGGCCAGTGCACAGCCCACCCGTTACTAGGGCCAGTGCACAGCCTCCTGTTACTAAGGCCAGTGTACAGCCTCTCGTTACTAGTGCCAGTGTACAGCCCACCTGTTACTAGGGCCTGTGTACAGCCTAGTGTTACTAGGGCCAGTGTACAGCCTCCTGTTACTAGGGCCAGTGTACAGCCTCCTGTTACTAGGGCCAGTGTACAGCCCACCCGTTACTAGGGCCAGTGTACAGCCCACCCGTTACTAGGGCCAGTGTACAGCCCACCCGTTACTAGGGCCAGTGTACAGCCCACCCATTACTAGGGCCAGTGTACAGCCCACCCGTTACTAGGGCCAGTGTACAGCCCACCCGTTACTAGGGCCAATACAAAGCCCACCCGTTACTAGGGCCAGTGTACAGCCCACCCGTTACTAGGGCCAGTGTACAGCCCACCCATTACTAGGGCCAGTGTACAGCCCACCCGTTACTAGGGCCAGTGTACAGCCCACCCGTTACTAGGGCCAATACAAAGCCCACCCGTTACTAGGGCCAGTGTACAGCCCACCCGTTACTAGGGCCAGTGTACAGCCCACCCGTTACTAGGGCCAGTGTACAGCCCACCGTTACTAGGGTCAGTGCACAGCCCACCCGTTACTAGGGCCAGTGTACAGCCCACCCGTTACTAGGGACAGTGTACAGCCCACCCGTTACTAGGGCCAGTGTACAGCACACCGTTACTAGGGCCTGTGTACAGCCTCCCGTTACTAGGGCCAGTGTACAGCCTCCCGTTACTAGGGCCAGTGTACAGCCCACCATTACTAGGGCCAGTGTACAGCCCACCCGTTACTAGGGCCAGTGTACAGCCCACCCGTTACTAGGGCCAGTGTACAGCCCACTGTTACTAGGGCCAGTGTACAGCCCACCCGTTACTAGGGCCAGTGTACAGCCCACTGTTATTAGGGCCAGTGCACAGCCTCCTGTTACTAGGGCCAGTGTACAGCTCACCCTTTACTAGGGCCAGTGTACAGCCCACCCGTTACTAGGGCCAGTGTACAGCCCACCCATTACTAGGGCCAGTGTACAGCCCACTGTATTTAGGGCCAGTGTAGAGCCTCCTGTTACTAGGGCCAGTGTACAGCCTCCTGTTACTAGGGCCAGTGAACAGCTCACCCGTTACTAGGGCCAGTGTACAGCCCACCCGTTACTAGGGCCAGTGTACAGCCCACCCATTACTAGGGCCAGTGTACTGCCCACACGTTACTAGGGCCAGTGCACAGCCCACCCGTTACTATGGCCAGTGCACAGCCCACCCGTTACTAGGGTCAGTGCACAGCCCATCTGTTACTAGGGCCAGTGTACAGACTCCCGTTACTAGGGCCAGTGCACAGCCCACTGTTACTAGGGCCAGTGTACAGCCCACTGTTACTAGGGCCAGTGCACAGCCCACCTGTTACTAGGGCCAGTGTACAGCCCACCCGTTACTAGGGCCAGTGCACAGCCCACCCGTTACTAGGGCCAGTGTACAGCCCACACATTACTAGTGCCAGTGCACAGCCCACCCGTTACTAGGGCCAGTGCACAGCCTCTCGTTACTAGTGCCAGTGTACAGCCCACCTGTTACTAGGGCCTGTGTACAGCCTCCCATTACTAGGGCCAGTGTACAGCCTAGTGTTACTAGGGCCAGTGTACAGCCTCCTGTTACTAGGGCCAGTGTACAGCCTCCTGTTACTAGGGCCAGTGTACAGCCCACCCGTTACGAGGGCCAGTGTACAGCCCACCCGTTACTAGGGCCAGTGTACAGCCCACCCATTACTAGGGCCAGTGTACAGCCCACCCGTTACTAGGGCCAGTGTACAGCCCACCCGTTACTAGGTCCAATACAAAGCCCACCCGTTACTAGGGCCAGTGTACAGCCCACCCGTTACTAGGGCCAGTGTACAGCCCACCCGTTACTAGGGCCAGTGTACAGCCCACCGTTACTAGGGTCAGTGCACAGCCCACCCATTCCTAGGGCCAGTGTACAGCACACCCGTGACTAGGGCCAGTGTACAGCCCACCCGTTACTAGGGCCAGTGTACAGCACACCGTTACTAGGGCCTGTGTACAGCCTCCCGTTACTAGCCCAGTGTACAGCCTCCCGTTACTAGGGCCAGTGTACAGCCCACTGTTACTAGGGCCAGTGTACAGCCCACCTGTTACTAGGTCCAGTGTACGGCCTCCTGTTACTAGGGCCAGTGTACAGCCTCCTGTTACTAGGGCCAGTGTACAGCCTCCCGTTACAAGGGCCAGTGTACAGCCTCCCTTTACTAGGGCCAGTGTACAGCCCACCCGTTACTAGGGCCACTGTACAGCCCACCTGTTACTAGGGCCAGTGTACGGCCTCCTGTAACTAGGGCCAGTGTACAGCCTCCTGTTACGAGGGCCAGTGTACAGCCCACCTCTTACTAGGGCCAGTGTACAGCCTCCCGTTACTAGGGCCAGTGTACAGCCCACCCGTTACTAGGGCCAGTGTACAGCCCACCTGTTACTAGGGCCGGTGTACAGACTCCCGTTACTAGGGCCAGTGTACAGCCCACTGTTACTAGGGCCGGTGTACAGCCCACCCGTTACGAGGGTCAGTGTAGAGCCCACCTGTTACTCGGGCCCGTGTACAGCCTCCCGTTACTAGGGCCGGTGTACAGCCCACCCGTTACGAGGGCCAGTGTACAGCCCACTGTTACTAGGGCCAGTGTACAGCCCACCCGTTACTAGGGCCAGTGTACAGCCCACCCATTACTAGGGCCAGTGTACAGCCCACCTGTTACTAGGGCCAGTGTACAGCCTCCCGTTACTTGGGCCAGTGTACAGCCCACCCGTTACTAGGGCCAGTGTACACCCCACCCGTTAATAGGGCCAGTGTACAACCTCCCGTTACTAGGGCCAGTGTACAGCCCACCCGTTACTAGGGCCAGTGTACAGCCCACCCGTTACTAGGGCCAGTGTACAGCCCTCCAGTTACTAGGGCCGGTGTACAGCCCACTGTTACTAGGGCCAGTTTACAGCCCTCCAGTTACTAGGGCCAGTGTACAGCCCACCTGTTACTAGGGCCAGTGTACAGCCTCCCGTTACTAGGGCCAGTGTACAGCCCACCCGTTACTAGGGCCAGTGTACAGCCTCCCGTTACTAGGGCCAGTGTACAGCCCACCCGTTACTAGGGCCAGTGTACAGCCCACCCATTACTAGGGCCAGTGTACAGCCCACCCGTTACTAGGGCCAGTGTACAGCCCACCCGTTACTAGGGCCAATACAAAGCCCACCCGTTACTAGGGCCAGTGTACAGCCCACCCGTTACTAGGGCCAGTGTACAGCCCACCCGTTACTAGGGCCAGTGTACAGCCCACCGTTACTAGGGTCAGTGCACAGCCCACCCGTTACTAGGGCCAGTGTACAGCCCACCCGTTACTAGGGACAGTGTACAGCCCACCCGTTACTAGGGCCAGTGTACAGCACACCGTTACTAGGGCCTGTGTACAGCCTCCCGTTACTAGGGCCAGTGTGCAGCCTCCTGTTACTAGGGCCAGTGTACAGCCTCCTGTTACTAGGGCCAGTGTACAGCCTCCTATTACTAGGGCCAGTGTACAGCCCACCCGTTACTAGGGCCAGTGTACAGCCCACCCGTTACTAGGGCCAGTGTACAGCCCACCCGTTACTAGGGCCAGTGTACAGCCCACACGTTACTAGGGCCAGTGTACAGCCCACCCGTTACTAGGGCCAATATAAAGCCCACCCGTTACTAGGGCCAGTGTACAGCCCACCCGTTACTAGGGCCAGTGCACAGCCCGCCCGTTACTAGGGCCAGTGTACAGCCCACCCTTTACTAGGGCCAGTGTACAGCCCACCTGTTACTAGGGCCTGTGTACAGCCTCCCGTTACTAGGGCCAGTGCACAGCCTCCTGTTACTAGGGCCAGTGTACAGCCTCCCGTTACTAGGGCCAGTGTACAGCCCACTGTTACTCGGGCCAGTGTACAGCCCACCTGTTACGAGGGCCAGTGTACGGCCTCCTGTTACAAGGGCCAGTGTACAGCCTCCTGTTACTAGGGCCAGTGTACAGCCTCCCGTTACTAGGGCCAGTGTACAGCCTCCCTTTACTAGGGCCAGTGTACGGCCTCCTGTTACTAGGGCCAGTGTACAGCCTCCTGTTACGAGGGCCAGTGTACAGCCCACCTCTTACTAGGGCCAGTGTACAGCCTCCCGTTACTAGGGCCAGTGTACAGCCTCCTGTTACTAGGGCCAGTGTACAGCCTCCCATTACTTGGGCCAGTGTACAGCCCACCCGTTACTAGGGCCAGTGTACAGCCCACCCGTTACTAGGGCCGGTGTACAGCCTCCCGTTACTAGGGCCAGTGTAAAGCCCACTGTTTCTAGGGCCGGTGCACAGCCCACCCGTTACTAGGGTCAGTGTAGAGCCCACCTGTTACTCGGGCCGGTGTACAGCCTCCCGTTACGAGGGCCGGTGTACAGCCCACCCGTTACTAGGGCCAGTGTACAGCCCACCCGTTACTAGGGCCAGTGTCCAGCCCACCCGTTACTAGGGCCAGTGTACAGCCCACCCGTTACTAGGGCCAGTGTACAGCCTCCCGTTACTTGGGCCAGTGTACAGCCCACCCGTTACGAGGGCCAGTGTACACCCCACCCGTTACTAGGGCCAGTGTACAACCTCCCGTTACTAGGGCCAGTGTACAGCCCACCAGTTACTAGGGCCAGTGTACAGCCCACCCGTTACTAGGGCCAGTGTACAGCCCTCCAGTTACTAGGGCCGGTTTACAGCCCACTGTTACTAGGGCCAGTTTGCAGCCCTCCAGTTACTAGGGCCAGTGTACAGCCCACCTGTTACTAGGGCCAGTGTACAGCCTCCCATTACTAGGGCCAGTGTACAGCCCACCCGTTACTAGGGCCAGTGTACAGCCTCCCGTTACTAGGGCCGGTGTACAGCCTCCTGTTACTAGGGCCAGTGTACAGCCCACCCGTTACTCGGGCCAGTGTACAGCCCACCCGTTACTCGGGCCAGTTTACAGCCCACCTGTTACTAGGGCCGGTGTACAGCTCACCTGTTACTAGGGCCAGTTTACAGCCCTCCAGTTACTAGGGCCGGAGTACAGCCCACTGTTACTAGGGCCAATTTACAGCCCACCAGTTACTAGGGCCAGTGTACAGCCCACCCGTTACTAGGGCCAGTGTACAGCCCACTGTTGCTAGGGCCAGTGTACAGCCCACTGTTACTAGGGCCAGTGTACAGCCCACCTGTTACTAGGGCCAGTGTGCAGCCCACTGTTACTCGGGCCAGTGTACTGTCCACCCGTTACTAGGGCCAGTGTACAGCCCACTGTTACTAGGGCCAGTGTACTGTCCACCCGTTACTAGGGCCAGTGCACAGCCCACTGTTACTAGGGCCAGTGTACAGCCCACTGTTACTAGGGCCGGTGTACAGCCCACTGTTACTAGGGCCAGTGTACAGCCCACCCATTACTAGGGCCAGTGTACAGCCCACCCGTTACTAGGGCCAGTGTACAGCCCACCCGTTACTGGGGCCAGTGTACAGCCCACCCGTTACTAGGGCCAGTTTACAGCCCACCCGTTACTAGGTCCAGTGTACAGCCCACCCGTTACTAGGGCCGGTGTACAGCCACCCGTTACTAGGGCCGGTGTACAGCCACCCGTTACTAGGGCTGGTGTACAGCCACCCGTTACTAGGGCCGGTGTACAGCCCACCCGTTACTAGGGCCAGTGTACAGCCCACCCGTTACTAGGGCCGGTGTACAGCCTCCCGTTACTAGGGCCGGTGTACAGCCACCCGTTACTAGGGCCAGTGTACAGCCTCCCATTACTAGGGCTAGTTTACAGCCCACCCGTTACTAGGGCCAGTGTACAGCCCACCCGTTACTAGGGCCAGTGTACAGCCCACCTGTTACTAGGGCCAGTGTACAGCCTCCTGTTACTAAGGCCAGTTTACAGCCTCCTGTTACTAGGGCCAGTGTACAGCCCACCTGTTACTCGGGCCAGTGTACAGCCTCCTGTTACTAGGGCCAGTGTACAGCCCACCCGTTACTAGGGCCAGTGTACAGCCTCCCGTTACTAGGGCCAGTGTACAGCCCACCCGTTACTAGGGCCGGTGTACAGCCCACCTGTTACTAGGGCCGGTGTACAGCCCACTGTTACTAGGGCCAGTTTACAGCCCTCCAGTTACTAGGGCCGGTGTACAGCCCACTGTTACTAGGGCCAGTTTACAGCCCACCTGTTACTAGGGCCGGAGTACAGCCCACCCGTTACTAGGGCCAGTGTACAGCCCACCTGTTACTAGGGCCAGTGTACAGCCCACCCGTTACTAGGGCCAGTGTACAGCCAGCCGTTACTAGGGCCGGTGTACAGCCCACCCGTTACTAGGGCCGGTGTACAGCCCACCTGTTACTAGGGCCAGTGTACAGCCTCCTGTTACTAGGGCCAGTGTACAGCCCACCCGTTACTAGGGCCAGTGTACAGCCTCCCGTTACTAGGGCCAGTGTACAGCCCACCCGTTACTAGGGCCGGTGTACAGCCCACCTGTTACTAGGGCCGGTGTACAGCCCACTGTTACTCGGGCCAGTTTACAGCCCTCCAGTTACTAGTGCCGGTGTACAGCCCACTGTTACTAGGGCCAGTTTACAGCCCACCTGTTACTAGGGCCGGTGTACAGCCCACCCGTTACTCGGGCCAGTGTACAGCCCACCTGTTACTAGGGCCAGTGTACAGCCCACCCGTTACTAGGGCCAGTGTACAGCCACCCGTTACTAGGGCCGGTGTACAGCCCTCCAGTTACTAGGGCCGGTGTACAGCCCACTGTTACTAGGGCCAGTGTACAGCCCACCTGTTACTAGCGCCAGTGTACAGCCCACCCGTTACTAGGGCTGGTGTACAGCCACCCGTTACTAGGGCTGGTGTACAGCCCTCCAGTTACTAGGGCCGGTGTACAGCCCACTGTTACTAGGGCCAGTTTACAGCCCTCCAGTTACTAGGGCCAGTGTACAGCCCACCTGTTACTAGGGCCAGTGTACAGCCTCCCGTTACTAGGGCCAGTGTACAGCCCACCCGTTGCTAGGGCCAGTGTACAGCCTCCCGTTACTAGGGCCGGTGTACAGCCTCCTGTTACTAGGGCCAGTGTACAGCCCACCCGTTACTAGGGCCAGTGTACAGCCCACCCGTTATTGGGCCAGTGTACAGCCCACCCGTTTCTAGGGCCGGTGTACAGCCCACTGTTACTAGGGCCAGTTTACAGCCCTCCAGTTACTAGGGCCGGAGTACAGCCCACCAGTTACTAGGGCCAGTGTACAGCCCACTGTTACTAGGGCAAGTGTACAGCCCACTGTTACTAGGGCCAGTGTACAGCCCACTGTTACTAGGGCCAGTGTACAGCCCACTGTTACTAGGGCCAGTGTACAGCCCACCTGTTACTAGGGCCAGTGTACAGCCCACTGTTACTAGTGCCAGTGTACTGTCCACCCGTTACTAGGGCCAGTGTACAGCCCACTGTTACTAGGGCCAGTGTACTGTCCACCCGTTACTAGGGCCAGTGTGCAGCCCACTGTTACTAGGGCCAGTGTACAGCCCACTGTTACTAGGGCCAGTGTACAGCCCACCCATTACTAGGGCCAGTGTACAGCCCACTGTTACTAGGGCCGGTGTACAGCCCACTGTTACTAGGGCCAGTGTACAGCCCACCCGTTACTAGGGCCAGTGTACAGCCCACCCGTTACTAGGGCCAGTGTACAGCCCACCCGTTGCTAGGGCCAGTTTACAGCCCACCCGTTACTAGGGCCAGTGTACAGCCCACCCGTTACTAGGGCCGGTGTACAGCCACCCGTTACTAGGGCCGGTGGACAGCCACCCGTTACTAGGGCTGGTGTACAGCCACCCGTTACTAGGGCCGGTGTACAGCCCACCCGTTACTAGGGCCGGTGTACAGCCTCCCGTTACTAGGGTCAGTGTACAGCCCACCCGTTACTAGGGCCGGTGTACAGCCCACTGTTACTGGGGCCAGTTTACAGCCCTCCAGTTACTAGGGCCAGTGTACAGCCCACCTGTTACTAAGGCCAGTGTACAGCCTCCCGTTACTAGGGCCAGTGTACAGCCTCCCGTTACTAGGGCCGGTGTACAGCCTCCTGTTACTAGGGCCAGTGTACATCCCACCCGTTACTAGGGCCAGGGTACAGCCCACCCGTTACTAGGGCCAGTGTGCAGCCCACCCGTTACTCGGGCCGGTGTACAGCCCACTGTTACTAGGGCCAGTTTACAGCCCTCCAGTTACTAGGGCCGGAGTACAGCCCAGTGTTACTAGGGCAAGTGTACAGCCCACTGTTACTAGGGCCATTGTACAGCCCACTGTTACTAGGGCCAGTGTACAGTCCACTGTTACTAGGGCCAGTGTACAGCCCACCTGTTACTAGGGCCAGTGTACAGCCCACTGTTAGTAGGGCCAGTGTACTGTCCACCCGTTACTAGGGCCAGTGTACAGCCCACTGTTACTAGGGCCAGTGTACTGTCCACCCGTTACTAGGGTCAGTGTACAGCCCACTGTTACTAGGGCCAGTGTACAGCCCACTGTTACTAGGGCCAGTGTACAGCCCACCCATTACTAGGACCAGTGTGCAGCCCACTGTTACTAGGGCCGGTGTACAGCCCACTGTTACTAGGGCCAGTGTACAGCCCACCCATTACTAGGACCAGTGTACAGCCCACTGTTACTAGGGCCGGTGTACAGCCCACTGTTACTAGGGCCAGTGTACAGCCCACCCGTTACTAGGGCCAGTGTACAGCCCACCCGTTACTAGGGCCAGTGTACAGCCCACCCGTTACTAGGGCCAGTTTACAGCCCACCTGTTACTAGGGCCAGTGTACAGCCCACCCGTTACTAGGGCCGGTGTACAGCCACCCGTTACTAGGGCCGGTGTACAGCCACCCGTTACTAGGGCTGGTGTACAGCCACCCGTTACTAGGGCCGGTGTACAGCCCACCCGTTACTAGGGCCAGTGTACAGCCCACCCGTTACTAGGGCCGGTGTACAGCCTCCCGTTACTAGGGCCGGTGTACAGCCACCCGTTACTAGGGCCAGTGTACAGCCTCCCATTACTAGGGCTAGTTTACAGCCTCCTGTTACTAGGGCCAGTGTACAGCCCACCCGTTACTAGGGCCAGTGTACAGCCTCCCGTTACTAGGGCCAGTGTACAGCCCACCCGTTACTAGGGCCGGTGTACAGCCCACCTGTTACTAGGGCCGGTGTACAGCCCACTGTTACTCGGGCCAGTTTACAGCCCTCCAGTTACTAGTGCCGGTGTACAGCCCACTGTTACTAGGGCCAGTTTACAGCCCACCTGTTACTAGGGCCGGTGTACAGCCCACCCGTTACTCGGGCCAGTGTACAGCCCACCTGTTACTAGGGCCAGTGTACAGCCCACCCGTTACTAGGGCCAGTGTACAGCCACCCGTTACTAGGGCCGGTGTACAGCCCTCCAGTTACTAGGGCCGGTGTACAGCCCACTGTTACTAGGGCCAGTGTACAGCCCACCTGTTACTAGGGCCAGTGTACAGCCCACCCGTTACTAGGGCTGGTGTACAGCCACCCGTTACTAGGGCCGGTGTACAGCCCTCCAGTTACTAGGGCCGGTGTACAGCCCACTGTTACTAGGGCCAGTTTACAGCCCTCCAGTTACTAGGGCCAGTGTACAGCCCACCTGTTACTAGGGCCAGTGTACAGCCTCCCGTTACTAGGGCCAGTGTACAGCCCACCCGTTGCTAGGGCCAGTGTACAGCCTCCCGTTACTAGGGCCGGTGTACAGCCTCCTGTTACTAGGGCCAGTGTACAGCCCACCCGTTACTAGGGCCAGTGTACAGCCCACCCGTTACTAGGGCCAGTGTACAGCCCACCCGTTTCTAGGGCCGGTGTACAGCCCACTGTTACTAGGGCCAGTTTACAGCCCTCCAGTTACTAGGGCCGGAGTACAGCCCACCTGTTACTAGGGCCAGTGTACAGCCCACTGTTACTAGGGCAAGTGTACAGCCCACTGTTACTAGGGCCAGTGTACAGCCCACTGTTACTAGGGCCAGTGTACAGCCCACTGTTACTAGGGCCAGTGTACAGCCCACCTGTTACTAGGGCCAGTGTACAGCCCACTGTTACTAGTGCCAGTGTACTGTCCACCCGTTACTAGGGCCAGTGTACAGCCCACTGTTACTAGGGCCAGTGTACTGTCCACCCGTTACTAGGGCCAGTGTGCAGCCCACTGTTACTAGGGCCAGTGTACAGCCCACTGTTACTAGGGCCAGTGTACAGCCCACCCATTACTAGGGCCAGTGTACAGCCCACTGTTACTAGGGCCGGTGTACAGCCCACTGTTACTAGGGCCAGTGTACAGCCCACCCGTTACTAGGGCCAGTGTACAGCCCACCCGTTACTAGGGCCAGTGTACAGCCCACCCGTTGCTAGGGCCAGTTTACAGCCCACCCGTTACTAGGGCCAGTGTACAGCCCACCCGTTACTAGGGCCGGTGTACAGCCACCCGTTACTAGGGCCGGTGGACAGCCACCCGTTACTAGGGCTGGTGTACAGCCACCCGTTACTAGGGCCGGTGTACAGCCCACCCGTTACTAGGGCCGGTGTACAGCCTCCCATTACTAGGGTCAGTGTACAGCCCACCCGTTACTAGGGCCGGTGTACAGCCCACTGTTACTGGGGCCAGTTTACAGCCCTCCAGTTACTAGGGCCAGTGTACAGCCCACCTGTTACTAAGGCCAGTGTACAGCCTCCCGTTACTAGGGCCAGTGTACAGCCTCCCGTTACTAGGGCCGGTGTACAGCCCACCCGTTACTAGGGCCAGGGTACAGCCCACCCGTTACTAGGGCCAGTGTGCAGCCCACCCGTTACTCGGGCCGGTGTACAGCCCACTGTTACTAGGGCCAGTTTACAGCCCTCCAGTTACTAGGGCCGGAGTACAGCCCACTGTTACTAGGGCAAGTGTACAGCCCACTGTTACTAGGGCCATTGTACAGCCCACTGTTACTAGGGCCAGTGTACAGCCCACTGTTACTAGGGCCAGTGTACAGCCCACCTGTTACTAGGGCCAGTGTACAGCCCACTGTTACTAGGGCCAGTGTACTGTCCACCCGTTACTAGGGCCAGTGTACAGCCCACTGTTACTAGGGCCAGTGTACTGTCCACCCGTTACTAGGGCCAGTGTACAGCCCACTGTTACTAGGGCCAGTGTACAGCCCACTGTTACTAGGGCCAGTGTACAGCCCACCCATTACTAGGACCAGTGTGCAGCCCACTGTTACTAGGGCCGGTGTACAGCCCACTGTTACTAGGGCCAGTGTACAGCCCACCCATTACTAGGACCAGTGTACAGCCCACTGTTACTAGGGCCGGTGTACAGCCCACTGTTACTAGGGCCAGTGTACAGCCCACCCGTTACTAGGGCCAGTGTACAGCCCACCCGTTACGAGGGCCAGTGTACAGCCCACCCGTTACTAGGGCCAGTTTACAGCCCACCTGTTACTAGGGCCAGTGTACAGCCCACCCGTTACTAGGGCCGGTGTACAGCCACCCGTTACTAGGGCCGGTGTACAGCCACCCGTTACTAGGGCTGGTGTACAGCCACCCGTTACTAGGGCCGGTGTACAGCCCACCCGTTACTAGGGCCAGTGTACAGCCCACCCGTTACTAGGGCCGGTGTACAGCCTCCCGTTACTAGGGCCGGTGTACAGCCACCCGTTACTAGGGCCAGTGTACAGCCCACCCGTTACTAGGGCCAGTGTACAGCCACCCGTTACTAGGGCCGGTGTACAGCCCTCCAGTTACTAGGGCCGGTGTACAGCCCACTGTTACTAGGGCCAGTGTACAGCCCACCTGTTACTAGGGCCAGTGTACAGCCCACCCGTTACTAGGGCTGGTGTACAGCCACCCGTTACTAGGGCCGGTGTACAGCCCTCCAGTTACTAGGGCCGGTGTACAGCCCACTGTTACTAGGGCCAGTTTACAGCCCTCCAGTTACTAGGGCCAGTGTACAGCCCACCTGTTACTAGGGCCAGTGTACAGCCTCCCGTTACTAGGGCCAGTGTACAGCCCACCCGTTGCTAGGGCCAGTGTACAGCCTCCCGTTACTAGGGCCGGTGTACAGCCTCCTGTTACTAGGGCCAGTGTACAGCCCACCCGTTACTAGGGCCAGTGTACAGCCCACCCGTTACTAGGGCCAGTGTACAGCCCACCCGTTTCTAGGGCCGGTGTACAGCCCACTGTTACTAGGGCCAGTTTACAGCCCTCCAGTTACTAGGGCCGGAGTACAGCCCACCTGTTACTAGGGCCAGTGTCCAGCCCACTGTTACTAGGGCAAGTGTACAGCCCACTGTTACTAGGGCCAGTGTACAGCCCACTGTTACTAGGGCCAGTGTACAGCCCACTGTTACTAGGGCCAGTGTACAGCCCACCTGTTACTAGGGCCAGTGTACAGCCCACTGTTACTAGTGCCAGTGTACTGTCCACCCGTTACTAGGGCCAGTGTACAGCCCACTGTTACTAGGGCCAGTGTACTGTCCACCCGTTACTAGGGCCAGTGTGCAGCCCACTGTTACTAGGGCCAGTGTACAGCCCACTGTTACTAGGGCCAGTGTACAGCCCACCCATTACTAGGGCCAGTGTACAGCCCACTGTTACTAGGGCCGGTGTACAGCCCACTGTTACTAGGGCCAGTGTACAGCCCACCCGTTACTAGGGCCAGTGTACAGCCCACCCGTTACTAGGGCCAGTGTACAGCCCACCCGTTGCTAGGGCCAGTTTACAGCCCACCCGTTACTAGGGCCAGTGTACAGCCCACCCGTTACTAGGGCCGGTGTACAGCCACCCGTTACTAGGGCCGGTGGACAGCCACCCGTTACTAGGGCTGGTGTACAGCCACCCGTTACTAGGGCCGGTGTACAGCCCACCCGTTACTAGGGCCGGTGTACAGCCTCCCATTACTAGGGTCAGTGTACAGCCCACCCGTTACTAGGGCCGGTGTACAGCCCACTGTTACTGGGGCCAGTTTACAGCCCTCCAGTTACTAGGGCCAGTGTACAGCCCACCTGTTACTAAGGCCAGTGTACAGCCTCCCGTTACTAGGGCCAGTGTACAGCCTCCCGTTACTAGGGCCGGTGTACAGCCCACCCGTTACTAGGGCCAGGGTACAGCCCACCCGTTACTAGGGCCAGTGTGCAGCCCACCCGTTACTCGGGCCGGTGTACAGCCCACTGTTACTAGGGCCAGTTTACAGCCCTCCAGTTACTAGGGCCGGAGTACAGCCCACTGTTACTAGGGCAAGTGTACAGCCCACTGTTACTAGGGCCATTGTACAGCCCACTGTTACTAGGGCCAGTGTACAGCCCACTGTTACTAGGGCCAGTGTACAGCCCACCTGTTACTAGGGCCAGTGTACAGCCCACTGTTACTAGGGCCAGTGTACTGTCCACCCGTTACTAGGGCCAGTGTACAGCCCACTGTTACTAGGGCCAGTGTACTGTCCACCCGTTACTAGGGCCAGTGTACAGCCCACTGTTACTAGGGCCAGTGTACAGCCCACTGTTACTAGGGCCAGTGTACAGCCCACCCATTACTAGGACCAGTGTGCAGCCCACTGTTACTAGGGCCGGTGTACAGCCCACTGTTACTAGGGCCAGTGTACAGCCCACCCATTACTAGGACCAGTGTACAGCCCACTGTTACTAGGGCCGGTGTACAGCCCACTGTTACTAGGGCCAGTGTACAGCCCACCCGTTACTAGGGCCAGTGTACAGCCCACCCGTTACTAGGGCCAGTGTACAGCCCACCCGTTACTAGGGCCAGTTTACAGCCCACCTGTTACTAGGGCCAGTGTACAGCCCACCCGTTACTAGGGCCGGTGTACAGCCACCCGTTACTAGGGCCGGTGTACAGCCACCCGTTACTAGGGCTGGTGTACAGCCACCCGTTACTAGGGCCGGTGTACAGCCCACCCGTTACTAGGGCCAGTGTACAGCCCACCCGTTACTAGGGCCGGTGTACAGCCTCCCGTTACTAGGGCCGGTGTACAGCCACCCGTTACTAGGGCCAGTGTACAGCCTCCCATTACTAGGGCTAGTTTACAGCCTCCTGTTACTAGGGCCAGTGTACAGCCCACCCGTTACTAGGGCCAGTGTACAGCCTCCCGTTACTAGGGCCAGTGTACAGCCCACCCGTTACTAGGGCCGGTGTACAGCCCACCTGTTACTAGGGCCGGTGTACAGCCCACTGTTACTCGGGCCAGTTTACAGCCCTCCAGTTACTAGTGCCGGTGTACAGCCCACTGTTACTAGGGCCAGTTTACAGCCCACCTGTTACTAGGGCCGGTGTACAGCCCACCCGTTCCTCGGGCCAGTGTACAGCCCACCTGTTACTAGGGCCAGTGTACAGCCCACCCGTTACTAGGGCCAGTGTACAGCCACCCGTTACTAGGGCCGGTGTACAGCCCTCCAGTTACTAGGGCCGGTGTACAGCCCACTGTTACTAGGGCCAGTGTACAGCCCACCTGTTACTAGGGCCAGTGTACAGCCCACCCGTTACTAGGGCTGGTGTACAGCCACCCGTTACTAGGGCCGGTGTACAGCCCTCCAGTTACTAGGGCCGGTGTACAGCCCACTGTTACTAGGGCCAGTTTACAGCCCTCCAGTTACTAGGGCCAGTGTACAGCCCACCTGTTACTAGGGCCAGTGTACAGCCTCCCGTTACTAGGGCCAGTGTACAGCCCACCCGTTGCTAGGGCCAGTGTACAGCCTCCCGTTACTAGGGCCGGTGTACAGCCTCCTGTTACTAGGGCCAGTGTACAGCCCACCCGTTACTAGGGCCAGTGTACAGCCCACCCGTTACTAGGGCCAGTGTACAGCCCACCCGTTTCTAGGGCCGGTGTACAGCCCACTGTTACTAGGGCCAGTTTACAGCCCTCCAGTTACTAGGGCCGGAGTACAGCCCACCTGTTACTAGGGCCAGTGTACAGCCCACTGTTACTAGGGCAAGTGTACAGCCCACTGTTACTAGGGCCAGTGTACAGCCCACTGTTACTAGGGCCAGTGTACAGCCCACTGTTACTAGGGCCAGTGTACAGCCCACCTGTTACTAGGGCCAGTGTACAGCCCACTGTTACTAGTGCCAGTGTACTGTCCACCCGTTACTAGGGCCAGTGTACAGCCCACTGTTACTAGGGCCAGTGTACTGTCCACCCGTTACTAGGGCCAGTGTGCAGCCCACTGTTACTAGGGCCAGTGTACAGCCCACTGTTACTAGGGCCAGTGTACAGCCCACCCATTACTAGGGCCAGTGTACAGCCCACTGTTACTAGGGCCGGTGTACAGCCCACTGTTACTAGGGCCAGTGTACAGCCCACCCGTTACTAGGGCCAGTGTACAGCCCACCCGTTACTAGGGCCAGTGTACAGCCCACCCGTTGCTAGGGCCAGTTTACAGCCCACCCGTTACTAGGGCCAGTGTACAGCCCACCCGTTACTAGGGCCGGTGTACAGCCACCCGTTACTAGGGCCGGTGGACAGCCACCCGTTACTAGGGCTGGTGTACAGCCACCCGTTACTAGGGCCGGTGTACAGCCCACCCGTTACTAGGGCCGGTGTACAGCCTCCCATTACTAGGGTCAGTGTACAGCCCACCCGTTACTAGGGCCGGTGTACAGCCCACTGTTACTGGGGCCAGTTTACAGCCCTCCAGTTACTAGGGCCAGTGTACAGCCCACCTGTTACTAAGGCCAGTGTACAGCCTCCCGTTACTAGGGCCAGTGTACAGCCTCCCGTTACTAGGGCCGGTGTACAGCCCACCCGTTACTAGGGCCAGGGTACAGCCCACCCGTTACTAGGGCCAGTGTGCAGCCCACCCGTTACTCGGGCCGGTGTACAGCCCACTGTTACTAGGGCCAGTTTACAGCCCTCCAGTTACTAGGGCCGGAGTACAGCCCACTGTTACTAGGGCAAGTGTACAGCCCACTGTTACTAGGGCCATTGTACAGCCCACTGTTACTAGGGCCAGTGTACAGCCCACTGTTACTAGGGCCAGTGTACAGCCCACCTGTTACTAGGGCCAGTGTACAGCCCACTGTTACTAGGGCCAGTGTACTGTCCACCCGTTACTAGGGCCAGTGTACAGCCCACTGTTACTAGGGCCAGTGTACTGTCCACCCGTTACTAGGGCCAGTGTACAGCCCACTGTTACTAGGGCCAGTGTACAGCCCACTGTTACTAGGGCCAGTGCACAGCCCACCCATTACTAGGACCAGTGTGCAGCCCACTGTTACTAGGGCCGGTGTACAGCCCACTGTTACTAGGGCCAGTGTACAGCCCACCCATTACTAGGACCAGTGTACAGCCCACTGTTACTAGGGCCGGTGTACAGCCCACTGTTACTAGGGCCAGTGTACAGCCCACCCGTTACTAGGGCCAGTGTACAGCCCACCCGTTACTAGGGCCAGTGTACAGCCCACCCGTTACTAGGGCCAGTTTACAGCCCACCTGTTACTAGGGCCAGTGTACAGCCCACCCGTTACTAGGGCCGGTGTACAGCCACCCGTTACTAGGGCCGGTGTACAGCCACCCGTTACTAGGGCTGGTGTACAGCCACCCGTTACTAGGGCCGGTGTACAGCCCACCCGTTACTAGGGCCAGTGTACAGCCCACCCGTTACTAGGGCCGGTGTACAGCCTCCCGTTACTAGGGCCGGTGTACAGCCACCCGTTACTAGGGCCAGTGTACAGCCTCCCATTACTAGGGCTAGTTTACAGCCCACCCGTTACTAGGGCCAGTGTACAGCCCACCCGTTACTAGGGCCAGTGTACAGCCCACCTGTTACTAGGGCCAGTGTACAGCCTCCTGTTACTAAGGCCAGTGTACAGCCTCCTGTTACTCGGGCCAGTGTACAGCCCACCTGTTACTAGGGCCAGTGTACAGCCTCCTGTTACTAGGGCCAGTGTACAGCCCACCCGTTACTAGGGCCAGTGTACAGCCTCCCGTTACTAGGGCCAGTGTACAGCCCACCCGTTACTAGGGCCGGTGTACAGCCCACCTGTTACTAGGGCCGGTGTACAGCCCACTGTTACTAGGGCCAGTTTACAGCCCTCCAGTTACTAGGGCCGGTGTACAGCCCACTGTTACTAGGGCCAGTTTACAGCCCACCTGTTACTAGGGCCGGTGTACAGCCCACCCGTTACTAGGGCCAGTGTACAGCCCACCTGTTACTAGGGCCAGTGTACAGCCCACCCGTTACTAGGGCCAGTGTACAGCCAGCCGTTACTAGGGCCGGTGTACAGCCCACCCGTTACTAGGGCCGGTGTACAGCCCACCTGTTACTAGGGCCAGTGTACAGCCTCCTGTTACTAGGGCCAGTGTACAGCCCACCCGTTACTAGGGCCAGTGTACAGCCTCCCGTTACTAGGGCCAGTGTACAGCCCACCCGTTACTAGGGCCGGTGTACAGCCCACCTGTTACTAGCGCAGGTGTACAGCCCACTGTTACTAGGGCCAGTTTACAGCCCTCCAGTTACTAGGGCCGGTGTACAGCCCACTGTTACTAGGGCCAGTTTACAGCCCACCTGTTACTAGGGCCGGTGTACAGCCCACCCGTTACTAGGGCCAGTGTACAGCCCACCTGTTACTAGGGCCAGTGTACAGCCCACCCGTTACTAGGGCCAGTGTACAGCCACCCGTTACTAGGGCCGGTGTACAGCCACCCGTTACTAGGGCTGGTGTACAGCCACCCGTTACTAGGGCCGGTGTACAGCCCTCCAGTTACTAGGGCCGGTGTACAGCCCACTGTTACTAGGGCCAGTTTACAGCCCTCCAGTTACTAGGGCCAGTGTACAGCCCACCTGTTACTAGGGCCAGTGTACAGCCTCCCGTTACTAGGGCCAGTGTACAGCCCACCCGTTGCTAGGGCCAGTGTACAGCCTCCCGTTACTAGGGCCGGTGTACAGCCTCCTGTTACTAGGGCCAGTGTACAGCCCACCCGTAACTAGGGCCAGTGTACAGCCCACCCGTTACTATGGCCAGTGTACAGCCCACCCGTTTCTAGGGCCGGTGTACAGCCCACTGTTACTAGGGCCAGTTTACAGCCCTCCAGTTACTAGGGCCGGAGTACAGCCCACCTGTTACTAGGGCCAGTGTACAGCCCACTGTTACTAGGGCAAGTGTATAGCCCACTGTTACTAGGGCCAGTGTACAGCCCACTGTTACTTGGGCCAGTGTACAGCCCACTGTTACTAGGGCCAGTGTACTGTCCACCCGTTACTAGGGCCAGTGTGCAGCCCACTGTTACTAAGGCCAGTGTACAGCCCACTGTTACTAGGGCCAGTGTACAGCCCACCCATTACTAGGGCCAGTGTACAGCCCACTGTTACTAGGGCCGGTGTACAGCCCACTGTTACTAGGGCCAGTGTACAGCCCACCCGTTACTAGGGCCAGTGTACAGCCCACCCGTTACTAGGGCCAGTGTACAGCCCACCCGTTACTAGGGCCAGTTTACAGCCCACCCGTTACTAGGGCCAGTGTACAGTCCACCCGTTACTAGGGCCGGTGTACAGCCACCCGTTACTAGGGCCGGTGTACAGCCACCCGTTACTAGGGCTGGTGTACAGCCACCCGTTACTAGGGCCGGTGTACAGCCCACCCGTTACTAGGGCCGGTGTACAGCCTCCCGTTACTAGGGTCAGTGTACAGCCCACCTGTTACTAGGGCCGGTGTACAGCCCACTTTTACTGGGGCCAGTTTACAGCCCTCCAGTTACTAGGGCCAGTGTACAGCCCACCTGTTACTAAGGCCAGTGTACAGCCTCCCGTTACTAGGGCCAGTGTACAGACTCCCGTTACTAGGGCCGGTGTACAGCCTCCTGTTACTAGGGCCAGTGTACAGCCCACCCGTTACTAGGGCCAGTGTACAGCCCACCCGTTACTAGGGCCAGTGTACAGCCCACCCGTTACTAGGGCCGGTGTACAGCCCACTGTTACTAGGGCCAATTTACAGCCCTCCAGTTACTAGGGCCGGAGTACAGCCCACCTGTTACTAGGGCCAGTGTACAGCCTACTGTTACTAGGGCAAGTGTACAGCCCACTGTTACTAGGGCCAGTGTACAGCCCACTGTTACTAGGGCCAGTGTACAGCCCACTGTTACTAGGGCCAGTGTACAGCCCACCCATTACTAGGGCCAGTGTGCAGCCCACTGTTACTAGGGCCGGTGTACAGTCCACTGTTACTAGGGCCAGTGTACAGCCCACCCGTTACTAGGGCCAGTGTACAGCCTCCCGTTACTAGGGCCGGTGTACAGCCTCCTGTTACTAGGGCCAGTGTAGAGCCCACCCGTTACTAGGGCCAGTGTACAGCCCACCCGTTACTCGGGCCAGTTTACAGCCCACCTGTTACTAGGGCCGGTGTACAGCCCACCTGTTACTAGGGCCAGTTTACAGCCCTCCAGTTACAAGGGCCGGAGTACACCCCACTGTTACTAGGGCCAATTTACAGCCCTCCAGTTACTAGGGCCGGAGTACAGCCCACCTGTTACTAGGGCCAGTGTACAGCCCACTGTTACTAGGGCCAGTGTACAGCCTCCCGTTACTAGGGCCGGTGTACAGCCACCCGTTCCTAGGGCCGGTGTACAGCCACCCGTTACTAGGGCTGGTGTACAGCCACCCGTTACTAGGGCCGGTGTACAGCCTCCCATTACTAGGGCCAGTGTACAGCCCACCCGTTACTAGGGCCAGTGTACAGCCCACCCGTTACTAGGGCCAGTGTACAGCCCACCCGTTGCTAGGGCCAGTGTGCAGCCCACCTGTTACTAGGGCCTGTGTACAGCCTCCCATTACTAGGGCCAGTGTACAGCCTCCTGTTACTAGGGCCAGTGTACAGCCTCCCGTTACTAGGGCCAGTGTACAGCCCACTGTTACTAGGGCCAGTGTACAGCCCACCTGTTACTAGGGCCAGTGTACGGCCTCCTGTTACTAGGGCCAGTGTACAGCCCACCCGTTACTAGGGCCGGTGTACAGCCCACCCGTTACTAGGGTCAGTGTACAGCCCACCCGTTACTAGGGCCAGTGCACAGCCCACCCGTTACAAGGGCCAGTGTACAGCCTCCCGTTACTTGGGCCAGTGTACAGCCCACCCGTTACTAGGGCCAGTGTACAGCCCACCCGTTACTAGGGCCAGTGTACATCCCACATGTTACTAGGGCCAGTGTACAACCTCCCGTTACTAGGGCCAGTGTACAGCCCACCCGTTACTAGGGCCAGTGTACAGCCCACCCGTTACTAGGGCCAGTGTACAACCTCCCGTTACTAGGGCCAGTGTACAGCCCACCCGTTACTAGGGCCAGTGCACAGCCCACCCTTTACTAGGGCCGGTGTACAGCCCACCCGTTACTAGGGCCGGTGTACAGCCCTCCAGTTACTAGGGCCGGTGTACAGCCCACTGTTACTAGAGCCAGTTTAAAGCCCTCCAGTTACTAGGGCCAGTGTACAGCCTCCTGTTACTAGGGCCAGTGTACAGCCCACCCGTTACTAGGGCCAGTGTACAGCCCACCCGTTACTAGGGCCAGTGGACAGCCCACCCGTTACTAGGGCCGGTGTACAGCCCACTGTTACTAGGGCCAGTTTACAGCCCACCTGTTACTAGGGCCAGTGTACAACCCACCTGTTACTAGGGCCGGTGTACAGCCCACTGTTACTAGGGCCAGTTTACAGCCCTCCAGTTACTAGGGCCGGTGTACAGCCCACTGTTACTAGGGCCAGTTTACAGCCCACCTGTTACTAGGGCCGGTGTACAGCCCACCCGTTACTAGGGCCAGTGTACAGCCCACCTGTTACTAGGGCCAGTGTACAGCCCACCCGTTACTAGGGCCAGTGTACAGCCACCCGTTACTAGGGCCGGTGTACAGCCACCCGTTACTAGGGCTGGTGTACAGCCACCCGTTACTAGGGCCGGTGTACAGCCCTCCAGTTACTAGGGCCGGTGTACAGCCCACTGTTACTAGGGCCAGTTTACAGCCCTCCAGTTACTAGGGCCAGTGTACAGCCCACCTGTTACTAGGGCCAGTGTACAGCCCACCCGTTACTAGGGCCGGTGTACAGCCCACTGTTACTAGGGCCAGTTTACAGCCCTCCAGTTACTAGGGCCAGTGTACAGCCCACCTGTTACTAGGGCCAGTGTACAGCCTCCCGTTACTAGGGCCAGTGTACAGCCCACCCGTTGCTAGGGCCAGTGTACAGCCTCCCGTTACTAGGGCCGGTGTACAGCCTCCTGTTACTAGGGCCAGTGTACAGCCCACCCGTTACTAGGGCCAGTGTACAGCCCACCCGTTACTAGGGCCAGTGTACAGCCCACCCGTTTCTAGGGCCGGTGTACAGCCCACTGTTACTAGGGCCAGTTTACAGCCCTCCAGTTACTAGGGCCGGAGTACAGCCCACCTGTTACTAGGGCCAGTGTACAGCCCACTGTTACTAGGGCAAGTGTACAGCCCACTGTTACTAGGGCCAGTGTACAGCCCACTGTTACTAGGGCCAGTGTACAGCCCACTGTTACTAGGGCAGTGTACAGCCCACCTGTTACTAGGGCCAGTGTACAGCCCACTGTTACTAGTGCCAGTGTACTGTCCACCCGTTACTAGGGCCAGTGTACAGCCCACTGTTACTAGGGCCAGTGTACTGTCCACCCGTTACTAGGGCCAGTGTACAGCCCACTGTTACTAGGGCCAGTGTACAGCCCACTGTTACTAGGGCCAGTGTACAGCCCACCCATTACTAGGGCCAGTGTACAGCCCACTGTTACTAGGGCCGGTGTACAGCCCACTGTTACTAGGGCCAGTGTACAGCCCACCCGTTACTAGGGCCAGTGTACAGCCCACCCGTTACTAGGGCCAGTGTACAGCCCACCCGTTACTAGGGCCAGTTTACAGCCCACCCGTTACTAGGGCCAGTGTACAGCCCACCCGTTACTAGGGCCGGTGTACAGCCCACTGTTACGATAGCAAAATACTGCAGATGTTGGAAATCCGAAATAACAACAGAAAATGCTGGAAAAACTCAGCAGGTCAGGCAACATCCGTGGAGAGAAATTTGAGTTGACGTTTCGGGTTGGACCCTTCTTCAAAACTGGAAAGAAAAGAAACTAGATCGGAGGCAGGGCTGCGATCGGACAAAAGAATAAAAGAAACAAAAGAAGTAAAAGAGATTAGAAGCTAGACGAGATGGTAATAGGCTGGGATTAGGTGTAAAGTGTACTGGCAGGGCAAAAGATAGCTGCCAGGTGGGAGAGAGAAACAAAAGGAAAGGGGGTTGGGGGGGAAAGGAGTGGAACAATTACAAGAGAAAATGAAATGGGGGCCGAGCTTATGATCTGAAATTGTTGAACTCGATATTGAGTCCGGAAGGCTGCAGACTGCCTAATCGGAAGATGAGGTGCTGTTCCTCGAGTTTACGTTGAGCTTCCATGGAACAGTACAAGAGGCCGAGGACGGTGAGGTCCGAGTGGGAATGGGGCGGTGAATTAAAGTGACAGGTGACCGGAAGCTCAGGGTCACCCTTACGGACTGAACGGAGGTGTTCCGCAAAGCGGTCACCCAATCTGCGTTTGGTCTCCCCAATGTAGAGGAGACCGCATCGTGAGCAGCGAATACAGTATACTAGATTGCGAGAAGTACAAGTAAATCGCTGTTTCACCTGGAAGGGGTGTTTGGGGCCCTGGACAGTGGGAAGGGGGGAGGTGTAGGGGCAGGTGTTACATCTCCTCCGCTTGCATGGGAAGGTGCCAGGCGAAGGGGAAGGGCTGTTTGGGGTGATAGAGGAGTGGACTAGGGTGTCTCGGAGAGAGCGGTCCCTGCGGAATGCTGAAAGGGGAGGGGAGGGGAAGATACGTTTGGTGGTGGGATCACTTTGGAGGTAGCGGAAATGGCGGAGGATGATCGATTGAATGTGGAGGCTGGTGGGGTGAAAGGTGCCCTACAGAATTTATCTCTTCCTATCTTGACTCTATCTTTTCTCCCCGTGTCCAGTCTCTTCCCACCTACATCCGCAACTCTTCCGATGCCCTCCGCCACTTTAACAGTTTCCAGTTTCCTGGCCCCAACCGCTTCCTTTTCACTATGGACGTACAATCCCTCTACACCTCCATCCCCCACCAGGATGGCCTGAGGGCGCTCCGCTTCTTCCTTGAACAGAGGCCCAACTAGTCCCCATCCACCACCACCCTCCTCCGCCTGGCTGAACTTGTTCTCACATTGAACAACTTCTCCTTTAACTCCACTCATTTCCTCCAAATCAAAGGTGTTGCCATGGGTACCCGCATGGGTCCTAGCTATGCCTGCCTTTTCGTGGGCTATGTGGAACAATCTTTGTTCCAGTCCTACTCGGGTCCCCTCCCTCACCTCTTTTTCCGATACATTGATGACTGTATCGGTGCCATTTCCTGCTCTCGCCCCGAACTTGACAATTTCATTCACTTTGCCTCCAATTTCCACCCTTTCCTCACCTTCACATGGTCCATCTCGGACTCTTCCCTTCCCTTCCTCGACTTCTCCGTCTCCATCTCTGGGGATAGGTTATCGACCAATATTTACTACAAGCCCACTGACTCCCACAGCTACCTGGACTACACTTCCTCCCACCCCGCTTCCTGTAAGGACTCTATTCCATTCTCCCAGTTTCTCTGCCTCCGCCGTATCTGCTCCGACGATGCCACCTTCCACACCAGTGCTTCAGACATGTCTTCCTTTTTCCGCAACCGAGGATTCCCCTCTACTGTGGTTGACACTGCCCTCGACCGTGTCGGTTCTATCTCCCGCACTTCTGCCCTCACCCCTGCCCCTCCCTCCTGGAACCACGATAGGGTTCCCCTTGTCCTCACCTTTCACCCCACCAGCCTCCACATTCAACGGATCATCCTCCGGCATTTCCGCTACCTCCAAAGTGATCCCACCACCAAACGTATCTTCCCCTCCCCTCCCCTTTCAGCATGCCGCAGGGACCACTCCCTCCGAGACACCCTAGTCCACTCCTCTATCACCCCAAACAGCCCTTCCCCTTCGCCCGGCACCTTCCCGTGCAAGCGCAGGAGATGTAACACCTGCCCCTATACCTCCCCCCTTCCCACTGTCCAGGGCCCCAAACACCCCTTCCAGGTGAAACAGCGATTTACTTGTACTTCTCGCAATCTAGTATACTGTATTTGCTGCTCACGATGCGGTCTCCTCTACATTGGGGAGACCAAACGCAGATTGGGTGACCGCTTTGCGGAACACCTCCGTTCAGTCCGTAAGGGTGACCCCGAGCTTCCGGTTGCCTGTCACTTTAATTCACCGCCCCATTCCCATTCGGACCTCACCGTCCTTGGCCTCTTGTATTGTTCCACGGAAGCTCAACGTAAACTCGAGGAACAGCACCTCATCTTCCGATTAGGCAGTCTGCAGCCTTCCGGACTCAATAACGAGTTCAACAATTTCAGATCATAAGCTCGGCCCCCATTTCATTTTCTCTTGTAATTGTTCCACTCCTTTCCCCCCCCCCGCCCTTTCCTTTTGTTTCTCTCTCACACCTGGCAGCTATCTTTTGCCCTGCCAGTACACTTTACACCTAATCCCAGCCTATTACCATCTCGTCTAGCTTCTAATCTCTTTTACTTCTTTTGTTTCTTTTATTCTTTTGTCCGATCGCAGCCCTGCCTCCGATCTAGTTTCTTTTCTTTCCAGTTTTGAAGAAGGGTCCAACCCGAAACGTCAACTCAAATTTCTCTCCACGGATGTTGCCTGACCTGCTGAGTTTTTCCAGCATTTTCTGTTGTTATTACAGCCCACTGTTACTAGGGCCAGTGTACAGCCCACTGTTACTAGGGCCAGTGTACAGCCCACTGTTACTAGGGCCAGTGTACAGCCCACCTGTTACTAGGGCCAGTGTACAGCCCACCCGTTACTAGGGCCAGTGTACAGCCCACTGTTACTAGGGCCAGTGTACAGCCCACTGTTACTAGGGCCAGTGTACAGCCCACTGTTACTAGGGCCAGTGTACAGCCCACCTGTTACTAGGGCCAGTGTACAGCCCACCCGTTACTAGGGCCAGTGTACAGCCCACTGTTACTAGGGCCAGTGTACAGCCCACTGTTACTAGGGCCAGTGCACAGCCCACTGTTTCTAGGGCCAGTGTACTGTCCACCCATTACTAGGGCCAGTGTACAGCCCACTGTTACTCGGGCCAGTATACAGCCCACTGTTACTAGGGCCAGTGTACAGCCCACTGTTACTAGGGCCAGTGTACAGCCCACCCGTTACTAGGGCCAGTGTACAGCCCACCCGTTACTAGGGCCAGTGTACAGCCCACCCGTTACTAGGGCCAGTGTACAGCCCACCCGTTACTAGGGCCAGTGTACAGCCCACCATTACTAGGGCCAGTGCACAGCCCACCCGTTACTAGGGCCAGTATACAGCCACCCGTTACTAGGGCCGGTGTACAGCCACCCGTTACTAGGGCCGGTGTACAGCCACCCGTTACTAGGGCCGGTGTACAGCCTCCCGTTACTAGGGCCGGTGTACAGCCACCCGTTGCTAGGGCCGGTGTACAGCCTCCCATTACTAGGGCCGGTGTACAGCCACCCGTTACTAGGGCCGGTGTACAGCCTCCCGTTAGTAGGGCCGGTGTACAGCCTCCCATTACTAGGGCCAGTGTACAGCCCTCCCGTTACTAGGGCCAGTGTACAGACTCCCGTTACTAGGGCCGATGTACAGCCTCCCGTTACTAGGGTGAACTCGGTGTTGGCCCAGCGACTGCTGCTGGATTCTGATCTACATAAACAAGCTGGTGTAGGAATGTCTAGTTCCTATCCAAAAGACTGAGGTCTACTCAGGCGATCAAATAAACGAGGTTTAATGAAAACGAACAGAGTTTAACGGATAACTACAGGAGAACATCGAATATAGGTCTAGTCAGTTCAGAGGCTCCACGAGGACTGCTTGGGCGGTCCCGTGGCTGACGTCATGACATCATCACGTTTTTCCCGCCGGAGGGGGATCACGTGATGAACGGCGTGACGTCATCGCGTTTACCCGCGCTATTAAAGTGATCGCGCTCTGTACATGTAAACAGTGAAAACAAAGATACAGACTCAGGCTGTAGCTAACATATTATTAAAGGAAATTATATGCAATTGATCAGAGTCCCTTAGTGGCTCTGCCACATGCGCCCCCTCAGAATTGTCTTTATTAGCAAAAGTAAAACGGCGAGGTGGCCTGAAAGCCTGTCAGATCGACTTCTGTAGCCTTGAAGTGGAAGCTGATGGATGGCGGGCGAGCTGGCGGGCGGTTGCGTTTGATCTGGCATGGCGACTGTGGGCGGTCGGCCACGTTTCGGCGGTTGTGCGATCTCGACTGGACGGTCAAGGTCCAAGTGAGCCGGCTTCAACCGGTCAACCGAAATGTGGTCCGGTTTACCTCCGACATCGACCGAAAAAGATTTGTCTCCCAGCTCTATCACGCGGAAAGGACCAGTGTAAGGGGGTTTGATTGGGTCCCGATTGATGTGCCTCAATGAATCCGAGACTCGACGTTAACGGAGCAAAGCAAGGCTTTTATTAACTCAGAAAGTAATACACCTTGGAGAAGTGTCTCTCATCCAGAGATCTGCTGTACTGCTGTGAGACACGCTGGGGCTTGCTTTAGTAGGGGCCAGGTATGGGCGGAGCCCTACACACAATACAATACAGGTAAGGAAATGAAACTGAAACTAAACTAAACACAGGGAATACAGTGCCTGATGAATGGCATATTTCATCACACCGATGAGCGTCGTGGCGGATAAACACATAGTCGGCGTTCTTCAGCTCAGCTGGGACGTGGGAGCTCTGCAAGCCATGATGCGACATAGGCACTGGAGCGAAACTTCTGGCTGCCTCCTGGTGGCTGCTGAGCTGCTGGGATGCGTGTTGTGTATGTAATATGTGTGCTACTTTGAACCTATGGACAGGACTGCACTACTTGTTGGGCGTAGTGATACGCAGTACCACTCCTGGCCATAGGGGTATAAATAGTACTGTGGGTACTGATTCCCCTCAGTTCCCGCCTGTGGGCATGAAGTAAAGACCTATGTATAGTCCCTACCTCCAACCAGTAAAGACCTGTTTGAGTTATACGTTTAAGTCTTTGTGTTAATTGTTCAATACAATACACATACTTAACACTGGCGACGAGTCAGGCTCTTACCCTGCGGCAGTTATTCCAGGCGGCTTCGTCCAAAGACAGGACGTTGAAGAGAGGTTTCAATCCTCAACACCCCACTCAAAACTGAAGGGCAGCAGAAATCCTGACAGCTTCCAGCGACTGGAAGAGACAGGCATTAGGACCCTGAAGCCTCCATCAGCTTGTGAACCGGAGTAAAGACAGGACTGGGGAAGAGAGAGAGGTAGGGCGATAGCGATCGGCAGATAAGGGCCGGGCCGCTTTGAAGTGAGGGGCGCAGCCGGGCCAGCGATCGGGACCAAAGATAAGAGCCGCACTCGGACTGAAAGGCGCGGCGGCTGCAGAAGCTCAAGGTGCGAGAGTCGCGGTGCACAGCGCGGGCTATCGATCGCGGCGAAGATAAGGGCCGCACTCGAGGGCTGAAGGGAGACGGCGTCGGGGGACGGGTGAAGACCGCCAAGCGCGGGAAAACCGCCATTTTGTGGGCGGAGGACGACGGCAAGAGCGGGAAGCCGCCATCTTTGATAACAAGTAAAGAAAATAAAATCTGAGAAATTGCAAATCTACAATGCCTAAACACGGGAATATTAGCACCTTTGATAGTGACCTCGAAGATTGGGCCATATATGTTGAAAGAGTAAAAAATTATTGTAAGGCCAATAAAATTCGTGACCAAGATAAAGCTCTAACATTATTAAATTTAATGGGTGCGAAGACGTACGGGCAATTGAAACACCTGTTATCACCAGATGAACCGGCGGATAAGACGTTCGATGAGATTGTTACTGTCCTGAAAGATCATCTAAACCCCACGCCGCTGATGCTAGCGGAACGATTTAAATTTTACGACAGAAGGCAGCTACAGCATGAAAGCAATGCTGAATATTTGCTGGAATTGCGTAAATTAGCGAAATATTGCCAGTTTGGAACGGGATTGACAGATGCACTACGAGACAAATTTGTGTGTGGTTTATTTAAACAGGATACACAAAAGCGACTGCTCGAGGAGAATGAGCTGACGCTTGAGAAGGCGGTCACTATGGCAGCAGCACACGAAGCCGCAGCGAGAGGCACGGCAGTAATGCAGCTACGGTCACCGGAGCTCAGTGCACACAAATTGGGTGTGAGTTCTGGCAAATGTTATCGTTGTGGAAAGACAACGCATGATCAGAACCAGTGTTGGTTTAAAAACCAAGAATGTAGAACTTGTGGTAGGCTTGGACATATAGCTAGAGTATGCAGGTCAGGGAAGAAGACCAGCAGCAAGAAGTCACCGCAAGGAAAATACGCAAAGGTACACAAGGTGACCGAACAGGAGTCCGATTCAGACGCTAGCAGTAATGAACTGGCTAGCTTAAGCTGTAATGAACTGGCTAGCTTAAGAGTACTCAACGCTGGTAAGGGTGCAGACCTCCAGACAATTTGGGTCACTCTTCAGATAGAAGGAGTCCAAGTAAAACTGGAATTGGACACTGGATCGGCATTGACGGTCATAAATAAGAAAGATTACGGAAAGTTATTCCAACATATTCCCCTACAGGATACGGGGATTATATTGAAAACATACACGGGGCAAAGAGTGTACCCCATCGGGAAAATAGAGGTTGCAGTGGCCCACAAGGGCGAAGACAGTCAAATAATGGACTTATATGTGATATCTGAAGGAGGTCCTCCACTACTAGGACGGGAGTGGATTAGGAAAATGAATATGGACTGGCATTTCCTACAAACAATAACGAGTGAGAACTCGGTGAAGATAGTCGGCCCAGACTCTGGAACGGATGATGGTAAGCCCAACTCAGGTGCAAAAGACAAAGTTTCAGCACAGAATTCCACTGAGCAACAACAACATAGTTTAACTGTGGATTCTGAGTCTGGCAAGTCTACTGATGTGCCCATTTCTGAGGGACACCGGGCTCGAACTCAACTCCATTTCAAACTACAACAGCAATTAGAACAAATGCTTCGCCGTTTTGAGCAAGAGTTGAATGCAACGAAAGAGTTCTTTGATATAGAGTTGGAGAATCTGGAAAGACAACAGAAGCAGCTGATGGAGAAAATGGAGCAGGAGCACACAAAACGTCTGATGTCAGAGGAGTTAACGGTCAGCCAACTCCTGCATATGCTGAAGGACAGGACTCTGAAATGGGAAAAACTTGAACATGAACTTCAATATTCAAACGAAAGGGGTTCGGAGCTCTCAAAGGTTATTGGAAGAGCTGAGGTGGCAACACAGACTGAGATGACTGCAACAGAGCAGCCCTTGGATGCCAAAAGTACGCTGACTCACGTCAACGTAGAACAACAGACCGCTGAAACAGCTGCTCCGGTAGAGGGATTGCATAGTCCGATCAATCAATCTCCAAAGGAAGTTGAAGTATTAAAATCACAAATGAGGTCACTAGTAAACGACTTGCTGAAAGCCCAGAAAAAGCTGGATGCAGAGGTACACATGAAGAAGTCTCTTCAGGAAAGATGTCTGGATTTGGAACAAGAGCTGGCTAACGTCCAGCTAGGTATGGAGGAAATAGACGACCCTCTCACTGGGCTAGCTCAGGACGACACCGAATATTACGATGTCCTGTCCTGCCCAGCTTGTAACTTCGACTCCCAAAGTGCAGAAATCATGGAGGAGCACCAAAAGTCTACGGAACATCGGGAGAAGCTGGCTCTACGACGGAAACAGGAGGAAGAGAAGGAGGAACTGCGCATGCAGCTGGCAGCTGTGGCAGCTGACAATGGAGCCCAGAGAGTCTCCAAGAAGCAGAAAAGGAAAAGTAAAAACAGAAGATGACCCATCTGAACCATTATCACCTCTACCAGATCACACACGTGGTCCCTCCGAACGGAGCCAATTCAGTTCGGAAGTTCAAACTGTTAAATCCATGGAAGGACTATTGAATGAGTCACTCTAGCAACGTGAACCGACTACACCACAGAGATTGAATCTGTGAACTGTTTTCCGCAGAGACTGAATCTGTGATCTGTTTTTGACATGAAGTTATCTATGTATCTATGTTATTCTGTTATGTAAACCTGAAGTTATATATGTATATATGTTATTACGTTATGTTAAATGGGGAGATGACTGTAAAGCTAGGAAGGGAGGAATGTTGTGTATGTAATATGTGTGCTACTTTGAACCTATGGACAGGACTGCACTACTTGTTGGGCGTAGTGATACGCAGTACCACTCCTGGCCATAGGGGTATAAATAGTACTGTGGGTACTGATTCCCCTCAGTTCCCGCCTGTGGGCATGAAGTAAAGACCTATGTATAGTCCCTACCTCCAACCAGTAAAGACCTGTTTGAGTTATACGTTTAAGTCTTTGTGTTAATTGTTCAATACAATACACATACTTAACAATGCGGACCATGGCTCCGTTGGAGTCGGAAGGAAATCCCCTGGTACGCGTAGCGGCTGGCCATATACGAGCTCCGCCGTGGACGATTCAAGATCTTCTTTAGGCGCTGTACGAAGACCCAAAAGGACCCATGGAAGCCTGTCCACCCAGCCCGCCCCTTGAAGGCTGGCTCGCAGTGCGGCCTTGAGCGACCTGCGGAATCATTCACACAGGCCGTTCGCCTGTGGATGGTAGGCAGTGGTGCGATGTAGCTTGACGCCGAGCCCCTGAGCCACAGCGTTCCAGAGTTCCGAAGAAAACTGCAGCCCATGATCAGACGAGATGTCCGTCGGTACCCCGAAACAGGCGACGCAAGAGGAGATGAATGCCCTGGCGACGTCTCCGGAAGTGGTGGATGACAAACGAACCGCCTCCGGCCATCGAGTGGTGCGGTCCACCATTGTAAGAAGATGAGTAAACGCGTGCGAAGGCGGAAGTGGCCCCACCAGGTCCACATGCACATGATCAAACCTACCTTCCGGAACAGCGAAAGTGGCCAATGGAGCCTTGACGTGACGCTGCACCTTGGCCTTTTGGCAGACCACGCAGGTGTTGGCCCAGTTGCGAACATCCATGTGCATGCCCTGCCACACGAATTTGGACGACATCAACCGTTGCGAGGCCTTCATGCCAGGGTGCGACAACCCGTGTATGGCGTCAAAAACTTTTCGGTGCCAGGCGACCGGGACGATAGGGCGAGGATCTCCTACGGAGACGTCGCAGAGTAGCGTAGTGCCCGCGGTATGGAATTTGACGTCGGCCGCTTGGAGGCTAGAGGGGTTGGTTCTGTAAGATTGGACTTCCAGGTCCGAGGGAGGCTTGATCCGCAGCCATGAGGGCATAGTCGATGCCGAGCTGGACTGCATGAACGGTCGCGCGGGAGAGGCAATCCGCCACCAGGTTGTCTTTACCGGACACGTGCTGAATGTCAGTGGTGAATTCCGAGATAAACGCCAACTGACGTTGTTGCCGAGCTGACCACGGTTCGGCGGTCTTGGCCATAGTGAACTTTAGTGGCTTATGGTCCACAAAAGCCGTGAACGGACGTCCCTCTAGCAAGAACCGGAAATGGCGGATGGCCAGAAAAAGGGCCAGCAACTCCCGGTCGAACGTGCTGCACTTCCGTTCATTTCGCCGTAGTTGACGGCTGAAAAACGCCAGCGGTTGCCACGTCCCATGCACCCACTGTTCCTGCACTGTGCCGATGGCGTAGTCTGACACATCGGTGGTAAGGGCGATGGTGGCACCTGGCAGCGGGTGCGCCAGCATGGTTGCGTTGGCTAAGGCGCCTTTTGTGTCGACGAACGCCCGGTCCATGTCGACCGTCCAGCTAATCGGATCCTTGCCGGACTTGCCCTTGAGGGCCTCGTACAGGGGCTGCATGAGCAGAGCTGCATTAGGGATGAACCGGTGATAAAAATTTACCATCCCGAGGAACTCCTGCAGGGCCTTGACGGTCTGCGGGCGCAGGAACGAAGTAACTGCCTCCACCTTCGTTTGCAGGGGAATTGCGCCGTCCGATGTGATGCAATGGCCTAAGAAACCAATCTGCTGCAGGCCGAACTGGCACTTGGCCGGGTTGATGATCAAGCCGTGTTGACTGAGGCGTCTAAAGAGGGTGCGCAAATGGCGGATGTGCTCCTCTTTATTAGGGCTGGCGATGAGGATGTCATCGAGGTAGACGAATAGAAACTTGAGGTCCCGAAGCACGGAGTCCATCAAGCGCTGGAAAGCCTGTGCAGCGTTCTTCAATCCAAACGGCATCCACAGAAATTCAAACAGGCCGAATGGGGTGATGACTGCAGTTTTCGGGACATCTTGCGGGTGTACGGGGACCTGGTGGTAGCCACGGACAAGGTCGACTTTGGAAAAAATGGTATTTCCCGCCAAATGGGCAGAGAAATCCTGAATATGAGGGATCGGGTACCGATCAGGAGTAGTGGCGTCGTTCAGGCGTCGGTAGTCGCCGCAAGGCCGCCATCCGCCGCCAGGTTTCGGAACAATGTGGAGAGGCGAAGACCAGGGACTATTCGACTGGCGAATAATCCCTAGCCGCTCCATCGTGTCGAACTCCGCTTTCACAGCCGCGAGCTTGCCAGGTTCGAGGCACCGGGCCCGTGCGCAGACCGGGGAGCCAGTAGTGGTGATATGATGTTCGACACCATGGGTCTGGTGAGGTCTGGGAAATCTCCGAGGAGGCGAGTGAAGTCATCCGGAGGTGGGAACGCACAGGAGACAGTGCGCGCCACGGTGTTACCGCGGTGGCATGGGATGGAGTGAAAAGTGGCCGCATTGGTCAACCGGCGGTGCCGTACATCCACCAGGAAGCTGTTGGCGCACAAAAAATCCGCCCCGAGGATGGCTTGAGAGACTTTGGCCGTGATGAAATCCCAGTAAAACCGCTGGCCGCCGAAGCACACCTGGACCCGCCGGCTTCCGAAGGTCCGAATGGCCCCGCCATTAGCCGCCTGGAGGGAGGGGCCGTTCCCCCCAACTTGTAGATCAAGATTGGACGCGGGTAGGATGCTACACTGCGCCCCGGTGTCGCAGAGGAAACGTCGGCCAGATAGGGAGTCGTTGATGAAGAGGAGTTTTCCCGAATTACCGATTGCCATCGCAGCCGCGGGGCGCTCGTTATAACTGGTCCTCTTTCGACAGGGTGGCTGCTGGTTTGTTTGAGTGAAAAACTGCAGGGAGGGTGGCAGCATCTTGCTTTCACATAAAACGGGCGTGGTAGAAGCACAACCCCGCAGGTTGAGGGGCTGGAGCGGCATCTGTGGGGGATGGGCGCCTCGTGGCAGCGCAGTACTGCTGTGTCACCGCGAAAATCTTGTCCGCATCGGCAGCCAGCTCTGCGCAGTCCATGACTTCCGACCTGGCTAGGGCAGCCTGAATTTGCTCCGGTAGCTGGCTGAGGAATCGCTCCCTGAAGAGGAAGCATTCCGGTTCGGAGCCCAGGAGCGTGAGCATTTGGCTCATGAGCTCGGACGGCTTGGAGTCCCCGAGGCCGGGCATAGCGAGCAGCCGGCGGGCGCGCTCCAACTTCGTGAGCCCGAAGACCTGTAACAACCGCGCCTTTATCGTTTCATACTTGCGATCTTCTGGTGGATTACCAAGCAGGCTGACGATCCGCGAGGCTGTGGCGCTGTCGAGGGCGGAGACCACGTAATAGTAACGGGTCTGATCCGCAACGATGTTCCTGATTACGAACTGGGCTTCAGCCTGGATGAACCACGCGGCTGGCTGTTGATCCCAGAACTGTGGTAGCTTTAAAGCAACGGCGTTCGATTCCATGTTCGGTAACTTCTGCAAAAACCGTTCGCAAAAGTCGGGGTCACCAATGTAGGAATGTCTAGTTCCTATCCAAAAGACTGAGGTCCACTCAGGCGATCAAATAAACGAGGTTTAATGAAAACTAACAGAGTTTAACGGATAATTACAGGAGAACATCGAATATAGGTCTAGTCAGTTCGGAGGCTCCACGAGGACTGCTAGGGCGGTCCCATGGCTGACGTCGTGACATCATCACGTTTTTCCCACCGGTGGGGAATCATGTGATGAACGGCGTGACGTCATCACGTTTGCCCGCGCTATTAAAGTGATCGCGCTCTGTACATGTAAACAGTGAAAACAAAGATACAGACTCAGGCTGTAGCTAACATGTTATTAAAGGGAATTATATACAATTGATCGGAGTCCCTTAGTGGCTCCGCCACACTGGGTTCATTAGTACGGTGCAAGTTGGTCAAATTCGCAGCCCATCCTGGTGAAGCTGTGAAGTTTGGGCCTTAAGTGAGCAGTGTGTTGAATTATCACTGATGAACGCGGGAAACCTGCAGGTCCTCAGGCTGTGCATCGCAGAGAGACATTGTCAATTCGGGGTGTCAGACGGACTGGGTAATGAGCAAAGGTTAGAAATGGGGCAGATGAGAGGGAAGTCTGTGAGATACTCAATGGAATAGGAATAGTAGAACCTGACACTAACGGGTCAGAAATGGCTTTGCGAGCGGGCACGGCGCTGACATCGATTGCCGCCATGTTCGGTGGGAGTTTTGTGGCGGCGCCACGGCGTTGCGCTTCACGATCTAGGAGCTGCACGACCTGCAGAGCCGCCTGCAGCCAGGCCATGTCCCGTACTGTGACCAGTGCAGTGGTCCCGGGTTGGGGCCTGGGTTTGGGCCTGTACCCACCCCTCCACCACCCCCACACCCACAGGGCCACTGCCCACTGCCAGGGCTGCAAAGTCAACCTGCGCACCGAGTGCCAGCGCTGGAGCCACTCCAATAAACGCAAGCACCTGCTGGCCAGCTACCCACAGCCCCGGCCCAGCTCCATCCCCATCCCCCTCCCCCATTCCCCCTCCCCCATCCCCCTCCCCACCCCATCCCCGATCTCCACCCCCATCCCCCTCCCCCACCCCCTCCCCTCCCCCATCCCCCTCCCCACCCCCCTCCCCATCCCCCACCCCTCCCCCATCCCCCTCCCCATCCACCACCCCCTCCCCATTCCCCCTCCCCCACCCCATCCCCCACCCCATCCCCCTCTCCATCCCCCTCCCCATCCCCCACCCCCCGCCCCCTCCCCACCCCCCCCCCCATCCCCCTCCCCATCCCCACCCCCCATCCCCCTCCCCATCCCCACCCCCCATCCCCATCCCCACCCCCCATCCCCCTCCCCATCCCCATCCCCATCCCCGAGGAGTTGGAGCAGCAGGAGGCCGAGCAGGTCACCCTGAGGAAGAAGAGAGTGTCCGAGGCGGTCAGCAGCTTCCTGTTGGTGGAGGAGGAGAAGGGTTTCTAGTGAGGATCCATGCTGCACGGGTAAACCCACTCGCCCACCACTCCAGCCTCACCGCGCCCTCAGCTCCTTCTCCGCCCTCCCACTAGTCACTATTGGATGAAACCCAACCCACGTGCCCAGCAGCAGCCAATCCCAGGAGGGCATCACCCTGACAAACTAATGCCACGCTCTGATTGGTCTAGAAGATTGATGTTTCAGCAGAACAATCACACCAGTCAAAAAAAATCCGCAGATTTGAGAGTTCTATCGCGAGATCAGGAGAGAGGCTTAATTTTACTTCAAAATCGCATCTCTTGTGATAAAGTTTTGGGCTGGAATTTTTACTGTGGAGTAGGGAAAGAGGCCTACACCCTTACACCCATTCCACCACTTTCACTTGCAGAAGAGCCCAGAACGCGCAGGAGAGGCAGAGAACCAGAGGCGGCCCTCCAGTCTTCACCCAACTAACAGCAGCAGAGGAGGGGGCTCTGGAGATCGCGGGAGTTGGAGGGATGCTAGCGATGGGAGATGGAGAGAGGGGGACATCCCAGCAACCTGGTGACAGAATCACATCTCATACAGCCACATGGCATACAGCAGTGACTCATATGGTGATTGATTATCAGCAGCCAGTGAAATGCCATCAAGTGCATAATGGTAACATTGCACATTCTTATTATAGCACTTCTAATTCTTCTCTTTACTCTCCCACAGGTCCATCAACTGCACCCGCCCCCACCCCCACTGTCCAGCCGGAAGAGGAGCCTCCAGCCTCTGAGGGTGCAGTGTCAGCAGACCCAAGCGCACCCAGCCCCAGCGCAGATACACACACCTCGGTGGGTCCTATGTGAGATAGAGTAGTGCTGTCCCCTGATGTCTCACTTCACAAGTGAGCAAGAGCAGATGGTGGAGACAGGGACAGCAGTGGAGGCTCCTCGCCGGAGGGTGCAGGACACTCCAAGCTCTGCTGAGCTGCATGCAAACACTGAGCCTCGGGGATGTATTGATTTCTTTGTGGGTTCAATGACGAGACATTTATGAAAGAGAATGAGTTTTAATCTAAAGTCTGTTCAACTCTTTTATACAGCTTTTACAGGAGACACGATGCTGTGATGCATCTAGAACGAAACCGAAACTAAACTAACTGCCTTGCTTCTCTCGGTCACATGCCCTCTGCTGGTCAGGCACAAGCAATCAATACATACAAACATGCTATTAAGGCATCATAATCGAACAGGCAAATACCATCTCTATTTGCTGATATCATTACAGGGGACCATCGAGAAAGAGGGTGATCTTGGAGGGGCAGCAACAATTTCATGAGGCTCTGGCAGGTTTTGCAGCTGCGATGTCTGCAAATGTGCAGAGAATGGAGGAGTGCATCTCCAACATGAGCACCGCCATGTCACAGGCGATGGTGACAATGTGCTCTATGTCCACCTGCAGGGAGCAGCAAATGCGCCAGTCACTTGAGCACATGCTATTGGTGAACAAAAGATGGCAGGCGTTCTGAGACCTCCTCTACAGGAGGGATCTAAACGTTGACTTGGGTCCTCATGGCCCCACTGCTGTGCAGCAAGGTGCTCTCCAGCTCCTTGCTAGCAGGGAAGTGCGGGTGGCCCATGAGAGAGGGATGGTGGTGAGGGGACATGGAAGTGGGGGCTCCTCTCAAAGCACTCCCACTTCTTCCCCATTGCCGGGACTCCGGGTGTCGGGGACTCCGGGTCTCAAGGACTGCGGGTGTTGAGGACTCCGGGTGTTGGGGACTCCGGGTGTTGAGGACTCTGGGTGTCGGGGACTCCTGGTGTTGAGGACTCCGGGTGTCGGGGACTCCGGGTGTTGAGGACTCCGGGTGTTGGGGACTCCGGACTCCGGGTGTTGGGGACTCCGGACTCCGGGTGTTGGGGACTCCGGGTGTCGGGGACTCCGGGTGTTGAGGACTCTGGACTCCGGGTGTTGAGGACTCCGGGTGTCGAGGACTCCGGGTGTCGGGGACTCCGGGTGTCGGGGACTCCGGGTGTTGAGGACTCCGGGTGTTGAGGACTCCGGGTGTCGGGGACTCTGGGTGTTGGGGACTCCGGACTCCGGGTGTTGAGGACTCCGGGTGTTGAGGACTCTGGGTGTCGGGGACTCCGGGTGTTGGGGACTCTGGACTCCGGGTGTCGGGGACTCCGGGTGTTGGGGACTCCGGGTGTTGAGGACTCCGGACTCCGGGTGTTGGGGACTCCGGGTGTCGGGAACTCCGGGTGTCGGGGACTCCGGGTGTTGGGGACTCCGGGTGTTGAGGACTCCGGACTCCAGGTGTTGAGGACTCCGGACTCCGGGTGTTGAGGACTCCGGGTGTTGAGGACTCCGGACTCTGGGTGTCGGGGACTCCGGGTGTCGGGGACTCCGGGTGTTGGGGACTCAGGGTGTTGAGGACTCCGGACTCCGGGTGTTGAGGACTCCAGACTCCGGACTCCGGGTGTTGAGGACTCCGGGTGTTGAGGACTCCGGACTCCAGGTGTCGGGGACTCCGGGTGTTGAGGACTCCGGGTGTCGGGGACTCCGGACTCTGGGTGTCGGGGACTCTGGGTGTCGGGGACTCCAGACTCCGGGTGTTGGGGACTCCGGGTGTTGAGGACTCCGGGTGTCGGGGACTCCGGACTCTGGACTCCGGGTGTTGAGGACTCCGGGTGTTGAGGACTCCGGACTCCGGGTGTCGGGGACTCCGGGTGTTGGGGACTCCGGACTCCGGGTGTTGGGGACTCCGGGTGTTGAGGACTCTGGGTGTCGGGGACTCCGGACTATGGGTGTCGGGGACTCCGGGTGTCGGGGACTCCGGGTGTTGGGGACTCTGGACTCCGAGTGTTGAGGACTCCGGGTGTCGGGGACTCCGGGTGTTGGGGACTCCGGACTCCGGGTGTTGGGGACTCTGGGTGTTGAGGACTCCGGACTCCGGGTGTTGGGGACTCCGGGTGTTGGGGACTCCGGACTCTGGGTGTCGGGGACTCCGGGTGTTGGGGACTCCGGACTCCGGGTGTTGGGGACTCCGGACTCCGGGTGTTGGGGACTCCGGACTCCGGGTGTCGGGGACTCCGGGTGTTGGGGACTCCGGACTCCGGGTGTTGGGGACTCCGGGTGTCGGGGACTCCGGGTGTCAGGGACTCCGGGTGTTGGGGACTCCGGGTGTTGGGGACTCCGGGTGTTGAGGACTCTGGGTGTCGGGGACTCCGGACTATGGGTGTCGGGGACTCCGGGTGTCGGGGACTCCGGGTGTTGAGGACTCCGGGTGTCGGGGACTCCGGGTGTTGGGGACTCTGGACTCCGGGTGTTGAGGACTCCGGGTGTCGGGGACTCCGGACTCCGGGTGTCGGGGACTCCGGGTGTTGGGGACTTCGGACTCTGGGTGTCGGGGACTCCGGGTGTTGGGGACTCCGGGTGTTGGGGACTCCGGGTGTTGGGGACTCCGGACTCCGGGTGTTGGGGACTCCGGGTGTTGGGGACTCTGGGTGTTGAGGACTCCGGACTCCAGGTGTTGGGGACTCCGGACTCCGGGTGTTGGGGACTCCGGACTCCGGGTGTCGGGGACTCCGGGTGTTGGGGACTCCGGACTCCGGGTGTTGGGGACTCCGGACTCCGGGTGTTGGGGACTCCGGACTCCGGGTGTCGGGGACTCCGGGTGTTGGGGACTCCGGACTCCGGGTGTTGGGGACTCTGGGTGTTGAGGACTCCGGACTCCGGGTGTTGGGGACTCCGGGTGTTGGGGACTCCGGACTCTGGGTGTCGGGGACTCCGGGTGTTGGGGACTCCGGACTCCGGGTGTTGGGGACTCCGGACTCCGGGTGTTGGGGACTCCGGACTCCGGGTGTCGGGGACTCCGGGTGTTGGGGACTCCGGACTCCGGGTGTTGGGGACTCCGGGTGTCGGGGACTCCGGGTGTCAGGGACTCCGGGTGTTGGGGACTCCGGACTCCGGGTGTTGGGGACTCCGGGGGCGGCACCTTTAAATGACCCCGTGACCCCGATGGCCGGGTGGGGCCTGCGCCTTTAATTAAACATGGCCGCCTGGGCTGAAGCGGTGACTCAGGTATCGGGCCGGGGGAGGTGGGAGAGGCGCGGGAGGGGGTTTGTGTTCCTGGGGAGAGACCCGGGCCCCGGTCTGTCCCGGGTCGGCAGCGCCCAGTTCAGGGGCCGAGACGCCGCTCCGGGTCCCCGGGTTCAGGGCGGCCATTTCAGCACCGCCCGCCGGGTCTGCCCCACTGCCTGTCCCGCCATGTTGTTCCCTGTTCCCGTCCTCCCTGCCCTGTGCCCCACACTGTGCCCCCTGCCCCACACTGTGCCCCCTGCCCCACACTGTGCCCTCTGCCCCCTGCCTCACACTGTGCCCTCTGCCCCCTGCCTCACACTGTGCCCTCTGCCCTGTGCCCCACACTGTGCCCCCTGCCTCACACTGTGCCCTCTGCCCCCTGCCTCACACTGTGCCCTCTGCCCCCTGCCTCACACTCTGCCCTCTGCCCTGTGCCCCACACTGTGCCCTCTGCCCCACACTGTGCCCTCTGCCCCCTGCCTCACACTGTGCCCTCTGCCCCCTGCCTCACACTGTGCCCTCTGCCCTGTGCCTCACACTGTGCCCTCTGCCCCCTGCCTCACACTGTGCCCTCTGCCCCCTGCCTCACACTGTGCCCTCTGCCCTGTGCCTCACACTGTGCCCTCTGGCTCACACTGTGCCCTGTGCCTCACACTGTGCCCTCTGCCCTGTGCCTCACACTGTGCCCTCTGCCCCCTGCCTCACTCTGCCCTCTGCCCCTACCCTGTGCCTCACACTGTGCCCTCTGCCCTGTGCCCCCTGTCCCGCTGCCCTGTGCCTGCTGCCCCCCGCTGCCCTGTGCCCCTGCGCCTGCTGCCTTGTGCCCTCTGCCCCCTGTGCCCTCTGCCCCCCTGCCTTGTGCCTGCTGCCCTGTGCCCTCTGCCCCCCTGCCTTGTGCCCTCTGTACCTGTGCCTCACCCTGTGCCATCTGGATGTTTGTTTCTAGAGGTTGTCGCTCAGTGGGAAGGTGGCACTCCTCACCGGAGCCAGCTCGGGGATCGGAGCGGGCACGGCCGTCCTGTTCGCCAAACTGGGAGTCAAGCTGGCACTGAATGGACGGAACGTGGAGAACCTAACCAAGGTGGGCAAGGTGTGCGAGGAGGCCGGGCAGTACAAGGTGAGTGCCAGCACTTACTGCACTTGGTGTCATTACACCATGTCAAAGCGGGGTGCGGAGGGAGCGAGCAGGCTAAGTGGGTCAGTGCAATGTTCTTGTGAAGTGTGAACAAATTTTTATTTATTTAATTTTCTCTGCCCCTCTCCGGCTTCCAGCTCCTCTTCAGTAACTCATTCAAAAGGAAAAAGATCTTGCCTTTTATATAGCGCCTTTCGCTGTCCAAAGCACTTTACAGCCAATGAAGTACTTTTGAAGTGTAGTCACTGTTGTAATGTAGGAAACACAGCAGCCAATTTGCGCACAGCAAGCTCCCACAAACAGCAATGAGATAAAGACCAGATAATCTGTCTTTTAGTGATTGTTGGTTGAAGATAAATCTTGGCCAGGACACCGGGGAGAACTCCCCTGCTCTTCGAATAGTGCTGGGGGATCTTTCACATCCACCTGAGAGCAGACGGGGCCTCGGTTTACCGTCTCATCCAAAAGACGGCCCCTCCGACAGTGCAGCACTCCCGCAGTACCGCACTGGAATGTCAGCCTGGATTATAGGCTCAAGTCTCTGGAGTGAGACTCGAACCCACGACCTGCTGACTCGGGTGAGAGAGCGATACCGCGCTCTTCATATCTGTGTTTGCTCATACCGAGCAGCATCCTCTGAATCTGCGCTCAGCGGCGAGAACGCTGTCACTGAGTCATGGCTGCTCGTTCTTGATGTATGCACCAGAATTGAAGTGTGTTTATAGCCAAGTTGGATCCCGCCCTCAACCTTTGCAGCAGGGGGCGACTGGTAGCGATCAGGAGCTGGACACCCTGGCTGAATTACCACCTCTCTTGCTCTGGGCACTGAGTCCAATTGTATGTCTCCTCCTACACCTCACGCAGATGAGCACCGAGCGGGCTGGACCCCGGCACCTGGTGGTCTGCACGATTCGGAGCCCTACACCCCTCCCCCTCCCCCCTTCCCCGATCTACCCCACTCACCCCTCCCCCTCCCCGTCTACCCCACTCACCCCTCCCCCTCCCCCGACTCTCCCACTCACCCCTCCCCCTCCCCGTCTACCCACTCACCCCTCCCCTCCCCCGACTCTCCCACTCACCCCTCCCCCTCCCCCCGTCTACCCCACTCACCCCTCCCCCTCCCCCGTCTACCCCACTCACCCCCTCCCCCCTCCCCCTCCCCCTCCCCCGACTCTCCCACTCACCCCTCCCCCTCCCCCGACTCTCCCACTCACCCCTCCCCCTCCCCCGACTCTCCCACTCACCCCTCCCCCTCCCCCGTCTACCCCACTCACCACCTCCCCCCTCCCCCGCCTCCCCCACTCCCCCCCTCCCCGCCTCCCCCACTCCCCCCTCCCCCGTCTCCCCCACTCACCCCTCCCCCGTCTCCCCCACTCACCCCTCCCCCGTCTCCCGCACTCACCCTCCCCCGTCTCCCCCACTCACCCCTCCCCCGTCTCCCCCACTCACCCCTCCCCCGTCTCCCCCACTCACCCCTCCCCCGTCTCCCCCACTCACCCCTCCCCCGTCTCCCCCACTCACCCCTCCCCCGTCTCCCCCACTCACCCCTCCCCCGTCTCCCCCACTCACCCCTCCCCCGTCTCCCCCACTCACCCCCTCCCCCGTCTCCCCCACTCACCCCTCCCCCGTCTCCCCCACTCACCCCTCCCCCGTCTCCCCCACTCACCCCTCCCCCGTCTCCCCCACTCACCCCTCCCCCGTCTCCCCCACTCACCCCTCCCCCGTCTCCCCCACTCACCCCTCCCCCGTCTCCCCCACTCACCCCTCCCCCGTCTCCCCCACTCACCCCTCCCCCGTCTCCCCCACTCACCCCTCCCCCGTCTCCCCCACTCACCCCTCCCCCGTCTCCCCCACTCACCCCCTCCCCCGTCTCCCCCACTCACCCCTCCCCCGTCTCCCCCACTCACCCCTCCCCCGTCTCCCCCACTCACCCCTCCCCCTCCCCCGTCTCCCCCACTCACCCCTCCCCCGTCTCCCCCACTCACCCCTCCCCCGTCTCCCCCACTCACCCCCTCCCCCGTCTCCCCCACTCACCCCTCCCCCGTCTCCCCCACTCACCCCTCCCCCGTCTCCCCCACTCACCCCTCCCCCCGTCTCCCCCACTCACCCCTCCCCGTCTCCCCACTCACCCCTCCCCCTCCCCGTCTCTCCCCCTCCCCCATCTCTCCCTCTCCCCCTCCCCCGTCTCTCCCCCTCCCCATCTCTCCCCCTCCCCCTCCCCCGTCTCCCCCCCTCCCCCTCCCCCTCCCCCCCTCCCCCTCCCCCCCTCACTCCCCCCTCCCCCTCCCTCCCCCCCTCCCCCCTCCCCCCTCACTCCCCCTCCCCCTCCCCCGTCTCCCCCCTCCCCCTCCCCCGTCTCCCCCCTCCCCCTCCCCCCGTCTCCCCCCCCTCCCCCTCCCCCGTCTCCCCCCCTCCCCCGACTCTCCCACTCGCCCCTCCCCCGACTCTCCCACTCGCCCCCACTCGCCACTCCCCCTCCCCCTCCACTCACCCCTCCCCCGACTCTCCCCCTCCCCCGTCTCCCCCACTCACCCCTCCCCCTCCCCCTCCTCTCCCACTCACCCCTCCCCCTCCCCCGACTCTCCCACTCACCCCTCCCCCTCTTCTCCCACTCACTCCTCCCCCTCCCCCGCCTCTCCCACTCACCCGCCTCTCCCACTCACCCCTCCCCTGTCTCCCCCACTCACCCCTTCCCCCCCTCCCACTCACCCCTCCCCCTCCCACTCACCCCTCCCCCGTCTCCCCCACTCGCCCCTCCCCCGCCTCTCCCACTCACCCCTCTCCCGCCTCTCCCACTCACCCCTCTCCCTCCCCCGACTCTCCCACTCACCCCTCCCCCTCCCCCCTCCCCCCCCACTCGCCCCTCCCACTCCCGTCTCCCCCACTCGCCCCTCCCCCTCCCCCGCCTCTCCCACTCACCCCTCCCCCGCCTCTCCCACTCACCCCTCCCCCGCCTCTCCCACTCACCCCTCCCCCTCCCCCGACTCTCCCACTCACCCCTCCCCCTCCCCCGTCTACCCACTCGTCCCTTCCCCTCCCCCGACTATCCCATTCGTCCCTTCCCCTTTCCCGTCTCCTCCCCCTTCTATTCCCGTCTCCCCTGTCACACTCATCACCTCCTTCCCGCTTCCCCCATTTCGGTACCCAACTCCTACAATCCTGTAGTTTGGGGGGTGGGGTGGGGTTCATAACATAACATAAGAAGCAGGAGTGGGCCACACGGCCCCTCGAGCCCGCTCCGCCACACGGCCCCTCGAGCCTGCTTCAATAAGATCAGGGCTGATCATTGACCTCAACTCCACTTTCCCGCCCGATCTCCATATCCCTCGATTCCCCGAGAGTCCAGAAATCTATCGATCTCAGCCTTGAATATACTCCAAGACTCAGCATCCACAGCCCTCTGGGGCAGAGAATTCCAAAGATTCACAACCCTCTGAGTGAAGAAATTCCTCCTCATCTGAGTCTTAAATGGCCGACCCCTTATCCTGAGACTGTGACCCCTAGTTCTAGACTCTCCAGCCAGGGGAAACAACCTCTCAGCGTCTACCCTGTCAATCCCCCTCAGAATCGTGTATGTTTCAATGAGATCACCTCTCATTCTTCTAAACTCCAGAGAGTATCGGCCCATTCTACACAATCTCTCCTCATAGGACAGCCCTCTCATCCCAGGAATCAATCTAGTTTTGTTGCAGCACCTCCGAGGCAAGTATATCCTTCCTTAGATAAGGAGACCAAAACTGTGCCCAGTACTCCAGGTGTGGTCTCCCCAAGGCCCTGTACAATTGGAGCAAGACTTCCTCACTCTTATACTCCAAACCCCCTGCAATAAAGGCCAACAGGCCACTTGCCTTCCTTATTGCTTGCTGTACCTGCAGGCTAGCTTTCTGTGTTTCTTGCACAAGGACACCCAAATCTCTCTCAACACCAACATTTGAAAGTTTCTCACCATTTAAAAAATATTCTGTTTTTTTCTATTCTTCCTACCAAAGTGAACATTTCCCCACATTATACTCCATCTGCCACCTTACTGCCCACTCACTCAGTCTATCTATATCCCTTTGCAGACTCTGTGTGTTCTCCTCACAGCTTACTGTCCCACCTAGCTTTGTATCGTCAGCAAACTTGGATACATTACACTTGGCAGGGGATGGGATACGGAGTGGAGCTATAGTAGGGGGTGATGCACCGCCAAATATAGAGGAAAAAAACAAGTCAGTCTGGAAGGCAGAGCAAATATGTAATGGCACAAGGGAGTATGGCAAGGCTGGATGGCATTTATTTAAATGCAAGGAGTCTTGCGAGTAAGGCGGATGAATTGAAGGTGGGAGTACGATATTGTTGCTATCACAGAGACATGGTTGAGGGAGGGGCAGGACTGGCAGCTCAATATTCCAGGGTATAGAATCTTCAGGCGAGACAGAGGGGGGTGTCGCAATATTAATCAAGGAGTCAATTACTGCTGTAAGGAGGGATGATATCTTAGCAGGTTCCTCTAATGAGGCCATATGGGTAGAACTTAAAAACAAAAAGGGGGCAAGCACTTTGCTGGGAGTGTACTATAGGCCCCCAAACAGTCAGGGGGAGATAGAGGAACAGATATGTAGGCAAATCTCAGAAGTGTAGAAATAATAGGGTAATAATAGTGGGGGATTTTCAACTTCCCCAATATTAACTGGGATAATCAGAGTGTGAAAGGCTTAGAGGGTGCGGAATTCTTAAAATGCATCCAGGAGAGCTTTTGAGCCAGCATGTAGAAAGTCCTACAAGAGAGGGGGCGGTACTGGACCTAATTCTAGGGAATGTGGCTGGGCAAGTGGTAGAAGTGACAGTAGGAGAGCATTTTGTTGACAGTGACCATAATTTGGTGAGATTTAAGGTAGTCATGGAAAAGGACAAAGATGGACCGGAAATAAAGGTTCGAAATAGGGGGAAGGCCGATTTTAATATGATAAGGCAGGATCTGGCCAAAGTAGACTGGGATCAGCTACTTGTAGGAAAATCCACTTCAGAGCAATGGGAGTCTTTCAGAAAGGAAATTGAGAGAGTACAACGCCAACATGTTCCTGTAAAGGTCAAGGGTGGGACCAACAAGCCCAAGCAACCCTGGATGTCAAGGGATATACAAGAATGGATTAGGAAAAAAAGGGAGGCTTTTGGCAGATACAAAGGACTAAAAACAGTGGCAGCCCTAGAGGAGTATAGAAAGTGCAGGGGGTACTTAAAAAAGAAATTAGGAGAGCGAAGAGTGGGCATGAAAAAACACTGGCGGGCAAAATAAAGGAAAATCCCAAGGTGTTTTATAAGTATATTAAGGGCAAGAGGATAACCAGGGAAAGAGTAGGGCCCATTAGGGACCAAAGTGGCAATCTGTGTGTAGAGCCGGAAGATGTAGGTGAGGTTTTAAATGAATATTTTGCACTTGTGTTCATTATGGAGAAGGTCAATGTAGGCATAGAAATCTGGCAGGGGGATTGTGATATACTTGAACAAATTAGTATTGAGAGGGAGGAGGTACTAGCGGTTTTAGTGGGCTTAAAAGTTGATAAATCCCCAGGCCCAGACGAGATGTATCCCAGACTGTTGTGTGAGGCAAGGGAGGAGATTGCAGGGGCTCTAACACAAATTTTCAGAACCTCTCTGGCCACAGGGGAGGTGCCAGAGGACTGGAGGACAGCTAACGTAGTACCATTATTCAAGAAGGGTAGTAGGGATAAACCAGGGAATTACAGGCCAGGGAGCCTAACATCAGTGATAGGGAAATTATTGGAAAAAATTCTGAGGGACAGAATTAGTCTCCACTTGGAGAGGCAAGGATTAATCAAGGATAGTCAGCATGGCTTTGTCAGGGGGAGATCATGTCTGACCAATTTGATTGACTTTTTCGAGGGGGTGACTAGGTGTGTGGATGAGGGTAGTGCAGTTGATGTAGTCTACATGGACTTCAGTAAGGCTTTTGACAAAGTCCTGCATGGGAGACTGGTCAAGAAGGTAAGAGCCCATGGGATCCAGGGCAATTTGGCACATTGGATCCAAAATTAGCTTAGTGACAGGAGGCAGAGGGTGATGGTCGAAGGTTGTTTTTGTGACTGGAAGCCTGTGTCCAGTGGTGTACCGCAAGGATCGGTGCTGGGTCCTTTGCTGTTTGTAGTGTACATCAATTATTTAGATATGAATGTAGGAGGTATGATCAGTAAGTTCGCAGATGACACGAAAATTGGTGGAGTGGTAAATAGCGAGGAGGGAAGCCTCAGGCTACAGGATGATATAGATGAGATGGTTAGATGGGCAGAACAGTGGCAAATGGAATTTAACCCTGAAAAGTGTGAGGTGATGCATTTTGGGAGGACTAACAAGGCAAGGGAATACACAATGAATGGTAGGACCCTAGGAAGGATAGAGGATCAGAGGGACCTTGGTGTGCATGTACATAGATCCCTAAAGGCAGCAGGACAAGTAGATAAGGTGGTTAAAAAGGCATATGGGATACTTGCCTTCATTAGCTGAGGCATAGAATATAAGAGCAGGGAGGTTATGATGGAGCTGTACAAAACGCTGGTTAGACCACAGCTGGAATACTGTGTGCAGTTCTGGTCGCCACACTATATAGGAAGGATGTGATTGCATTGGAGAGGGTGCAGAGAAGATTCACCAGGATGTTACCTGGGCTGGAGCGCTTCAGCTATGAAGAGAGACTGGACAGGCTGGGGTTGTTTTCCTTGGAGCAGAGAAGGCTGAGGGGGGACCTGATTGAGGTGTACAAAATTATGAGGGGCATAGATAGGGTAGATAGAAAGGAACTTTTCCCCTTAGTAGAGGGGTCAATAACCAGGGGGCATAGTTTCAAGGTAAGGGGCAGGAGGTTTAGAGGGGATTTGAGGAAAAACTTTTTCACCCAGAGGGTGGTTGGAATCTGGAACTCACTGCCTGAAAGGGTGGTAGAGGCAGGAACCCTCACAACATTCAAGAAGCATTTAGATGAGCACTTGAAACGCCATAGCATACAAGGCTACGGACCAAATGCTGGAAAATGGGATTAGAATAGACAGGGCTTGATGGCCAGCGCAGACACGATGGGCCGAAGGGCCTCTTTCTGTGCTGTATAACTCTATGACTATGACTCGGTCCCTTCATCTAGGTCATTAATATAGATGGTAAATAGCTGAGGCCCCAACACTGATCGTTGCAGCACCCCACTAGTTACTGCCTGCCAACCTGAAAATGATCTGTTTATCCCTACTCTCTGTTTTGTGTCTGTTTACCAATCCTCAATCCATGCTAATACATTACCCCACAACCCCATGAGCCCTAATCTTGTGTAACAACCTTTTATGTGGCACCTTATCGAATGCTTTTTGAAAATCCAAATATACTACATCCACTGGTTCCCCATTGTCTACCCTGCTAGTTACATCCTCAAAAGCTCTAATAAATTTGTCAAATGCGATTTCCCTTTCATATAACCATGTTGACTCTGCCTAGTCATGGTATGATTTTCCAAGTGCCCTGTTACCACTGCCTTAATAATTGATTCCAGCATTTTCTTGACGACTGATGTTTTTTTTAAGTTGTTATGGGATGTGGGCGTCGCTGGCAAGGCCAGCATTTATTGCCCATCCCTAGTTGCCCTTGAGAAGGTGGTGGTGAGCCGCCTTCTTGAACCACTGCAGTCCGTGTGGTGAAGGTGCTCCCACAGTGCTGTTAGGTAGGGAGTTCCAGGATTTTGACCCAGTGACGATGAAGGAACGGCCGATATACTTCCAAGTCAGGATGGTGTGTGACTTGGAGGGGAACTTGGAGGTGGCGGTGTTCCTATGCGCCTGCTGCCCTTGTCCTTCTAGGTGGAAGAGGTCGCGGGTTTGGGAGGTGCTGCCGAAGAAGCCTTGGCGAGTTGCTGCAGTGCATCTTGTAGATGGTACACACTGCAGCCATGGTACGCCGGTGGTGGAGGGAGTGAATGTTTAAGGTGGTGGATGGGGTGCCAATCAAGCGGGCTGCTTTGTCCTGGATGGTGTCGAGCTTCTTGAGTGTTGTTGGAGCTACACTCCGGCTAACTGGTCTGTTCCCTGTTTTCTCTCTCCTTCCTTTCTTGAATAGCTGGTTTACATTTCCTACCTTCCAATCCACTGGGACCGTTCCAGAATCTAGGGAATTTTGGAAGATCACAACCAATGCATCCATTATCTCTGTAGCCACCCCTTTTAGAACCCTCGGATGTCGGCCATCAGGTCCAGGGGATTTCTCGGCTTTTAGACTCATTAGTTTTTCAAGTATTTTTTCTCTACTGATAATTACGTTACGTTCCTCACCCTCATTAGCTCCTCGGTTCCCCACTATTTTTGGTCTGCTTTTTGTGTCTTCTACTGTGAAGACAGATACAAAATATTTTTTTAAAGTCTGCCATTTCCTTATTTCCCCATATTAATTTCTCCTGTCTCAGCCTCTAAGGGACCAACGCTTGCTTTAGCTATTCTCTTCCTTTTTACATACTTGTCGAAGTTCTTATCTGGTTTTATATTTCTTGCTAATTTACTCTCTCTTTACTCCCTTTTTATAAATGTTTTGGTCATCCTTTGCTGGTTTCTAAAGCTCTCCCACTCCTCAGGCTTATTGCAACTATTCGCCACCTCTTTTAATTTAATACTTTCCTTAACTTCTTTAGTTAGTCACGGATGGATCACTTTCCTTGTGGAGTTTTTATTTCTCAATGGAATGTATATTCGTTGAGAATTATTAAATATTTCTTTAAAATTTTGCCATTGCTTATAATCTAATTTCCCAATATACCTTAGCCATCTCCCCTCATACCTATGTAATTGGCTTTGTTTAAGTTTAAGACTCCAGTTTCAGACTTAAGAATGTCACTCTCAAACTCAATGTGAAATTCCACATATTATGATCACTCTTCCCTAGAGGATTCTTTACTATGAGATTACTAATTAATCCTGTCTCATTACACAAAACAAGATCTAAAATAGCATGTTCCCTAGTTGGTTCCATGATGTATTGTTCTAGGAAACATAAGAACATAAGAAATAGGAGCAGAAGTAGGCCATACGACCCCTCGAGCCTACTCCGCCATTCAATAAGATCATGGCTGATCATCGACCTCAACTCCACCTTCCCGCCCGACCTCCATATCCCTTGATTCCCCTAGAGTCCAAAAATCTATCGATCTCAGCCTTGAATATACTCAAAGACTCGGCATCCACAGCCTTCTGGGGCAGAGAATTCCAAAGATTCACAACCCTCTGAGTGAAGAAATTCCTCCTCATCTCGGTCTTAAATGGCCGACCCCTTATCCTGAGACTATGCCCCCTAGTTCTAGACACTCCAGCCAGGGGAAACAACCTCCCAGCGTCTACCCTGTCAATCCCCCTCAGAATCTTGTATGTTTCAATGAGATCACCTCTCATTCTGTGAAACTCCAGGGAGTATCGGCCCATTCTGCACAATCTCTCCTCATAGGACAGCCCTCTCATCCCAGGAATCAATCTAGTGAACCTTCGTTGCACCGCCTCCAAGGCAAGTATATCCTTCCTTAGATAAGGAGACCAAAACTGTGCCCAGTACTCCAGGTGTGGTCTCCCCAAGGCCCTGTACAATTGGAGCAAGACTTCCTTACTCTTATACTCCAGGCCCCTTTCAATAAAGGCCAACATGCCATTTGCCTTCCTTATTGCTTGCTGTACCTGCATGCTCACTTTCTGTGTTTCTTGCATGAGGACACCCAAATCTCTCTGAACACCAACATTTGAAAGTTTCTCACCTTTTAAAAAATATTCAGTTTTTCTATTCTTCCTACCAAAGTGAATAACCTCACATTTCCCCACATTATATTCCATCTGCCACCTTACTGCCCACTCACTTAGTCTATCTATATCCCTTTGACAGGCTCTGTGTTCTCCTCACAGCTTACTGTCCCACCTAGCTTTGTATCGTCAGCAAACTTGGATACATTACACTCGGTCCCTTCATCTAGGTCATTAATATAGATTGTAAATCGCTGAGGCCCCAACACTGATCCTTGCGGCGCCCCACTAGTTACAGCCTGCCAAACTGAAAATGATCCGTTTATCCCTACTCTCTGTTTTCTGTCCGTTAACCAATCCTCTATCCATGCTACTATATTACCCCCAATCCCATGAGCCCTTACCTTGTGTAATAACCTTTTATGTGGCATCTTATCGAATGCCTTTTGGAAATCCAAAGATACCACATCCACTGGTTCCCCTTTATCTACCCTGCTAATTACATTCTGAAAAAACTCTAATAAATTTGTCAAACACGATTTCCCTTTCATAAAACCATGTTGAATCTGCCTAATCATGTTATGATTTTCTAAGTGTCCTGATACCACTTCCTTAACAATGGATTCCAGCAGTTTCCTGACAACTGATGTCAGGCTAACTGGCCTGTAGTTCCCTGTTTTCTCTCCCTCCTTTCTTGAATAGCGGCGTTACATTTGCGACCTTACAATCAGCTGGGACCATTCTAGAATCTAGGGAATTTTGGAAGATCAAAACCAATGCATCCACTATCTCTTCAGCCACCTCTTTTAGAACCTAGGATGTCAGGTCCAGCGGATTTGTCGGCTTTTAGTCCCATTAGTTTCTCTAGTACTTTTTCTCTACTTATATTAATTACGTTAAGTTCCTCACCCTCATTAGACCCTTTTTGGTCTGCTTTTTTGTGTCTTCTACTGTGAAGACAGATACAAAATATTTGTTTAATGTTTCTGCCATTTCCTTATTCTCCATAATAATTTCTCCTGCCTCAGCCTCTAAGGGACCAACGTTTACTTTTGCTACTCTCTTCCTTTTTATATACTTGTAGAAGCTCTTACAACATGCTTTTATATTTCTTGCTGGTTTGCTCTCATTCTGTTTTTTCCCTTTTTATGGATTTTCTGGTCATCCTTTGCTGGTTTCTGAAACTCTCCCAATCCTCAGGCTTATTACTATTCTTCGCAACTTTATTAGAAACATAAAAGATAGGAGCAGGAGTCGGCCATTCGGCCCCTCGAGCCTACTCTGCCATTTAATGAGACCATGGCTGATCATCCAAACTCAGTACCCTGTCCCTGCTTTCTCCCCATATCCCTTGATCGCTTTAGCCTTAAGAAATATATCTAACACATTCTTGAATATATTTAATGAATTGGCCTCTACTGCCTTCTGTGGTAGAGAATTCCACAGGTTCACCACTCTCTCGGTGAAGAAATTCCTCCTCATCTCTGTCCTAAATGGCTTACCCCTTATCCTTAGACTGTGACCCCTGGTTCTGGACTCCCCGACCATCGGGAACATCCTTCCTGCATCTAGTCTGTCTAGTCCTGTTAGAATGTTATAAGTTTCAATTAGATCCCCTCTCATTCTTCTAAATTCCAGTGAATATAAGCCTAATCGACCCAATTTCTCCTCATACATCATTCCTGCCATCCCAGGTAACAGTCTGGTGAATCTTCGCTGCACTCCCTCCATGGCAACAACATCCTTCCACAGATAAGGCGACCAAAACTGCACACAATACTCAAGATGTGGTCTCACCAAGGCCCTGTACAACTGCAGCAAGACATCTTTGCTCCTGTACTCGAATCCTCTTGCTATGAAGGCCAACATACCATTTGCCTTCTTAACCGCCTGCTGCACCTGCATGCTTACCTTCAGCGACTGGTGCACAAGGACACCCAGGTCTTGTTGCACTTCCCCTTCTCCCAATCTATAGCCGTTCAGATAATAATCTGTCTTCCTGTTTTTGCCACCCAAGTGGATAACCTTGCATTTATCCACATTATACTGCATCTGCCATGCATCTGCCCAATCACCCAACCTGTCCAAATCATACTGGAGTTTCTTGGCATCCTCCTCACAGCACACGCCCACCCAGCTTTGTGTCGTCTGCAAACTTGCAGATATTACATCTAGTTCCCTCGTCTAGATCATTAATATATATTGTGAATAGCTGGGGTCCTAGGACCGATCCCTGTGGTACCCCACTAGTCACTGCCTGCCACTTGGAAAAAGACCCATTTATTCCAACTCTTTGCTTCCTGTCTGCCAACCAGTTCGCTATCCAAGTCAGTACCTTGCCCCCAATCCCATGTGTCTTAACTTTACACGCTAATCTCTTATGTGGGACCTTATCGAAAGCCTTCTGAAAATCCAATACACCACATCCACTGGTTCTCCCTTCTCTATTCTACCAGTTACATCCTCAAAAAATTCCAGTAGATTAGTCAAGCGCGATTTACCTTTTATAAATCCATGTTGATTTTGTCCGATCCTGTCACTGTTTTCCAAGTGCTCTGCTATTACATCCTTTATAATGGACTCTAACATTTTCCCCACTACCGATGTCAGGCTTACCGGTCTATAATTCCCCGTTTTCTCTCTACCACCTTTTTTAAATAGTGGGGTTACATTAGCTATCCTCCAATCCATGGGAACTGTTCCAGAGTCTATAGAATTTTGGAAGATGACCAGCAATGCATCTACTATTTCTAGGGCCACTTCCTTAAGTACCCTAGGATGTAGATTATCAGGCCCTGGGGATTTATCGGCCTTCAATCCCGTCAATTTCCCTAACACCATTTCCCTACAAATAGTGATTTCATTCAGTTCCTCCCTCTCATTAGACCCTATGTTCCCTGACATCTCTGGGAGGTTATTTGTGTCCTCCTTTGTGAAGACAGAACCAAAGTATGTATTTAATTGGTTAGCCATTTCTTTGTTCCCCATTATAAATTCCCCTGATTCTGACTGCAAAGGACCTACGCTTGACTTCACCAATCATTTTCTCTTCACATATCTATAGAAGCTTTTACAGTCAGTTTTTATGTTCCCTGATAGCTTACTCTCATACTCTATTTTCCCCTCTTAATTAATCCTTTTGTCCTCCTTTGCTGAATCCTAAACTGCTCCCAATCCTCAGATTTGCTGCTTTTTCTGGCCAATTTATATGTCCTCTCCTTGGATCTTATGCTATTCCTAATTTCCCTTGTTAGCCACGGTTACGCCACCTTTTTTGTTTCATTTTTATGCCAGACAGGGATGAACAAATTCTGTAGTTCATCCATGCGATCTTTAAATGTTTGCCATTGCCTATCCACTGTCAACCCTTTAAGTAACGTTCCCCAATCCATCCTAGCCAACTCGCGCCTCGTACCATCGTAGTTTCCTTTATTTAAATTCAGGATCCTAGTCTCTGAGTCAACTACTTCACTCTCCATCTTAATGAAGAATTCTATCATATTATGATCGCTCCTCCCCAAGGGGCCTTGCACAACAAGATTGCTAATCAATCCTTTCTCATTACATAATACCCAGTCTAAGATGGCCTGATCTGTAGTTGGTTCCTCGATATATTGGTCCAGGAAACCATCCCGTATACACTCTAGGAATTCCTCCTCCACAGTATTGGTTAGCCCAATCTACATGTAGATTAAAGTCACCCATGATAACTGCTGTGCCCTTATTGCACGCGTCTCTAATTTCCTGTTTAATGCCATCCCCAACCTCGGCATTACTGTTTGGGGGTCTGTATACAACTCCCACTAATGTTTTCTGCCCCATTGGATTTCTGAGCTCTACCCATACAGATTCCACATCATCAGAGCTAATATCCTTCCTTACTATTGTGTTAATCTCCTCTTTAACCAGCAATGCTACCCCACCTCCTTTTCCTTTTTGCCTGTCCTTCCTGAATATTGAATACCCCTGGATGTTGAATTCCCAGTCTTGGTCACCTTGAAGCCATGTCTCCGTAATTCCTTCTGGACTCAATATCGAGTTCAACAATTTCAGATCATAGCCTTGGCCCCCATTACATTTTTACATATTTTTTATCCACACCTTTGTTTTGGCCCTCCCCCCCCCCCTTTTTTTTTTCTCTCCCACATGGCAGCTGTCTCTCTGCCAGCGCATTTCACACCTAATCTGAACCGTCTTTTGTTTCCACTAGTCCAATCACCATCTCGTCTGGTTTTGAATACCTCTTAATGTCTCTTCACTTCTCTTTTGTTCTTTCATCCCCATTTCCCAACCCCCAAACTGGCCTTTTAATCGGTTTCATTTCCTGTGCTTTTTTCAGTCCTGACGAAGGGTTTTGACCTGAAACGTTGACTATTTCTCTCTCCACAGATGTTGCCTGGCCTGCTGAGTTTCCAGCATTTTCTGTTGTTATTCCCAATTATATCATATCCGTTTACATCTATTTGCGCAGCTAATTCATCCACCTTATTACGAACGCTCCTCGCATTAAGACACAAAGCCTTCAGGCTTATTTTTTTAACACTCTTCGTCCTTTTAGAATTATTATTTACTGTGGCCCTGTTTGATTTACACACTTGATTTCTCTGCCTTCCACTTTTGCTTTTCTCCTTCCTGTCTTTTGCTTCTATCCTTGCTTCCCTTTCCTCTGTCTCCCTGCACAGGTTCCCAACCCCCTGCCATTTTAGTTTAAAGCCTCCCCAACAGCACTAGCAAACACTCCCCCTAGGACATCGGTCCCGGTCCTGCCCAGGTGCAAACCGTCCAGTTTGTACTGGTCCCACCTCCCCCAGAACCGGTTTCAAAGTCCCAGGAATTTGAATCCCTCCCCCTCACACCATTCCTCTAGCCACGTATTCATCTGAAATATCCTTCTGTTTCTACTCTGACTAGCACGTGGCACTGGTAGCAATCCTGAGGTCCTATTTTTTAATTTACCTCCTAACTTCTTTTAATCTAATGCTATCCTTAACTACTTTAGTTAGCCACGGTTGTTTCACTTTTGTCATGGAGTTTTTGTTTCTCAATGGAATGTATTTTTGTTGAGAATTATGAAATATTTCTTTAAATGCTAGTCACTGCTTATCTACCGCCATACCTTTTAATCTATTTTTCCAATCTACCTTAGCCAGCTCGTCCCTCATACCTATGTAATTGGCTTTATTTAAGTTTAAGACTCTAGTTTCAGACTTGGGCAAGTCACTCTCAAACTTAACGTGAAATTCTAATATATTATGATCACTCTGCCCCAGAGGATCCTTTACTATGAGATTGCTAATTAACCCTGTCTTATTACACAGTACAAGATCTAAAATAGCCTGTTCCCTGATTGGTTCCATGGTCTATTCTAGGAAACTGTCCCGAATGCATTCCATGAACTCGACCTCCAGACTGCCTTTGTCAATTTGATTTGTCCAGTCTATATGAAGATTAAAGTCCCCCAAGATTATTGTATTACCTTTGTTGCAAGCTCCTACTATTTCTTGATTAATACTCTGTCCAACGGTACAGCTACTGTTAGGGGGCCTATATACCAATCCTACCAGTGTTTTCTGCCCCTTGTTATTCCTTATCTCCACCCATACTGATTCTACTTCCTGGTCTTCCGAGCCGAGATCCTTTCTCTCCACTGTGCTTATGTCATCCTTTATTATCAAGGCTACACCCCCTCGATTTCCAATCTGCCTGTCTTTACAAAACGTCAAGTACCCTGGAATATTTAGTTCCCAACCCTGGTCACCTTGCAACCGTATCTCTCTCTAATGGCTATTAGATCAAACCCATTTATCTCTATTCATAGAGTCATAGAGGGAGGCCATTCGGCCCATCGAGTCCGTGCCAGCTCTCTGTAGAGCAATCAAGTCAGTCCCATTCCCCCGCTCCATCCCCCGCTCTATCAATTCATTAAATATATTCAAGGAGGAGTTAGATATATTTCTTAAGGCTAAAGAGATCAAGGGATATGGGGAGAAAGCAGGGACCGGGTACTGAATTTGGATGATCAGCCATGATCTCATTGAATGGTGGAGCAGGCTCGAGGGGCCAAATGGCCTACTCCAGTTCCTATGTCGCCCTGCAAGTTTATTTCCCTCAAGTGTCTATCCAGTCTCCCCTTGAAAACATTGAGTGTCTCCGCTTCCACCACTTCCGTCAGCAGCAAATTACAGGTGCCACTAATTTTGTTTATTCGTTCATGGGATGTGGGCATTGCTGGCAAGGCCAGCATTTATTGCTCATCCCTAATTGCCCTTGAGAAGGTGGTGGTGAGCCACCTTCTTGAACCGCTGCAGTCCGTGTGATGAAGGTGCTCCCACAGTGCTGTTAGGGAGGGAGTTCCAGGATTTTGACCCAGCGACGATGAAGAATCGGCCGATATATTTCTACATCAGGATGGTGTGTGACTTGGAGAGGAACTTGGAGCTGGTGGTGTTCCCATGCGCCTGCTGCCCTTGTCCTGCTAGGTGGAAGAGGTTGCGGGTTTGGGAGGTCCTGCCAAAGAAGCCTTGGCGAGTTGCTGCAGTGCATCTTGTAGATGGTACACACTGCAGCCACGGTACGCCGGTGGTGGATGGGGTGCCAATCAAGCGGGCTGCTTTGTCCTGGATGGTGTCGAGCTTCTCGAGTGTTGTTGGAGCTGTATTCATCCAGGCAAGTGGAGAGTATTCCCTCACACTCCTTACTTGTGCCTTGTAGATGGTGGAAAGGCTTTGGGGAGTCAGGAGGTGAGACACTCGCCGCAGAATACCCAGACTCTGACCTGCTCTTGTGGCCACAGTATTTATGTGGCCGGTCCAGTTAAGTTTCTGGTCAATGGTGACCCCCCAGGATGTTGATGGTGGGGGATTCGGCGATGGTAATGCCGTTGAATGTCAAGGGGCGGTAGTTAGACTCTCGCTTGTTTGAGATGGTCATTGCCTGGCACTTCTGTGGTGCGAATGTTACCCGCCACTTATCAGCCCAAGCCTGAATGTCGTCCAGGTCGTGTTGCATGTGGGCATGGACTGCTTCATTATCTGAGGAGTTGTGAATGGCGCTGAAAACTGTGCAGTCATCAGTGAACATCCCCACTTCTGACCTTATGTTGGAGGGAAGGTCATTGATGAAGCAGCTGAAGATGGTTGGGCCTCGGACACTGCCCTGAGGAACTCCTGCGGCGATGTCCTGGGGATGAGATGATTGACCTCCAACCACCACCACCATCTTCCTTTGTGCTAGGTATGACTCCAGACAGTGGAGAGTTTTCCCCCCGATTCCCATTGACGTCAGTCTTACTAGGGCTCCTTGATGCCACATTTGGTCAAATACTGCCTTGATGTCAAGGGCAGTCACTCTCACCTCACCTCTGGAATTCAGCTCTTTTGTCCATGTTTGGACCAAGGCTGTAATGAGGTCTGGAGCCGAGTGGTCCTGGTGGAACCCAAACTTAGCATCGGTGAGCGGGTTATTGGTGAGTAAATGCTGCTTGATAACACTGTCGATGACACCTTCCATCACTGTGCTGATGATTGAGAGTAGACTGATGGGGCGGTAATTGGCCAGGTTGGATTTGTCCTGCTTTTTGTGGACAGGACATACCTGGGCAGTTTTCCACATTGTCGGATAGATGCCAGTGTTGTAGCTGTACTGGAACAGCTTGGCTAGAGGCGCGGCTAGTTCTGGAGCACAAGTCTTCAGCACCATAGCCGGGATGTTGTCGGGGCCCATGGCCTTTGCTGTATCCAGTGCGCTCAGCCGTTTCTTGCTATCACGTGGAGTGAATCGAATTGGCTGAAGACTGGCTTCTGTGATGGTGGGGACCTCAGGAGGAGGCCGATATGGATCATCCACTTGGCACTTCTGGCTGAAGATGGTTGCAAACGCTTCAGCCTTGTCTTTTGCACTCGTGCTGGGCTCCACCATCATTGAGGATGGGGATATTCATGGAGCCTCCTCCTCCGTTAGTTGTTTAATGGTCCACCACCATTCATGACTGGATGTGGCAGGACTGCAGAGCTTTGATCTGATCTGTTGATTGTGGGATTGTTTAGCTCTGTCTATAACATGCTGCCTCCGCTGTTTAGCATGCATGTAGTCCTGTGTTGCAGCTTCCTCAGGTTGGCACCTCATTTTTAGGTACGCCTGGTGCTGCTCCTGGCATGCTCTTCTACACTCGTTGTTGAACCAGGGTTGATCACCTGGCTTGATGGTAATGGTAGAGTGAGGGATATGCCGGGCCATGAGGTTACAGATTGTGGTGGAATACAATTCTGCTGCTGCTGATGGCCCACAGCACCTCATGGATGCCCAGTTTTGAGCTGCTAGATCTGTTCTGAATCTATGCCATTTAGCACGGTGGTAGTGCCACACAACACGATGGAGGGTGTTCTCAGTGTGAAGACGGGACTTCGTCTACACAAGGTCTGTGCGGTGGTCACTGCTACCAATACTGTCATGGACAGATACACCTGCGACAGGTAGATTGGTGAGGATGAGGTCAAGTAGATTTTTCCCTCGTGCTGGTTCTCTCACCACCTGTCGCAGGCCCAGACTGGCAGTTATGTCCTTCAGGACTCGGCCAGCTCGGTCAGTAGTGGTGTTACCGAGCCACTCTTGGTGATGGACATTGAAGTCCCCCACCCAGAGTACATTCTGTGCCCTCGCTACACTCAGTGCTACTTCCAAGTGGTTTCATCAGCTGAGGGTTCCCAGGGCCACTCCCTCCTGCCTGTGCCACCACACCTGGTGGGACAGGACATACCCAGGGATGGTGATGGCGGAGTCTGGGACATTGGCTGAATGGTATGACTGTCAGGCTGTTGCTTGACTAGTCCGTGGCACAGCTTTCCTAATTTTGGCACAAGTCCCCCAGATATTAGTGACCATTACTGATGCTGGCTTTTTATTCCAGATTTATTTAATTAACTGAATTTAAATCCCCAGCTGCCGTGGTGGGACTTGAACTCCCGTCTCTGGATCATTAGTCCAGTAACATAACCACCATGTTACCATTCCCTTACTGCGTCTATCTTGTTACGGATGCTTCGTGCATTCCGGTAAAGAGCCTTCAGTTTGAACTTTTGACCATTATTCCCTGCTTGCACCTTATTTGCTGATGCACTATGACCTTTAAACTCTCTGTCCCTTCCTGTCACATGCTGCTTCTCTTTACCCCATTCACTACACTGCTCTATTGCCTTGACTTTTTGATTTCTAAAGTTCCCCTCACCTGCCCCCTCCCCTCTTTCCCTTTCCAGATGTGCTGGCGGATTAGACAGGTTCTGAGTGTTTCACTTTGTTCCTCATCAGCCTCTGCTGCTCACCGGAGACCTGACCGATGAAGAGAGTGTGAAGAAGGTGGTTGAGGAAACGATGAACCATTACGGACAGCTAGATGTGCTGGTGAACAGTGCAGGGATACTGGTCATGGGGACCATCGAAACCACGACCATGGAACAGTTCGATCAGATTATGAATGTTAATGTCAGGTACAGCCTCGTCCTAGGGCTGTTTCCACTCGTTACTTTATGACTCGTGTGATGAACAGTTCCATTCTCTGGCGCGCTCAGGCTCTGTGTAGAGGAACATCTACCCCGAGCTGTATCTGCCCTGGGAATGTTTGATGGGACAGTGTAGAGGGAGCTTTACTCTGTATCTAACCCATGCTGTACCTGCCCTAGGAGTCTATGATAGGATAGTGTAGAGGGAGCTTTACTCTGTATCTAACCCGTGCTGTACCTGCCCTGGGAGTGTTTGATGGGACAGTGTAGAGGGAGCTTTACTCTGTATCTAACCCGTGCTGTACCTGCCCTGGGAGTGTTTGATGGGACAGTGTAGAGGGAGCTTTACTCTGTATCTCACCCGTGCTGTACCTGCCCTGGGAGTGTTTGATGGGACAGTGTAGAGGGAGCTTTACTCTGTATCTAACCCGTGCTGTACCTGCCCTGGGAGTGTTTGATGGGACAGTGTAGAGGGAGCTTTACTCTGTATCTCACCCGTGCTGTACCTGCCCTGGGAGTGTTTGATGGGACAGTGTAGAGGGAGCTTTACTCTGTATCTAACCCGTGCTGTACCTGCCCTGGGAGTGTTTGATGGGACAGTGTAGAGGGAGCTTTACTCTGTATCTAACCCACGCTGTACCTGCCCTGGGAGGGTTTGATGGGACAGTGTAGAGGGAGCTTTACTCTGTATCTAACCCGTGCTGTACCTGCCCTGGGAGTGTTTGATGGGACAGTGTAGAGGGAGCTTTACTCTGTATCTAACCCGTGCTGTACCTGCCCTGGGAGTGTTTGATGGGACAGTGTAGAGGGAGCTTTACTCTGTATCTAACCCGTGCTGTACCTGCCCTGGGAGTGTTTGATGGGACAGTGTAGAGGGAGCTTTACTCTGTATCTCACCCGTGCTGTACCTGCCCTGGGAGTGTTTGATGGGACAGTGTAGAGGGAGCTTTACTCTGTATCTAACCCGTGCTGTACCTGCCCTGGGAGTGTTTGATGGGACAGTGTAGAGGGAGCTTTACTCTGTATCTAACCCGTGCTGTACCTGCCCTGGGAGTGTTTGATGTTGAGCAAATTAAACTCATCTAACATTAAAGATGTAAACTTGTCTGAAATCTGTTACTAACCCTCCCCATTGTCTCAAACTGATATGGTATGATGAGATTCTGTTAACTTTTTGTCTTTTACCGCAACTAATAGATGTAATCAAAATTACCAGCTATTTTTGTGTTACTGGGAGTTACCGCCCCCCCCCGCCCCCAGTAGACAGGTTTAACTTTGTAGCAGTGTCATAATATAAATTAACCCAAAAGTCCCTTCTCGACCGAATATCCAAAGATGTGTGAACAGTTATTTAATGTTTACCGAGCGTGTTTGTTCTCTGCCGAACAGGTCTATCTACCATCTCACTCGCCTGGCTGTGCCTCACCTCATCCAAACTAAGGGCTGCATTATCAACGTGTCCAGTGTCAACGGGCAGAGATCGGTGAGTGTGGAGAAGCTGACCCGAGAGTTCTTAGCTGTTCACTGAGTGCAGTAATTGATGCCTGGGACTCTGATACCCCATCTTCTGTCGAGACTTTGAAACTGTGCAGAGTTTCTCTCTCTTTCCCCTCATTAGCCTCAGATACAGGCTCGAAGAACTCTGCCTTTCTCTGTGTTGAAGGAGAGACTTGTCGCACTGTCCCCTGCTCCTCGCCTCCCTCGGTCTTCCCTTCTTCCGACAACCAACACTCCCATTCCTGATCTGCCCCGATGCACGTACAACATGCACGTACAACATGCACGCACTTTCCAGGGTCTCCAGATTGCAATCATGAGCCGGAATCCCTATAGGAAGGATATTGAGGCAATGGAGAGGATACAACACAGATTCAGAGGATGCTCCAAGTATGAGGAATCACCGCTACGAAGAGAGATGTAGCACACTCGCCTCTGAGTCAGGAGGTCGTGGGTTCAAGCACCATTCCAGGACTTGAGCACATAATCCAGGCTGACACTCCAGTGCAGTGCTGAGGGAGCGCCGCACTGTTGGAGGGGCAGTACTGAGGGAGCGCTGCACTGTCGGAGGGGCAGTACTGAGGGAGCGCCGCACTGTCGGAGGGGCAGTACTGAGGGAGCGCCGCACTGTCGGAGGGGCAGTACTGAGGGAGCGCCGCACTGTCGGAGGGTCAGTACTGAGGGAGCGCTGCACTGTCGGAGGGGCAGTACTGAGGGAGCGCTGCACTGTCGGAGGGGCAGTACTGAGGGAGCGCTGCACTGTCGGAGGGGCAGTACTGAGGGAGTGCTGCACTGTCGGGCTGTACTGAGGGAGCGCCGCACTGTCGAAGGGGCAGTACTGAGGGAGCGCTGCAGTGAAGGGGGGGGGAGGGGCAGTACTGAGGGAGTGCTGCACTGTCGGAGGGGCAGTACTGAGGGAGTGCCGCACTGTCGGAGGGGCAGTACTGAGGGAGTGCTGCACTGTCGGAGGGTCAGTACTGAGGGAGTGCTGCACTGTCGGGGGGGGGCAGTACTGAGAGAGTGCCGCACTGTTGGAGGGGCAGTACTGAGGGAGTGCTGCACTGTCGGAGGGTCAGTACTGAGGGAGTGCTGCACTGTCGGAGGGTCAGTACTGAGGGAGTGCCGCACTGTCGGAGGGGCAGTACTGAGGGAGCGCTGCACTGTCGGAGGGGCAGTACTGAGGGAGCGCTGCACTGTCGGAGGGGCAGTACTGAGGGAGTGCTGCCTTGTTGGAGGTGCCGTCTTTTGGATGCTCTCAGGTGGACATAATATATTCTATGGCACTATTGGAAGATGATCAGGGGCTTTCTCCCTGATATCCTGGCCAACATTTATCATAGTAACATAAGAACAGGAGGAGGCCATTCAGCCCCTCGAGCCTGTTCCACATTCAGTTACATCATGGCTGATCTGTATCTCAACTCCATCGACCCGCCTTTGATCCATAGCCTTCGATACCCTTACCCAGCAAAAATATATCCATCTCTGTCTTTAAAATGTCAATTGACCTCCAGAATCCACAGCCAGCTGGGTGCTAGAATGCCACATTTCCACTATCCTGTGTGAAGAAGTGCTTCCTGACATCACCCCTGACCAGGCTGGCTCTAATTTTAAGGTTCTGCCCCCTTGTTCTGGACTCTTTCTCCCCCCCCCCCCACCCCCTTCCCCTTCCTTCCCCTTCCCCCCCCCCCCCCCAAGAGGAAATAGTTTCTCTCTCTTGACCTCGACCCGATCGAATCCTTTAATCATCTTAAACACCTCGATTAGATCACCCTTAATCTGCTCTACTCAGAGGAATAGAAGCCTAGTCTGTGCGATCTGTTCTAATGTAACCCTTTTAGCCGCGGTATCATTCTGGTGAATCTGCGCTGGTCCCTCTCCAAGGTCAAGATATCCTTCAGGTTCTGCAGATTTGCTGGTCTTAAATTCCACCATTGTCTCCATTACCGTTTTTTAACGTATAAATTCAATAAGTTCCTCTTGGCTTGTTTTTAGCTTCCCTTTCTTCATTGACAACCAAGTGCTGATTTGACAAGTTCTGCCATTCCCTTGTTGTCTATTACAGTATCACCTGTGTCTGTCCTTAATGGGCCCACATCTCCCCCAGCCACACTCCCTCTTAATATACTTTTACTCTTAGTTTTGATATTCCTTGCAAGCATTTGTTTGTACCCCAATTTTGCACGTCTAACTTTGTGTCCCTTGGCTTTTTTATATTATCCCTCAACCAACATCACTAAAACAGATTATCTGGTCATTATCACATCGCTGTTGCTGGGATCTTGCGCAAATTGGCTGCTGTTTCCTACATTTACAACAGTGACTACACTTCACCAGCACTTCAGTGACTGTAAGGCGCTTTGGGACGTCCTGAGGTTGTGAAGGGTGCTATAGAAATGCAAGTTCTTTCTTTGCTTGATGCAGACTGAGTGACCAGTCCCATACTCGGACTCGGCGGCCCTATTCTCCCTCCCTCCACGGGGGGGTGGTGAGGGGGTGCGGTGTTCGAGGGGGGGGGGGGGGTGGTGAGGGGGGGTGTTCTACGGGGGGGTGTTCTATGGGGGGGGTGAGGGGGGGGGCTCTACAGGGGGGGTGAGGGGGGGGGCTCTACAGGGGGGGTGAGGGGGGGTGTTCTACGGGGGGGGTGAGGGGGGGTGTTGTGAGGGGGGGTGTTCTACGGGGGGGTGAGGGGGGGGTGTTCTACGGGGGGGTGAGGGGGGGTGTTCTACAGGGGGGGTGTTCTACGGGGGGGTGGTGTTCTACGGGGGGGTGAGGGGGGGTGTTCTACGGGGGGGGTGAGGGGGGGGGCTCTACAGGGGGGTGAGGGGGGGTGTTCTACGGGGGGGTGTTCTACGGGGGGGTGAGGGGGCGTGTTCTACGGGGGGGGTGAGGGGGGGTGTTCTACGGGGGGGGTGATGGGGGGGTGTTGTGAGGGGGGGTGAGGGGGGGGTGTTCTACGGGGGGGGTGATGGGGGGGTGTTCTACGGGGGGGGCTCTACGGGGGGGTGAGGGGGGGTTGTTCTACGGGGGGGGTGATATGGGGGGTGAGGGGGGGGTGTTCTACGAGGGGGGGGTGAGGGGGGGTGTTCTACGGGGGGGTGGTGAGGGGGGGTGTTCTACGGGGGGGTGGTGAGGGGGGGTGTTCTACGAGGGGGGGGCTCTACGGGGGGGTGAGGGGTGGTGTTCTACGAGGGGGGTGTTCTCCCGGGGGGGGGCTCTACGGGGGGGGGTGAGGGGTGGTGTTCTACGAGGGGGGGGGCTCTACGGGGGGGGGTGAGGGGTGGTGTTCTACGAGGGGGTTGTTCTCCCGGGGGGGGGGGGGGGTGGGGGTGAGGGAGGGTGTTCTTTCTACGGGGGGGGGTGGTGATGTGTTCCTCCTGTTCCACATATTCACTCATGGCCAACATTTTTAATTTTTTTTTAACCTTTGCATCCCATAGTTCCCTGGGGTTGTGGCCTACTGTATGTCGAAATCAGCCCTGGACCAATTCACTCGATGTGTGGCTCTGGGTGAGTGCAGTCATGCTGCATAATTCTCCTGGTTTCTTAAATGACGTAACTTTTTAAAAATCTGAGCTCCGTTTGGTGCTCATCAACATCACTGCTCCCTAAACACTCCCAGGGCAGGTACAGCACGGGTTAGATACAGAGTAAAGCTCCCTCTACACTGTCCCATCAAACACTCCCAGGGCAGGTACAGCATGGGTTGGATACAGAGTAAAGCTCCCTCTACACTGTCCCATCAAACACTCCCAGGGCAGGTACAGCACGGGTTAGATACAGAGTAAAGCTCCCTCTACACTGTCCCATCAAACACTCCCAGGGCAGGTACAGCACGGGTTAGATACAGAGTAAAGCTCCCTCTACACTGTCCCATCAAACACTCCCAGGGCAGGTACAGCACGGGTTAGATACAGAGTAAAGCTCCCTCTACACTGTCCCACCAAACACTCCCAGGGCAGGTACAGCATGGGTTAGATACAGAGTAAAGCTCCCTCTACACTGTCCCATCAAACACTCCCAGGGCAGGTACATCATGGGTTAGATACAGAGTAAATCTCCCTCTACACTGTCCGATTAAACACTCCCAGGGCAGGTACAGCACGGGTTAGATACAGAGTAAAGCTCCCACTACACTGTCCCATCAAACACTCCCAGGGCAGGTACAGCACGGGTTAGGTACAGAGTAAAGCTCCCTCTACACTGTCCCAATATTTAGCCTTAACTCCATTCTGTCCCTCTTTGGGAGTAATCGTCACTCATATTTTCAATTAAAAATGTTTCTTATTTTGATGTCTGTTTTTAGAATGAAGCCCAGCTGTGTGTCTGACTTTCATCCGTCGCATGTCTCGCTCCTGATATTTCTCCCAACTCTCAGTTCTGTTTAACCCCTCGCCTGAGAAGACCACCCATGACTGCCAATTTGCCACTTCGGCCTCTGGGTCTCAGTGCCCTGGTGTCACTGGAATCTGCACAAGCTCCCGAGGCTTCGGGTTGTGTGATTTGAGCTCCTGGTGTGAGCTCAGGTCAGTGCGAGGGCTGGAACACTATCGGCTCGTTCTGGTCCCACCCTCCATGTCGCGAGAGGGGCCCTCCACTACCTGGGTCTTTCCACCGCCCCTCCACAACCGGTCTCTGGATCCTGGGTCAGTAGTTGGGAGATGCGACATCGAAGCCCAGACACACAGGATGGTTTGGAATGAAGTTATTCAGAGAGCGGCGGTGCCATTGGGAGTAAAGGGAGGCCCCAGTGTAACACTCTGCTTCTCCCCCCGCAGACCTGGCCCCCAAGAATGTTCGAGTGAATGCTGTGAGGTGAGTAATGGAGCTGGCCGTTCCCTTGCCGTTTCCATTCTGTTCGGGATTAACGCATCCTCTCCAGCTTAGATCAACACTTTCTCTCGGTCGCTTTCCCCTCTCGTCCTCTGAAGGTGCTGCTGCAGGCTGGGGTATCCGGAGTGTTCGTGCCCTCCAGTGCTGTACCTTGCCCATCTGCCTCTTCTCGTGTATGATCTTGGACAGCGAGTGCTGAGGCTGTTTGACTGTAGGGGAAATCGCACCCGAGCCTCTGACCTCCACGTATGTAGACTTCTGAACAGGAAGCACTAGTTAACATTTCCCACCCTACCCAATTATACCACTGCCTCCTGCTGCTCCCGCTCAGGGCACAGTGCAACCTCCTGATCTGAGCCTCAGCTTCAGCACTGCGGGTGGGGTGCTGTGTGCGTCTAACTCTCCTCTTCCTTTCTAGCCCTGGAGTGATCGTCACAGACATCCACAAGCGAGCTGGCCTGAATGAGGGGGATTACACTGAGGTAAGTTATTGACTGGTGTCACAGGAGTGTCCGGCCTGAGCTGCAAACTCAGTGAGCCCTCACTGTCGCACTCAGCTGTAGTTGGATCTCCCTCTGTAATCGAGCGTCCCAATCGGTTGCAGTGGGTGGGGTGGGGACGGAGAGTGGGTTGCAGTGGAGGGAGCATAGGAACAGGAGGAGGCCATTGAGCCTGTTCCGCCAGTCAATGAGATCATGGCTTATCTGTGACCTAACTTCATCGCCTTTGGCCCATATCCCTTAATACCTTTGGTTAACAAAAAGCTATCAATCTCCGATTTAAAATTAACAATTGATCCAGCATCAATTGCCGTTGGCTGAAGAGAGTTCCAAACTTCTACCACCCTTTGTGTGTAGAAGTGGTTCCTAATTTCATTCCTGAAAGGTCTGGCTCGAATTTTTAGTCCTAGAATCCCCAACCAGCAGAAATAGTTTCTCTCTCAACCCTATCTGTCCCCCTTAATATCCTGAAATCTTCGGTCAGATCACCCCTTAACCTTCAAAATTCTAGGGACTACAACCCTAATTTGTGTAATCTCGCCTCGTAACTTAGGAACAGGGATGGGGAGGGGGGGTGCAGGGATGGGGAGGGGGTTTGCAGTGGGGGGGTTTGCAGGGATGGGGAGGGGGGGTGCAGGGATGGGGAGGGGGTTTGCAGTGGGGGGGTTTGCAGGGATGGGGAGGGGGTTTGCAGTGGGGGGGTGCAGGGTTGGGGAGGGGGTTTGCAGTGGGGGGTTTTGCAGGGATGGGGAGGGGGGGTGCAGGGATGGGGAGGGGGTGCAGGGATGGGGAGGGGGTTTGCAGTGGGGGGGTTTGCAGGGATGGGGAGGGGGTTTGCAGTGGGGGGGTGCAGGGTTGGGGAGGGGGTTTGCAGTGGGGGGGTTTGCAGGGATGGGGAGGGGGGGTGCAGGGATGGGGAGGGGGGTGCAGGGATGGGGAGGGGGTTTGCAGTGGGGGGGTTTGCAGGGATGGGGAGGGGGTTTGCAGTGGGGGGTTTTGCAGGGATGGGGAGGGGGTTTGCAGTGGGGGGGTTTGCAGGGATGGGAGGGGGTTTGCAGTGGGGGGGTTTGCAGGGATGGGGAGGGGGTTTGCAGTGGGGGGGTTTGCAGGGATGGGGAGGGGGTTTGCAGTGGGGGGGTGCAGGGTTGGGGAGGGGGTTTGCAGTGGGGGGGTTTGCAGGGATGGGGAGGGGGTTTGCAGCGAGCGGTCGGGGTTGTGGGGGGGGGTTTGCAGCGAGCGGTCGGGGTTGTGGGGGGGGGTTTGCAGCGAGCGGTCGGGGTTGTAGGGGGGGATTTGCAGCGAGCGGTCGGGGTTGTGGGGGGGGTTTGCAGCGAGCGGTCGGGGTTGTAGGGGGGGGTTTGCAGCGAGTGGTCGGGGTTGTGGGGGGGGTTTGCAGCGAGCGGTCGGGGTTGTGGGGGGGGGTTTGCAGCGAGCGGTCGGGGTTGTAGGGGGGGGTTTGCAGCGAGCGGTCGGGGTTGGGGGGGGGATTTGCAGCGAGCGGTCGGGGTTGTGGGGGGGGTTTGCAGCGAGCGGTCGGGGTTGTGGGGGGGGGGTTTGCAGCGAGCGGTCGGGGTTGTGGGGGGGGGTTTGCAGCGAGCGGTCGGGGTTGTGGGGGGGGGTTTGCAGCGAGCGGTCGGGGTTGTGGGGGGGGTTTGCAGCGAGCGGTCGGGGTTTTGTGGGGGGGTTTGCAGCGAGCGGTCGGGGTTGTGGGGGGGGGGTTTGCAGCGAGCGGTCGGGGTTGGGGAGGGGATTTGCAGCGAGCGGTCGGGGTTGTAGGGGGGGGGTTTGCAGCGAGCGGTCGGGGTTGTGGGGGGGGGTTGTGGGGGGGTTTGCAGCGACCGGTCGGGGTTGTAGGGGGGGGTTTGCAGCGAGCGGTCGGGGTTGTTGGGGGGGGTTTGCAGCGAGTGGTCGGGGTTGTAGGGGGGGGTTTGCAGCGAGCGGTCGGGGTTGTGGGGGGGGTTTGCAGCGAGCGGTCGGGGTTGTGGGGGGGGTTTGCAGCGAGCGGTCGGGGTTGTGGGGGGGGTTTGCAGCGAGCGGTCGGGGTTGTGGGGGGGGTTTGCAGCGAGCGGTCGGGGTTGTGGGGGGGGTTTGCAGCGAGCGGTCGGGGTTGTGGGGGGGGGTTTGCAGCGAGCGGTCGGGGTTGTGGGGGGGGTTTGCAGCGAGCGGTCGGGGTTGTAGGGGGGGGGTTTGCAGCGAGCGGTCGGGGTTGTAGGGGGGGGGTTTGCAGCGAGCGGTCGGGGTTGTAGGGGGGGGTTTGCAGCAAGCGGTCGGGGTTGTGGGGGGGGTTTGCAGCGAGTGGTCGGGGTTGTAGGGGGGGTTTGCAGCGAGCGGTCGGGGTTGTAGGGGGGGGTTTGCAGCGAGCGGTCGGGGTTGTAGGGGGGGGGTTTGCAGCGAGCGGTCGGGGTTGTCGGGGGGGGGGGGGTTTGCAGCGAGCGGTCGGGGTTGGGGGGGGTTTGCAGCGAGCGGTCGGGGTTGTAGCGGGGGGTTTGCAGCGAGCGGTCGGGGTTGTGGGGGGGGATTTGCAGCGAGCGGTCGGGGTGCCAGTTCTGACCACTTACCTTTTTTCCTTTCAGTTCCTGAATAAATGCAAGGTGACCCACGCCTTGGGGCGCCCCGGGCAGGTGGATGAAGTGGCTCAAGCCATCGCCTTCCTGGCCTCTGACGCAGCCTCCTTCATCACTGGCGTCACGTTACCCGTGGATGGCGGCCGCCATGCCATGTGCCCGCGGTGAGCGGGTTAAACTCCTGCGTGTGGCAGGCAGAGTTCCCCAGAGGGGGGCATTCGGAGCCTGTTTTGTTTGTATTTCCCAGTGTTCTCAGCAGGTGCATCGATTTGAAATGCCTTTGCTGTGTTGGTGCCCATGTATTTGGGCGTACGTGATGTTTTTTGAACGGGTTTCTCGAGAAACTGCAGGGGAAAGGTCAAAGTGCACCGAGGCCGGAAGCATCTCCATTGTACTGTCTCCTTTTCAGTTGCAGCAAAATCAATAAACTGCACTGCTGCTGACCTGAAGCTGTCGTTTGTACAAAATTCTACTGCAGTGAAAATAAAACAAATTGTGATTGACTTTCTCCTTTCCCCGGGCCTCCTCTGCAGCCTCCAGTTTAAGCCTTTCTAACCGGGTCGGGCCGGGTCTTGTCCCTTCAGACTGCTCGCTGTTCCGGCTGCACTTGGGCTTCCGGATTCACCACCAGGGGAGTTGGTTTCTGTCTGTCACTCCCTTTAACTTGAATGGTGAGCAGCCGGTTTGGGCTCGGGCTGATATTTGCCCCGCTTTAGTCGTCACCAGCCAGTCTCTCGGCGCTCCTGTCGGCTGTCCATGCCATTGTTACCGCCAGACTCGGCTATTCCAACACATTCCTGGCGGCCCTCACACCTTCCACCCTCTGTAAACATGAGCTCATTCCAAACTCTGCTGCCCGTGTCCTAACTCGCACCAAGTCCCGTTCACCCAGCACCTCTGTGCTCGCTGGCCTACATTGGCTCCCGGTTAAGTCTCTTTATCAAAAAAAATTAAAAATTCTTGCCCTTTTCAAATCCGTCAACGGTCATGCCCCTCCCTACCTCTGAAATCTCCTCCAATTGTACAACCCTCCAAGACCTCTGCGCTCCTCTAATTCTGGCCTCTTGCGTATCCCTGATTTTAATCGCTCCACCTTTGGCGGCCGTGCCTTCAGCTGCCATGGCGCTAAGCTCTGGAATTCCCTCCTTAAACCTCTCCTTTAACCCTACCTCTTTGATCAAGCTTTTGGTCACCTGTTGTAATATCTCCTTACGTGACTCGGTGTCACATTGTGTCTGGTAACACTCCTGTGAAGCGCTTTGGGATGTTTTACTATGGTAAAGGCGCTATATAAATGCAAGTTGGTGCAGTAAGCGCACCCACTTGTGATACGGATAAGGGATTTCGACAGCTTGCCTGCCAATTGCATTATCAACCACTGGGGGGCCACGTTGCCTGCCCACCACATCCCCCTGCCGCAGACACGGCATATTCCACGCTGCCCAACGCCTGCACACAGGCTAAAATTGATAGCTGGATTTATATGCAGCTTGATTAATACACTGAAGCCCCATTTCAGATAGGATAGAGGGAGGTGTCACTGGCTTACAGCAACTCGCACCCAACATGCTTCCAGCACCTTCCTTTTTGGGAGGGTGCCACTAATAATTGACCCATCGCACCTGCAATAATTGCTAGGCTGCTCCTCTGCTGGCGAGGTCAGTCCCAAAAGTCACGGAGTGAACCAGCGGACAATTGAGGCAGAGACTAAAGGAAGACAAAGTTGGTCCACAAGGGGTTAAAATACCCTTCCAGCAACATATCTCTTTGTTTAATAAAGTGACAGGACTTGTGGATGAACCTTTCTATCTTAATTATATCAACAACACTACAGGGGTGGAGATATGGAAGGACCACATGGGTGTACAATAAGGCTTCTTTTTCAATATTATCCCCTCCTGAAGGTGCTGACACGTACCTGGGGCTCCACAGGCAAAAGGCCATTCCGCATCTGTGGATTGTGACAGGGATAGGGCTCCAATCTGGGGAGCCTTGCACCAAAGCCGATCCAGCACTCACCTGTCTGTGCACACACTTTGCATTAAGGGTCACGGGTTAGTGAATAAGACCACACATCTTCCCTAACCCTGGGCACTGAGGCCCCAGCTGGAGGATTGTGTCCAATTCTGGGCTCAACACATCAGGAGAGGGTGCAGAGGAGATTTACTACAATGGTTCCAGAGATGAGGGATTACAGTTACAGGGCTAGACTGGAGAAACATAGAAGACAGGAGCAGGAGTAGGCCATTCGGCCCCTCGAGCCTGTTCCGCCATTTAATGAGATCATGGCTGATCATCCAAATTCAGTCCCCTGTCCCTGCCTTCTCCCCATATCCCGTGATCCCTTTAGCCTTAAGAAATATATCTAACTCCTTCTTGAATATATTTAATGAATTGGCCTCAACTGCCTTCTGTGATAGAGAATTCCACAGGTTCACCACTCTTTGGGTGAAGAAATTCCTCATCTCTGTCCTAAATGGCCTACCCCTTAGCCTTAGACTGTGACCCCTGGTTCTGGACTCCCCGCCATTGGGAACATCCTTCCTGCATCTAATCTGTCTAGTCCTGTTAGAATTTTATAAGTTTCAATGAGATCCCCTCTCATTCTTCTAAACTCTAACGAATACAAGCCCAATCGACCCAATCTCTCTTCATATGTCACTCCTGCCATCCCAGTTATCAGTCTGGTGAATCTTCGCTGCACTCCCTCCATGGCAAGAACATTCTTCCTCAGATAAGGCGACCAAAACTGCACACAATACTCAAGGTGTGGTCTCACCAAGGCCCTGTACAACTGCAGCAAGAGATCCTTGTTCCTGTACGCGAATCCTCTTGCTATGAAGGCCAACATACTATTTGCCTTCTTAACCGCCTGCTGCACCTGCGTACTTACCTTCAGTGACTGGTGTACAAGGACACCCAGGTCTCGTTGCACTTCCCCTTCTCCCAATCTACTGCCATTCAAATAATAATCTGTCTTCCTGTTTTTGCCACCAAAGTGGATAACCTCGCATTTATCCACATTATAGTGCATCTGCCATATCACCCAACCTGTCCAAATCATACTGGAGTTTCTCTGCATCCTCCTCACAGCACACACGCCCACCCAGCTTTGTGTTGTCTGCAAACTTGGAGATATTGGCCCAGAAATTCGGGTCGGGGGCTTCCCGCGGGTGCAAGCCCCCGACCTGCACTTACCTAGTGCGCTGGCCGTTGTGCTGTGGGCCCGCATGGGATTCCGATCCTGGGCCTCCAATTGCCAGCACGCAGTGCTTACGTATCCCAGGGGCGCAGTTAGTTCGAAGCATCCCCTGGGATCACGTGGGCCATGGAGAGCCAATGGTAGCAGGGAATGCTTCATTCATAAATTTGACAGAGCTGTCAAACCTATAAATACTATAAGCCCCAAAACATCACTAAAACTTCAAATAATTTTTTTTTCTAAATCACATTTTTAAAATAACTATAAATTACATAATATAACTATTTTAAACAATAATTTAAAATTTTGAAAAAATGAATTACATTTTCTAATGGGGCAAAAAATCAACTTACCTTTCTTTAAAGTATTTAAAAATAATAAACCTGTGGAAAAAATGTTTTAATTTTAATTAATTCACCACTTACCTTGTTAAAAGCAGGCCTTGTGTCTGCTTTTTAAAAGTGTAACTGCTGGAGACTTACCCTCCCGGAGAAACCGGCAATAAAAACGTAAGTTTGATGCGCACGCGCTGCCTCTCCGGCGCACGCGTTCCACCTCTGAACCCCTTCTTTCAGGGGAACAGAAGTTCTGGTTTCCCGCGCATGCGCGGTGCACGCACGAAACTGGCACTTTCGTTGGGACTATGGGTGAGTAACCAGCGCGTACTCACCCGTGGGGACCCGAATTTCTGGATTACATCTAGTTCCCTCGTCTAGATCATTAATATATATTGTGAACAGCTGGGGTCCTAGCACCGATCCCTGCGGTGCCACTCGGAAAAAGACCCGTTTATTCCAACTCTTTGCTTCCTGTCTGCCAACCAGTTCTCTATCCAAGTCAGTACCTTACCCCCAATCCCATGTGCTTTAACTTTGCACGTTAATCTCTTATGCGGGACCTTATCGAAAGCCTTCTGAAAGTCCAAATACACCACATCCACTGGTTCTCCCTTATCTACCAGTTACATTCTCAAAAATTCCAGTAGATTAGTCAAGCACGATTTACCTTTTGTAAATCCATGTTGACTTTGTCCGATCCTGTCACTGTTTCCCAAGTGCTCTGCTATTACATCTTTTCTAATGGACTCTAGCATTTTCCCCACTACCGATGTCAGGCTTACCGGTCTATAAATCCCCGTTTTCTCTCTACCACCTTTTTTGAATAGTGGGGTAACATTAGCTACCGTCCAATCCATGGGAACTGTTCCAGAGTCTATAGAATTTTGGAAGATGACCAGCAATGCATCTACTATTTCTAGGGCCACTTCCTTAAGTACCCTAGGATGTAGATTATCAGGCCCTGGGGATTTATCGGCCTTCAATCCCGTCAATTTCCCGACAAATACTGATTTAATTCAGTTCCTCCCTCTCATTAGACCCTATGTTCCCCGACATCTCTGGGAGGTTATTTGTGTCCTCCTTTGTGAAGACAGAACCAAAGTATGTATTTAATTGGTCAGCCATTTCTTTGTTCCCCATTATAAATTCCCCTGATTCTGACTGCAAGGGACCTACGCTTGACTTCACCAATCTTTTTCTCTTCATATAGAAGCTGGGTTTGTTCCCCTTAGATCAGAGAAGGCTAAGAGGAGATTTGATAGAGGTGTTTAAAATCATGAATGAGATAAAATAAAGAGAAACTGTTATCAATGGCTGAGGAGTTGATAACCAGAGGGCACAGATTTAAAGTGATTGGCAAAAGAACCAGAGGCGACATGAGAAAAATCTTTTTAACACAAGTGGTTGTAATTTGGAATGCACTGCCTGATGGACACAGATTCAATAGTAGCCTTGAAAATGGAATTGGATCAAGACTTGAAGGAGAACAAATTGCAGGGACATGGGGAAAGAGCGGGGGAGTGGGACTGACTGGATTGCTCTTCGAAAGAGCCGGCGCAGACTCGACGGGCCGAATGGCCTCATCCTGTGCTGTACTATTCTACAATGTTATGAATTCCAGTCTCCCGACCTACGGCCCTCACTCAGATCAGCTAACTCGGTGTTAGCCAGAGTGGAAGCTGGGGCCTTCCTGGTTTGTATGGATTGCCAGTGTGTACTTGTCCACAGCGCCTGAGCCTGCAACAGATATCTCCCAGAGTCACTGACATTGGAGAACCTGCTAGCTCCTTTCACACATGGTGGAGAGGATACACGTTGCTGTCTGGTATGCAAATGTCACTTTGAAGGCATTTCGGATGTGACGTTAAACCGAGGCCCCGTCTGCTCTCTCAGGTGAACGTAAAAGATCCCACGGCCACTATTTCAAAGAAGCGCAGGGGAATTCTCCCCGGTGTCCCGGCCAGTATTTATCTCCCAATCCACGTAACGAAAACAGATTATCTGGTGATTATCACGTTGCTGTGCGCAAATTGGCTGCCATGTTTCCTATGTTACAACAGTGACTACACTTCAAAAGTACTTCATTGGCTGTAAAGCGCTTTGAGACGTCCAGTGGTCGTGAAAGGCGCTATAGAAATTATAGTCTTATTATTGTATCCAAGTAAGTTCTGGCCTCCGATCCTCCACCTTCAGTAAACTTCACCTGGACTAGAACTCAGCTGCCCATGTCGCAACTCGCACCAGGTCCCATTCACCCATCACCCCTGTGCTTGCTAACCTATGTTGGCTCCAATGTTACCTTCAAGCTGCACGGCCGCACGGCTGTCTGAGCGGGACCGGCTTTTCCAGGGTGACGCGCCAAAGTTTGAATGGCCCACGCAGCCCGTTAAAGGGACCGCGCACCCTTTAAAATTAGGGGGAAGATTGGTTGGCTCCTGGTCTGGCAACGCCTCGATTTTAAAATTCTCACACTTGTCTTCCAATCCCCCCAGGGCCTCGCCCCTCCCTATCTCTGTATCCTCCTCCAGCCCCTACACCCCTCCCTGTCTCTGTAACCTCCTCCAGCCCCAACACCCCTCCCTATCGCTGTAACCTCCTCCAGCCCCTACAGCCCTCCCTAGCTCTGTAACCTCCTCCAGCCCCAACACCCCTCCCTATCTCTGTAACCTCCTCCAGCCCCCTACAACCCTCCCTATCTCTGTAACCTCCTCCAGCCTCTACACCCCTCCCTATCTCTGAAACCTCCTCCAGCCCCTACAACCCTCCCTATCTCTGTAACCTCCTCCAGCCCCAACAACCCTCCGTATCTCTGTAACCTGCTCCAGCCCCCTACAACCGTCCCTATCTCTGTAACCTCCACCATCCCCTACAACCCTCCCTATCTCTGTAACCTCCTCCAGCCCCACAACCCTCCCTTTCTCTGTAACCTCCTCCAGCCCTATCACCCTCCCTATCGCTGTAACCTACTCCAGCCTCACAACCCTCCCTATCGCTGTAACCTCCTCCAGCCCCACAACCCTCCCTATCTCTGTAACCTCCACCAGCCCCACAACCCTCCCTATCTCTGTAACCTCCTCCAGCCCCTACAACCCTCCCTATCGCTGTAACCTCCTCCAGCCCCACAACCCTATCTCTGTAACCTCCTCCAGCCCCTACACCCCTCCCTATCTCTGTAACCTCCTCCAGCCCCACAACCCTCCCTATCTCTGTAACCTCCTCCAGCCCCGACAACCCGCCCCATCTCTGTAACCTCCACCAGCCCCTACAACCCTCCCTATCTCTGTAACCTCCTCCAGCCCCACAACCCTCGCTATCTCTGTAACCTCCTCCAGCCCTACCACCCTCCCTATCGCTGTAACCTCCTCCAGCCCCACAACCCTCCCTATCTCTGTAACCTCCTCCAGCCCCACAACCCTCCCTATCGCTGTAACCTCCTCCAGCCCCGACAACCCTCCCTATCTCTGTAACCTCCTCCAGCCCCTACAACCCTCCCTATCTCTGTAACCTCCTATAGCTCCTACACCCCTCCCTATCTCTGTAACCTCCTCCAGCCCTACAACCCTCCCAATCTCTGTAACCTCCTCCAGCCCCTACACCCCTCCCTATCTCTGTAACCTCCTCCAGCCCCACAACCCTCCCTATCTCTGTAACCTCCTCCAGCCCCTACACCCCTCCCTATCACTGTAACCTCCTCCAGCCCCTACAGCCCTCCCTATCTCTGTAACCTCCACCAGCCCCACAACCCTCCCTATCTCTGTAACCTCCTCCAGCCCCACAACCCTCCCTATCTCTGTAACCTCCTCCAGCCCCTACAACCCTCCCTATCTCTGTAACCTCCTCCAGCCCCTACAACCCTCCCTATCTCTGTAACCTCCTCCAGCCCCTACAACCCTCCCTATCTCTGTAACCTCCTCCAGCCCCTACAACCCTCCCTATCTCTGTAACCTCCTCCAGCCCCCTACAACCCTCCCTTTCTCTGTAACCTCCTCCAGCCCTACCACCCTCCCTATCGCTGTAACCTCCTCCAGCCCCACAACCCTCCCTATCGCTGTAACCTCCTCCAGCCCCACAACCCTCCCTATCTCTGTAACCTCCTCCAACCCCACAACCCTCCCTATCTCTGTAACCTCCTCCAGCCCCACAACCCTCCCAATCTCTGTAACCTCCTCCAGCCCCTACAACCCTCCCTATCTCTGTAACCTCCTCCAGCTGCACAACCCTCCCTATCTCTGTAACCTCCACCAGCCCTACAACCCTCCCTATCTCTAACCTCCTCCAGCCCCTACACCCCTCCCTATCTCTGTAACCTCCACCAGCCCAACAACCCTCCCTATCTCTGTAACCTCCTCCAGCCCCTACACCCCTCCCTATCTCTGTAACCTCCTCCAGCCCCACAACCCTCCCTATCTTTGTAATCTCCTCCAGCCCCTACACCCCTCCCTATCTCTGTAACCTCCTCCAGCCCCTACACCCCTCCCTATCTCCGTAACCTCCTCCAGCCCCTACACCCTCCCTATCTCTGTAACCTCCTCCAGCCCTACACCCCTCCCTATCTCTGTAACCTCCTGCAGCCCCTACACCCTTCCCTATCTCTGTAACCTCCTCCAGCCCCTACACCCCTCCCTATCTCTGTCACCTCCTCCAGCCCCTACATCCCTCCCTATCTCTGTAACCTCCTCCAGACCCACAACCCTCCCTATCGCTGTAACCTCCTTCAGCCACACAACCCTCCCTATCTCTGTAACCTCCTCCAACCTCACAACCCTCCCTATCGCTGTAACCTCCTCCAGCCCCACAACCCTCCCTATCTCTGTAACCTCCTCCAGCCCCACAATCCTCCCTATCTCTGTAACCTACTCCAGCCCTACAACACTCCCTATCTCTGTAACATCCTCCAGCTCTACAGCCCTCGAGATCTCTGTAACCTCCTCCAGCCCCACAACCCTCCCTGTCTCTGAAACCTCCTGCAGCCCCACAACCCTACCTATCTCTGTAACCTCCGCCAGCCCCACAACCCTCCCTATCTGAAGCCTCCTCCAGCCCCACAACCCTCCCTATCTGAAGCCTCCTCCAGCCCCACAACCCTCCCTATCTCTGTAACCTCCTCCAGCCCCTACAAACCTCCCTATCGCTGTAACCTCCTGCTGCCCCGCAACCCTCCCTATCTCTGTAACCTCCTCCAGCCCCTACAACCCTCCCTATCTCTGTAACCTCCTCAAGCCACTACAACCCTCCCTATCTCTGTAACCTCCTCCAGCCCCGACAACCCTCCCTATCTCTGCAACCTCCTCCAGCCCCTACAACCCTCCCTATCTCTGTAACTTCCTCCAGCCCCTACAGCCCTCCCTATCTCTGTAACCTCCTCCAGCCCCTACACCCCTCCCTATCTCTGTAACCTCCTCCAGCCCCTACACCCCTCCCTATCTCTGTAACCTCCTCCAGCCCCTACAACCCTCCCTATCTCTGTAACCTCCTCCAGCCCCTACAACCCTCCCTATCTCTGTAACCTCCTCCAGCCCCTACAGCCCTCCCTATCTCTGTAACCTCCTCCAGCCCCACAACCCTCCCGATCTCTGTAACCTCCTCCAGCACCTACAACCCTCCCTATCTCTGTAACCTCCTCCAGCCCCACAACCCTCCCTATCTCTGTAACCTCCTCCAGCCCCTACACACCTCCCTATCTCTGTAACCTCCTCCAGCTCCTACAACCCTCCCTATCTCTGTAACCTCCTCCAGCCCCTACACCCCTCCCTATCTCTGTAACCTCCTCCAGCCCCACAACTCTCCCTATCTCTGTAACCTCCTCCAGCCCCGACAACCCTCCGTATCTCTGTAACCTCCTCCAGCCCCTACACCCCTCCCTATCTCTGTAACCTCCTCCAGCCCTCCCTATCTCTGTAACCTCCTCCAGCCCCTACAACCCTCCCTATCTCTGTAACCTCCTCCAGCCCCTAGAACCCTCCCTATCTCTGTAACCTCCTCCAGCCCCACAACCCTCCCTGTCTTTGTAACCTCCTCCAGCCCCTACAATGCTCCCTATCTCTGTAACCTCCTCCAGCCACTCCCTACAGCCCTCCCTATCTCTGTAACGTCCTGCAGCCCCTACACCCTCCCTATCTCTGTAACCTCCTCCAGCCCCTACACCCCTCCCTATCTCTGGAACCTCCCCAGCCCCTACACCCCTCCCTATCTCTGTAACCTCCTCCAGCCCCTACAGCCCTCCCTATCTCTGTAACCTCCTCCAGCCCCTACACCCTCCCTATCTCTGTAACCTCCTCCAGCCCCCTACAACCCTCCCTATCTCTGTAACCTCCTCCAGCCCCACAACCCTCCCTATCTCTGTAACCTCCTCCAGCCCCACAACCCTCCCTATCTCTGTAACCTCCTCCAACCCCACAACCCTCCCTATCTCTGCAACCTCCTCCAGCCCCACAACCCTCCCAATCTCTGTAACCTCCTCCAGCCCCTCCAACCCTCCCTATCTCTGTAACCTCCTCCAGCTGCACAACCCTCCCTATCTCTGTAACCTCCACCCGCCCTACAACCCTCCCTATCTCTAACCTCCTCCAGCCCCTACACCCTCCCTATCTCTGTAACCTCCACCAGCCCAACAACCCTCCCTATCTCTGCAACCTCCTCCAGCCCCTACACCCCTCCCTATCTCTGTAACCTCCTCCAGCCACACAACCCTCCCTATCTTTGTAACCTCCTCCAGCCCCTACACCCCTCCCTATCTCTGTAACCTCCTCCAGCCCCTACACCCCTCCCTATCTCCGTAACCTCCTCCAGCCCCTACACCCTCCCTATCTCTGTAACCTCCTCCAGCCCTACACCCCTCCCTATCTCTGTAACCTCCTGCAGCCCCTACACCCTTCCCTATCTCTGTAACCTCCTCCAGCCCCTACACCCCTCCCTATCTCTGTCACCTCCTCCAGCCCCTACATCCCTCCCTATCTCTGTAACCTCCTCCAGCCCCTACACCGCTCCCTATCTCTGTAACCTCCTCCGGACCCACAACCCTCCCTATCGCTGTAACCTCCTTCAGCCACACAACCCTCCCTATCTCTGTAACCTCCTCCAGCCTCACAACCCTCCCTATCGCTGTAACCTCCTCCAGCCCCACAACCCTCCCTATCGCTGTAACCTCCTCCAGCCGCACAACCCTCCTATCGCTGTAACCTCCTCCAGCCCCTACACTCCTCCCTATCTCTGTAACCTCCACCAGCCCCACAACCCTCCCTATCTCTGTAACCTCCTCCAGCCCCTACAGCCCTCCCTATCTCTGTAACCTCCTCCAGCCCCTACACCCCTCCCTATCTCTGTAACCTCCTCCAGCCCCTACACCCCTCCCTATCTCTGTAACCTCCTCCAGCCCCTACAACCCTCCCTATCTCTGTAACCTCCTCCAGCCCCTACAACCCTGCCTATCTCTGTAACCTCCTCCAGCCCCTACAGCCCTCCCTATCTCTGTAACCTCCTCCAGCCCCACAACCCTCCCGATCTCTGTAACCTCCTCCAGCACCTACAACCCTCCCTATCTCTGTAACCTCCTCCAGCCCCACAACCCTCCCTATCTCTGTAACCTCCTCCAGCCCCTACACACCTCCCTATCGCTGTAACCTTCTCCAGCCCCTACAACCCTCCCTATCTCTGTAACCTCCTCCAGCTCCTACAACCCTCCCTATCTCTGTAACCTCCTCCAGCCCCAACACCCCTCCCTATCTCTGTAACCTCCTCCAGCCCCACAACTCTCCCTATCTCTGTAACCTCCTCCAGCCCCGACAACCCTCCGTATCTCTGTAACCTCCTCCAGCCCCTACACCCCTCCCTATCTCTGTAACCTCCTCCAGCCCTCCCTATCTCTGTAACCTCCTCCAGCCCCTACAACCCTCCCTATCTCTGTAACCTCCTCCAGCCCCTAGAACCCTCCCTATCTCTGCAACCTCCTCCAGCCCCACAACCCTCCCTATCTTTGTAACCTCCTCCAGCCCCTACAATGCTCCCTATCTCTGTAACCTCCTCCAGCCACTACAACCCTCCCTATCTCTGTAACCTCCTCCAGCCCCGACAACCCTCCCTATCTCTGTAACCTCCTCCAGCCCCTACAGCCCTCCCTATCTCTGTAACGTCCTGCAGCCCCTACACCCCTCCCTATCTCTGTAACCTCCTCCAGCCCCTACACCCCTCCCTATCTCTGGAACCTCCCCAGCCCCTACACCCCTCCCTATCTCTGTAACCTCCTCCAGCCCCTACAGCCCTCCCTATCTCTGTAACCTCCTCCAGCCCCTACACCCTCCCTATCTCTGTAACCTCCTCCAGCCCCCTACAACCCTCCCTATCTCTGTAACCTCCTCCAGCCCCACAACCCTCCCTATCTCTGTAACCTCCTCCAGCCCCTACAACCCTCCCTATCTCTGTAACCTCCTCCAGCCCCTACACCCCTCCCTAACTCTGTAATCTCCTCCAGCCCCACAACCCTCCCTATCTTTGTAACCTCCTCCAGCCCCTACACCCCTCCCTATCTCTGTAACCTCCTCCAGCCCCACAATCCTCCCTATCTCTGTAACCTCCTCCACCCCCTACAACTCTCCCTATCTCTGTAACCTCCTCCAGCCCCTACACCCCTCCCTATCTCGGTAACCTCCTCCAGCCCCACAATCCTCCCTATCTCTGTAAGCTACTCCAGCCCTACAACACTCCCTATCTCTGTAACATCCTCCAGCTCTACAGCCCTCGAGATCTCTGTAACCTCCTCCAGCCCCACAACCCTCCCTGTCTCTGAAACCTCCGCCAGCCCCACAACCCTCCCTATCTGAAGCCTCCTCCAGCCCCACAACCCTCCCTATCTGAAGCCTCCTCCAGCCCCACAACCCTCCCTATCTCTGTAACCTCCTCCAGCCCCTGCAAACCTCCCTATCGCTGTAACCTCCTGCTGCCCCGCAACCCTCCCTATCTCTGTAACCTCCTCCAGCCCCTACAACCCTCCTATCTCTGTAACCTCCTCCAGCCACTACAACCCTCACTATCTCTGTAACCTCCTCCAGCCCCGACAACCCTCCCTATCTCTGCAACCTCCTCCAGCCCCTACAACCCTCCCTATCTCTGTAACCTCCTCCAGCCCCTACAGCCCTCCCTATCTCTGTAACCTCCTCCAGCCCCTACACCCCTCCCTATCTCTGTAACCTCCTCCAGCCCCTACACCCCTCCCTATCTCTGTAACCTCCTCCAGCCCCTACAACCCTCCCTATCTCTGTAACCTCCTCCAGCCCCTACAACCCTCCCTATCTCTGTAACCTCCTCCAGCCCCCACAGCCCTCCCTATCTCTGTAACCTCCTCCAGCCCCACAACCCTCCCGATCTCTGTAACCTCCTCCAGCACCTACAACCCTCCCTATCTCTGTAACCTCCTCCAGCCCCACAACCCTCCCTATCTCTGTAACCTCCTCCAGCCCCTACACACCTCCCGATCGCTGTAACCTTCTCCAGCCCCTACAACCCTCCCTATCTCTGTAACCTCCTCCAGCTCCTACAACCCTCCCTATCTCTGTAACCTCCTCCAGCCCCTACACCCCTCCCTATCTCTGTAACCTCCTCCAGCCCCACAACTCTCCCTATCTCTGTAACCTCCTCCAGCCCGACAAGCCTCCGTATCTCTGTAACCTCCTCCAGCCCCTACACCCCTCCCTATCTCTGTAACCTCCTCCAGCCCTCCCTATCTCTGTAACCTCCTCCAGCCCCTACAACCCTCCCTATCTCTGTAACCTCCTCCAGCCCCTAGAACCCTCCCTATCTCTGTAACCTCCTCCAGCCCCACAACCCTCCCTATCTTTGTAACCTCCTCCAGCCCCTACAATGCTCCCTATCTCTGTAACCTCCTCCAGCCACTACAACCCTCCCTATCTCTGTAACCTCCTCCAGCCCCGACAACCCTCCCTATCTCTGTAACCTCCTCCAGCCCCTACAGCCCTCCCTATCTCTGTAACGTCCTGCAGCCCCTACACCCCTCCCTATCTCTGTAACCTCCTCCAGCCCCTACAACCCTCCCTATCTCTGTAACCTCCTCCAGCCCCTACAACCCTCCCTATCTCTGTAACCTCCTCCAGCCCCTACAGCCCTCCCTATCTCTGTAACCTCCTCCAGCCCCACAACCCTCCCGATCTCTGTAACCTCCTCCAGCACCTACAACCCTCCCTATCTCTGTAACCTCCTCCAGCTCCTACAACCCTCCCTATCTCTGTAACCTCCTCCAGCCCCAACACCCCTCCCTATCTCTGTAACCTCCTCCAGCCCCACAACTCTCCCTATCTCTGTAACCTCCTCCAGCCCCGACAACCCTCCCTATCTCTGTAACCTCCTCCAGCCCCTACAGCCCTCCCTATCTCTGTAACGTCCTGCAGCCCCTACACCCCTCCCTATCTCTGTAACCTCCTCCAGCCCCTACACCCCTCCCTATCTCTGGAACCTCCCCAGCCCCTACACCCCTCCCTATCTCTGTAACCTCCTCCAGCCCCTACAGCCCTCCCTATCTCTGTAACCTCCTCCAGCCCCTACACCCTCCCTATCTCTGTAACCTCCTGCAGCCCCTACAACCCTCCCTATCTCTGTAACCTCCTCCAGCCCCACAACCCTCCCTATCTCTGTAACCTCCTCCAGCCCCTACAACCCTCCCTATCTCTGTAACCTCCTCCAGCCCCTACACCCCTCCCTAACTCTGTAATCTCCTCCAGCCCCACAACCCTCCCTATCTTTGTAACCTCCTCCAGCCCCTACACCCCTCCCTATCTCTGTAACCTCCTCCAGCCCCACAATCCTCCCTATCTCTGTAACCTCCTCCAGCCACTACAACTCTCCCTATCTCTGTAACCTCCTCCAGCCCCTACACCCCTCCCTATCTCTGTAACCTCCTCCAGCCCCACAATCCTCCCTATCTCTGTAACCTACTCCAGCCCTACAACACTCCCTATCTCTGTAACATCCTCCAGTTCTACAGCCCTCGAGATCTCTGTAACCTCCTCCAGCCCCACAACCCTCCCTGTCTCTGAAACCTCCTCCAGCACCACAACCCTACCTATCTCTGTAACCTCCGCCAGCCCCACAACCCTCCCTATCTGAAGCCTCCTCCAGCCCCACAACCCTCCCTATCTGAAGCCTCCTCCAGCCCCACAACCCTCCCTATCTCTGTAACCTCCTCCAGCCCCTGCAAACCTCCCTATCGCTGTAACCTCCTGCTGCCCCGCAACCCTCCCTTTCTCTGTAACCTCCTCCAGCCCCTACAACCCTCCCTATCTCTGTAACCTCCTCCAGCCACTACAACCCTCCCTATCTCTGTAACCTCCTCCAGCCCCGACAACCCTCCCTATCTCTGCAACCTCCTCCAGCCCCTACAACCCTCCCTATCTCTGTAACCTCCTCCAGCCCCTACAGCCCTCCCTATCTCTGTAACCTCCTCCAGCCCCTACACCCCTCCCTATCTCTGTAACCTCCTCCAGCCCCTACACCCCTCCCTATCTCTGTAACCTCCTCCAGCCCCTACAACCCTCCCTATCTCTGTAACCTCCTCCAGCCCCTACAACCCTCCCTATCTCTGTAACCTCCTCCAGCCCCTACAGCCCTCCCTATCTCTGTAACCTCCTCCAGCCCCACAACCCTCCCGATCTCTGTAACCTCCTCCAGCACCTACAACCCTCCCTATCTCTGTAACCTCCTCCAGCCCCACAACCCTCCCTATCTCTGTAACCTCCTCCAGCCCCTACACACCTCCCGATCGCTGTAACCTTCTCCAGCCCCTACAACCCTCCCTATCTCTGTAACCTCCTCCAGCTCCTACAACCCTCCCTATCTCTGTAACCTCCTCCAGCCCCTACACCCCCTCCCTATCTCTGTAACCTCCTCCAGCCCCACAACTCTCCCTATCTCTGTAACCTCCTCCAGCCCCGACAACCCTCCGTATCTCTGTAACCTCCTCCAGCCCCTACACCCCTCCCTATCTCTGTAACCTCCTCCAGCCCTCCCTATCTCTGTAACCTCCTCCAGGCCCTGCAACCCTCCCTATCTCTGTAACCTCCTCCAGCCCCTAGAACCCTCCCTATCTCTGTAACCTCCTCCAGCCCCACAACCCTCCCTATCTTTGTAACCTCCTCCAGCCCCTACAATGCTCCCTATCTCTGTAACCTCCTCCAGCCACTACAACCCTCCCTATCTCTGTAACCACCTCCAGCCCCGACAACCCTCCCTATCTCTGTAACCTCCTCCAGCCCCTACAGCCCTCCCTATCTCTGTAACGTCCTGCAGCCCCTACACCCCTCCCTATCTCTGTAACCTCCTCCAGCCCCTACACCCCTCCCTATCTCTGGAACCTCCCCAGCCCCTACACCCCTCCCTATCTCTGTAACCTCCTCCAGCCCCGACAGCCCTCCCTATCTCTGTAACCTCCTCCAGCCCCTACAGCCCTCGCTATCTCTGTAACCTCCTCCAGCCCCTACACCCTCCCTATCTCTGTAACCTCCTCCAGCCCCCTACAACCCTCCCTATCTCTGTAACCTCCTCCAGCCCCTACACCCCTCCCTATCTCTGTAACCTCCTCCAGCCCCACAATCCTCCCTATCTCTGTAACCTACTCCAGCCCTACAACACTCCCTATCTCTGTAACATCCTCCAGTTCTACAGCCCTCGAGATCTCTGTAACCTCCTCCAGCCCCACAACCCTCCCTGTCTCTGAAACCTCCTCCAGCACCACAACCCTACCTATCTCTGTAACCTCCGCCAGCCCCACAACCCTCCCTATCTGAAGCCTCCTCCAGCCCCACAACCCTCCCTATCTGAAGCCTCCTCCAGCCCCACAACCCTCCCTATCTCTGTAACCTCCTCCAGCCCCTGCAAACCTCCCTATCGCTGTAACCTCCTGCTGCCCCGCAACCCTCCCTTTCTCTGTAACCTCCTCCAGCCCCTACAACCCTCCCTATCTCTGTAACCTCCTCCAGCCACTACAACCCTCCCTATCTCTGTAACCTCCTCCAGCCCCGACAACCCTCCCTATCTCTGCAACCTCCTCCAGCCCCTACAACCCTCCCTATCTCTGTAACCTCCTCCAGCCCCTACAGCCCTCCCTATCTCTGTAACCTCCTCCAGCCCCTACACCCCTCCCTATCTCTGTAACCTCCTCCAGCCCCTACACCCCTCCCTATCTCTGTAACCTCCTCCAGCCCCTACAACCCTCCCTATCTCTGTAACCTCCTCCAGCCCCTACAACCCTCCCTATCTCTGTAACCTCCTCCAGCCCCTACAGCCCTCCCTATCTCTGTAACCTCCTCCAGCCCCACAACCCTCCCGATCTCTGTAACCTCCTCCAGCACCTACAACCCTCCCTATCTCTGTAACCTCCTCCAGCCCCACAACCCTCCCTATCTCTGTAACCTCCTCCAGCCCCTACACACCTCCCGATCGCTGTAACCTTCTCCAGCCCCTACAACCCTCCCTATCTCTGTAACCTCCTCCAGCTCCTACAACCCTCCCTATCTCTGTAACCTCCTCCAGCCCCTACACCCCTCCCTATCTCTGTAACCTCCTCCAGCCCCACAACTCTCCCTATCTCTGTAACCTCCTCCAGCCCCGACAACCCTCCGTATCTCTGTAACCTCCTCCAGCCCCTACACCCCTCCCTATCTCTGTAACCTCCTCCAGCCCTCCCTATCTCTGTAACCTCCTCCAGCCCCTACAACCCTCCCTATCTCTGTAACCTCCTCCAGCCCCTAGAACCCTCCCTATCTCTGTAACCTCCTCCAGCCCCACAACCCTCCCTATCTTTGTAACCTCCTCCAGCCCCTACAATGCTCCCTATCTCTGTAACCTCCTCCAGCCACTACAACCCTCCCTATCTCTGTAACCACCTCCAGCCCCGACAACCCTCCCTATCTCTGTAACCTCCTCCAGCCCCTACAGCCCTCCCTATCTCTGTAACGTCCTGCAGCCCCTACACCCCTCCCTATCTCTGTAACCTCCTCCAGCCCCTACACCCCTCCCTATCTCTGGAACCTCCCCAGCCCCTACACCCCTCCCTATCTCTGTAACCTCCTCCAGCCCCGACAGCCCTCCCTATCTCTGTAACCTCCTCCAGCCCCTACAGCCCTCGCTATCTCTGTAACCTCCTCCAGCCCCTACACCCTCCCTATCTCTGTAACCTCCTCCAGCCCCCTACAACCCTCCCTATCTCTGTAACCTCCTCCAGCCCCACAACCCTCCCTATCTCTGCAACCTCCTCCAGCCTACAACCCTCCCTATCTCTAACCTCCTCCAGCCCCTACACCCCTCCCTATCTCTGTAACCTCCTCCAGCCCCACAATCCTCCCTATCTCTAAACTCCTCCAGCCCCGACAACCCTCCCTATCGCTGTAACCTCCTCCAGCCCCACAACCCTCCGTCTCTGTAACCTCCTCCAGCCCCTACACCCCTCCCTATCTCTGTAACCTCCACCAGCCCCACAACCCTCCCTATCTCTGTAACCTCCTCCAGCCCCTACAACCCTCCCTATCTCTGTAACCTCCTCCAGCCCCTACACCCCTCCCGAGCTCTGTAACCTCCTCCAGCCCCTACACCCCTCCCTATCTCTGTAACCTCCTCCAGCCCCTACAACCCTCCCTATCTCTGTAACCTCCTCCAGCCCCTACAACCCTCCCTATCTCTGTAACCTCCTCCAGCCCCTGCACCCCTCCCTATCTCTGTAACCTCCTCCAGCCCCACAACCCTCCCTATCTCTGTAACCTCCTCCAGCCCCTGCAACCCTCCCTATCTCTGTAACCTCCTCCAGTCCCTACACCCCTCCCTATCTCTGTAACCTCCTCCAGCCCTCCCTATCTCTGTAACCTCCTCCAGCCCCTACAACCCTCCCTATCTCTGTAACCTCCTCCAGCCACTACAACCCTCCCTATCTCTGTAACCTCCTCCAGCCCCGACAACCCTCCCTATCTCTGCAACCTCCTCCAGCCCCTACAACCCTCCCTATCTCTGTAACCACCTCCAGCCCCTACAGCCCTCCCTATCTCTGTAACCTCCTCCAGCCCCTACACCCCTCCCTATCTCTGTAACCTCCTCCAGCCCCCTCCAACCCTCCCTATCTCTGTAACCTCCACCATCCCCTACAACCCTCCCTATCTCTGTAACCTCCTCCAACCCCACAACCCTCCCTATCTCTGTAACCTCCTCCAGCCCCACAACCCTCCCTATCTCTGTAACCTGCACCAGCCCCACAACCCTCCCTATCGCTGTAACCTCCTCCTGCCCACAACCCTCACTATCTCTGTAACCTCCTCCAACCCCACAACCCTCCCTATCTCTGTAACCTCCTCCAGCCCCTACAACCCTCCCTATCTCTGTAACCTCCTCCAGCTGCACAACCCTCCCTATCTCTGTAACCTCCACCAGCCCTACAACCCTCCCTATCTCTGTAACCTCCTCCAGCTCCTGCACCCCTCCCTATCTCTGTAACCTCCTCCAGCCCCACAACCCTCCCTATCTCTGTAACCTCCTCCAGCCCCTACAACCCTCCCTATCTCTGTAACCTCCTCCAGTCCCTACACCCCTCCCTATCTCTGTAACCTCCTCCAGCCCTCCCTATCTCTGTAACCTCCTCCAGCCCCTACAACCCTCCCTATCTCTGTAACCTCCTCCAGCCACTACAACCCTCCCTATCTCTGTAACCTCCTCCAGCCCCGACAACCCTCCCTATCTCTGCAACCTCCTCCAGCCCCTACAACCCTCCCTATCTCTGTAACCTCCTCCAGACCCTACAGCCCTCCCTATCTCTGTAACCTCCTCCAGCCCCAACACCCCTCCCTATCTCTGTAACCTCCTCCAGCCCCTACACCCCTCCCTATCTCTGTAACCTCCTCCAGCCCCTACAAACCTCCCTATCTCTGTAACCTCCTCCAGCCCCTACAACCCTCCCTATCTCTGTAACCTCCTCCAGCCCCTACAGCCCTCCCTATCTCTGTAACCTCCTCCAGCCCCACAACTCTCCCTATCTCTGTAACCTCCTCCAGCACCTACAATCCTCCCTATCTCTGTAACCTCCTCCAGCCCCACAACCCTCCCTATCTCTGTAACCTCCTCCAGCCACTACACACCTCCCTATCGCTGTAACCTCCTCCAGCTCCTACAAACCTCCCTATCTCTGTAACCTCCTCCAGCCCCTACACCCCTCCCTATCTCTGTAACCTCCTCCAGCCCCACAACTCTCCCTATCTCTGTAACCTCCTCCAGCCCCTACAACCCTCCGTATCTCTGTAACCTCCTCCAGCCCTCCCTATCTCTGTAACCTCCTCCAGCCCCTACAACCCTCCCTATCTCTGTAACCTCCTCCAGCCCCTAGAACCCTCCCTATCTCTGCAACCTCCTCCAGCCCCACAACCCTCCCTATCTTTGTAACCTCCTCCAGCCCCTACAATGCTCCCTATCTCTGTAACCTCCTCCAGCCACTACAACCCTCCCTATCTCTGTAACCTCCTCCAGCCCCTACAGCCCTCCCTATCTCTGTAACGTCCTGCAGCCCCTACACCCCTCCCTATCTCTGTAACCTCCTCCAGCCCCTACACCCCTCCCTATCTCTGTAACCTCCTCCAGCCCCTACACCCCTCCCTATCTCTGTAACCTCCTCCAGCCCCTACAGCCCTCCCTATCTCTGTAACCTCCTCCAGCCCCCTACAACCCTCCCTATCTCTGTAACCTCCTCCAGCCCCACAACCCTCCCTATCTCTGTAACCTCCACCAGCCCCACAACCCTCCCTGTCTCTGTAACCTCCTCCAGCCTCACAACCCTCCCTGTCCCTGTAACCTCCTCCAACCCCTACAACCCTCCCTATCTCTGTAACCTCCTCCAGCCCCATAACCCTCCCTATCACTGTAACCTCCTCCAGCCCCCTCCAACCCTCCCTATCTCTGTAACCTCCACCATCCCCTACAACCCTCCCTATCTCTGTAACCTCCTCCAACCCCACAACCCTCCCTATCTCTGTAACCTCCTCCAGCCCCACAACCCTCCCTATCTCTGTAAGCTGCACCAGCCCCACAACCCTCCCTATCGCTGTAACCTCCTCCTGCCCACAACCCTCCCTATCTCTGTAACCTCCTCCAACCTCACAACCCTCCCTATCTCTGTAACCTCCTCCAGCCCCTACAACCCTCCCTATCTCTGTAACCTCCTCCAGCTGCACAACCCTCCCTATCTCTGTAACCTCCACCAGCCCTACAACCCTCCCTATCTCTGTAACCTCCTCCAGCCCCTGCACCCCTCCCTATCTCTGTAACCTCCTCCAGCCCCACAACCCTCCCTATCTCTGTAACCTCCTCCAGCCCCTACAACCCTCCCTATCTCTGTAACCTCCTCCAGTCCCTACACCCCTCCCTATCTCTGTAACCTCCTCCAGCCTTCCCTATCTCTGTAACCTCCTCCAGCCCCTACAACCCTCCCTATCTCTGTAACCTCCTCCAGCCACTACAACCCTCCCTATCTCTGTAACCTCCTCCAGCCCCGACAACCCTCCCTATCTCTGCAACCTCCTCCAGCCCCTACAACCCTCCCTATCTCTGTAACCTCCTCCAGCCCCTACAGCCCTCCGTATCTCTGTAACCTCCTCCAGCCCCTACACCCCTCCCTATGTCTGTAACCTCCTCCAGCCCCTACACCCCTCCCTATCTCTGTAACCTCCTCCAGCCCCTACAACCCTCCCTATCTCTGTAACCTCCTCCAGCCCCTACAACCCTCCCTATCTCTGTAACCTCCTCCAGCACCTACAACCCTCCCTATCTCTGTAACCTCCTCCAGCCCCACAACCCTCCCTATCTCTGTAACCTCCTCCAGCCCCGACACACCTCCCTATCGCTGTAACCTTCTCCAGCCCCGACAACCCTCCCTATCTCTGTAACCTCCTCCAGCTCCGACAACCCTCCCTATCTCTGTAACCTCCTCCAGCCCCTACACCCCTCCCTATCTCTGTAACCTCCTCCAGCCCCACAACTCTCCCTATCTCTGTAACCTCCTTCAGCCCCAACAACCCTCCGTATATCTGTAACCTCCTCCAGCCCCTACACCCCTCCCTATCTCTGTAACCTCCTCCAGCCCTCCCTATCTCTGTAACCTCCTCCAGCCCCTACAACCCTCCCTATCTCTGTCACCTCCTCCAGCCCCTAGAACCCTCCCTATCTCTGTAAACTCCTCCAGCCCCACAACCCTCCCTATCTTTGTAACCTCCTCCAGCCCCTACAATGCTCCCTATCTCTGTAACTTCCTCCAGCCACTACAACCCTCCCTATCTCTGTAACCTCCTCCAGCCCCTACAACCCTCCCTATCTCTGTAACCTCCTCCAGCCCCTACAGCCCTCCCTATCTCTGTAACGTCCTGCAGCCCCTACACCCCTCCCTATCTCTGTAACCTCCTCCAGCCCCTACACCCCTCCCTATCTCTGTAACCTCCTCCAGCCCCACACCCCTCCCTATGTCTGTAACCTCCTCCAGCCCCTACACCCCTCCCTATCTCTGTAACCTCCTCCAGCCCCTACAACCCTCCCTATCTCTGTAACCTCCTCCAGCCCCTACAACCCTCCCTATCTCTGTAACCTCCTCCAGCCCCTACAGCCCTCCCTATCTCTGTAACCTCCTCCAGCCCCACAACCCTCCCTATCTCTGTAACCTCCTCCAGCACCTACAACCCTCCCTATCTCTGTAACCTCCTCCAGCCCCACAACCCTCCCTATCTCTGTAACCTCCTCCAGCCCCGACACACCTCCCTATCGCTGTAACCTTCTCCAGCCCCGACAACCCTCCCTATCTCTGTAACCTCCTCCAGCTCCGACAACCCTCCCTATCTCTGTAACCTCCTCCAGCCCCTACACCCCTCCCTATCTCTGTAACCTCCTCCAGCCCCACAACTCTCCCTATCTCTGTAACCTCCTTCAGCCCCAACAACCCTCCGTATATCTGTAACCTCCTCCAGCCCCTACACCCCTCCCTATCTCTGTAACCTCCTCCAGCCCTCCCTATCTCTGTAACCTCCTCCAGCCCCTACAACCCTCCCTATCTCTGTCACCTCCTCCAGCCCATAGAACCCTCCCTATCTCTGTAACCTCCTCCAGCCCCACAACCCTCCCTATCTTTGTAACCTCCTCCAGCCCCTACAATGCTCCCTATCTCTGTAACTTCCTCCAGCCACTACAACCCTCCCTATCTCTGTAACCTCCTCCAGCCCCTACAACCCTCCCTATCTCTGTAACCTCCTCCAGCCCCTACAGCCCTCCCCATCTCTGTAACGTCCTGCAGCCCCTACACCCCTCCCTATCTCTGTAACCTCCTCCAGCCCCTACACCCCTCCCTATCTCTGTAACCTCCCCAGCCCCTACACCCCTCCCTATCTCTGTAACCTCCTCCAGCCCCTACAGCCCTCCCTATCTCTGTAACCTCCTCCAGCCCCTACACCCTCCCTATCTCTGTAACCTCCTCCAGCCCCCCACAACCCTCCCTATCTCTGTAACCTCCTCCAGCCCCACAACCCTCCCTATCTCTGTAACCTCCTTCAGCATACAACCCTCCCTTTCTCTGTAACCTCCTCCAGCCCCTACAACCCTCCCTATCTCTGTAACCTCCTCCAGCCCCTACACCCCTCCCTATCTCTGTAACCTCCTCCAGCCCTCCCTATCTCTGTAACCTCCTCCAGCCCTCCCTATCTCTGTAACCTCCTCCAGCCCCTACAACCCTCCCTATCTCTGTAACCTCCTCCAGCCCCACAACCCTCCCTATCTCTGTGACCTCCTCCAGCCCCTACAACACTCCCTACCTCTGTAAACTCCTCCAGTCACTACAACCCTCCCTATCTCTGTAACCTCCTCCAGCCCCTACAGCCCTCCCTATCTCTGTAACCTCCTCCAGCCCCTACACCCCTCCCTATCTCTGTAACCTCCTCCAGCTCCACAACCGTCCATATCTCTGTAACCTCCTCCAGCCCTCCCTATCTCTGTAACCTCCTCCAGCCCCTACAGCCTCCCTATCTCTGTAACCTCCTCCAGCCCCCTACAACCCTCCCTATCTCTGTAACCTCCTCTAGCCCCACAACCCTCCCTGTCTCTGTAACCTCCTCCAGCCCCTACAACCCTCCCTATCTCTGTAACCTCCACCAGCCCCACAACCCTCCCTATCTCTGTAAGCTCCTCCAGCCCCACAACCCTCCCTATCTCTGTAACCTCCTCCAGCCCCACAACCCTCCCTGTCTCTGTAACCTCCTGCAGCCCCGCAACCCTCCCTATCTCTGTAACCTCCTCCAGCCCCAACAACCCTCCCCATCTCTGTAACCTCCTCCAGCCCCACAACCCTGCCTGTCTCTGTAACCTCCTCCAGCCCCTACAACCCTCCCTATCTCTGTAACCTCCTCCAGCCCCTACACCCCTCCCTATCTCTGTAACCTCCACCAGCCCCTCAACGCTCCCTATCTCTGTAACCTCCTCCAGCCCCACAACCCTCCCTATCTCTGTAACCTCCTCCAGCCCCTACAGCCCTCCCTATCTCTGTAACCTCCTCCAGCCCCTACACCCCTCCCGATCTCTATAACCTCCTCCAGCTCCACAACCGTCCATATCTCTGTAACTTCCTCCAGCCCCACAACCCTCCCTATCTCTGTAACCTCCTCCAGCCCCTACACCCCTCCCTATCTGTGTAACCTCCTCCAGCCCCTACAACCCTCCCTATCTCTGTAACCTCCTCCAGCCCCTACAACCCTCCCTATCTCTGTAACCTCCTCCAGCCCCACAACCGTCCCTATCTCTGTAACCTCCTCCAGCCCCTACAACCCTCCCTATCTCTGTAACCTCCTCCAGCCACTACAACCCTCCCTATCTCTGTAACCTCCTCCAGCACCTACAACCCTATCTCTGTAACCTCCTCCAGCCCCTACAGCCCTCCCTATCTCTGTAACCTCCTCCAGCCCCTACACACCTCCCTATCTCTGTAACCTCCTCCAGCCCGTACACCCCTCCCTATCTCTGTAACCTCCTCCAGCCCCTACAACCCTCCCTAGCTCTGTAACCTCCTCCAGCCCCTAAAGCCCTCCCTATCTCTGTAACCTCCTCCAGCCCTCCCTATCTCTGTAACCTCCTGCAGCCCCTACACCCTCCCTATCTCTGTAACCTCCTCCAGCCCCCTACAACCCTCCCTATCTCTGTAACCTCCTCCAGCCACTGCAACCCTCCCTATCTCTGTAACCTCCTCCAGCCCCGACAACCCTCCCTATCTCTGCAACCTCCTCCAGCCCCTACAACCCTCCCTATCTCTGTAACCTCCTCCAGCCCCTACAGCCCTCCCTATCTCTGTAACCTCCTCCAGCCCCTACACACCTCCCTATCTCTGTAAACTCCTCCAGCCTACACCCCTCCCTATCTCTGTAACCTCCTCCAGCCCCTACAACCCTCCCTATCTCTGTAACCTCCTCCAGCCCCTACAACCCTCCCTATCTCTGTAACCTCCTCCAGCCCCTACAGCCCTCCCTATCTCTGTAACCTCCTCCAGCCCCACAACCCTCCCGATCTCTGTAACCTCCTCCAGCACCTACAACCCTCCCTATCTCTGTAACCTCCTCCAGCCCCACAACCCTCCCTATCTCTGTAACCTCCTCCAGCCCCGACACACCTCCCTATCGCTGTAACCTTCTCCAGCCCCTACAACCCTCGCTATCTCTGTAACCTCCTCCAGCCCCTACACCCTCCCTATCTCTGTAACCTCCTCCAGCCCCCTACAACCCTCCCTATCTCTGTAACCTCCTCCAGCCCCACAACCCTCCCTATCTCTGCAACCTCCTCCAGCCTACAACCCTCCCTTTCTCTGTCACCTCCTCCAGCCCCTACAACCCTCCCTATCTCTGTAACCTCCTCCAGCCCCTAGAACCCTCCCTATCTCTGCAACCTCCTCCAGCCCCACAACCCTCCCTATCTTTGTAACCTCCTCCAGCCCCTACAATGCTCCCTATCTCTGTAACCTCCTCCAGCCACTACAACCCTCCCTATCTCTGTAACCTCCTCCAGCCCCTACAGCCCTCCCTATCTCTGTAACGTCCTGCAGCCCCTACACCCCTCCCTATCTCTGTAACCTCCTCCAGCCCCTACACCCCTCCCTATCTCTGTAACCTCCTCCAGCCCCTACACCCCTCCCTATCTCTGTAACCTCCTCCAGCCCCTACAGCCCTCCCTATCTCTGTAACCTCCTCCAGCCCCCTACAACCCTCCCTATCTCTGTAACCTCCTCCAGCCCCACAACCCTCCCTATCTCTGTAACCTCCACCAGCCCCACAACCCTCCCTGTCTCTGTAACCTCCTCCAGCCTCACAACCCTCCCTGTCCCTGTAACCTCCTCCAACCCCTACAACCCTCCCTATCTCTGTAACCTCCTCCAGCCCCATAACCCTCCCTATCACTGTAACCTCCTCCAGCCCCCTCCAACCCTCCCTATCTCTGTAACCTCCACCATCCCCTACAACCCTCCCTATCTCTGTAACCTCCTCCAACCCCACAACCCTCCCTATCTCTGTAACCTCCTCCAGCCCCACAACCCTCCCTATCTCTGTAAGCTGCACCAGCCCCACAACCCTCCCTATCGCTGTAACCTCCTCCTGCCCACAACCCTCCCTATCTCTGTAACCTCCTCCAACCCCACAACCCTCCCTATCTCTGTAACCTCCTCCAGCCCCTACAACCCTCCCTATCTCTGTAACCTCCTCCAGCTGCACAACCCTCCCTATCTCTGTAACCTCCACCAGCCCTACAACCCTATCTCTGTAACCTCCTCCAGCCCCTGCACCCCTCCCCATCTCTGTAACCTCCTCCAGCCCCACAATCCTCCCTATCTCTGTAACCTCCTCCAGCCCCACAACCCTCCCTATCTCTGTAACCTCCTCCAGCCACTACACACCTCCCTATCGCTGTAACCTCCTCCAGCTCCTACAAACCTCCCTATCTCTGTAACCTCCTCCAGCCCCTACACCCCTCCCTATCTCTGTAACCTCCTCCAGCCCCACAACTCTCCCTATCTCTGTAACCTCCTCCAGCCCCTACAACCCTCCGTATCTCTGTAACCTCCTCCAGCCCTCCCTATCTCTGTAACCTCCTCCAGCCCCTACAACCCTCCCTATCTCTGTAACCTCCTCCAGCCCCTAGAACCCTCCCTATCTCTGCAACCTCCTCCAGCCCCACAACCCTCCCTATCTTTGTAACCTCCTCCAGCCCCTACAATGCTCCCTATCTCTGTAACCTCCTCCAGCCACTACAACCCTCCCTATCTCTGTAACCTCCTCCAGCCCCTACAGCCCTCCCTATCTCTGTAACGTCCTGCAGCCCCTACACCCCTCCCTATCTCTGTAACCTCCTCCAGCCCCTACACCCCTCCCTATCTCTGTAACCTCCTCCAGCCCCTACACCCCTCCCTATCTCTGTAACCTCCTCCAGCCCCTACAGCCCTCCCTATCTCTGTAACCTCCTCCAGCCCCCTACAACCCTCCCTATCTCTGTAACCTCCTCCAGCCCCACAACCCTCCCTATCTCTGTAACCTCCACCAGCCCCACAACCCTCCCTGTCTCTGTAACCTCCTCCAGCCTCACAACCCTCCCTATCCCTGTAACCTCCTCCAACCCCTACAACCCTCCCTATCTCTGTAACCTCCTCCAGCCCCATAACCCTGTCTATCACTGTAACCTCCTCCAGCCGCCTCCAACCCTCCCTATCTCTGTAACCTCCACCATCCCCTACAACCCTCCCTATCTCTGTAACCTCCTCCAACCCCACAACCCTCCCTATCTCTGCAACCTCCTCCAGCCCCACAACCCTCCCTATCTCTGTAAGCTGCACCAGCCCCACAACCCTCCCTATCGCTGTAACCTCCTCCTGCCCCACAACCCTCCCTATCTCTGTAACGTTCTCCAACCCCACAACCCTCCCTATCTCTGTAACCTCCTCCAGCCCCTACAACCCTCCCTATCTCTGTAACCTCCTCCAGCTGCACAACCCTCCCTATCTCTGTAACCTCCACCAGCCCTACAACCCTCCCTATCTCTGTAACCTCCTCCAGCCCCTGCACCCCTCCCTATCTCTGTAACCTCCTCCAGCCCCACAACCCTCCCTATCTCTGTAACCTCCTCCAGCCCCTACAACCCTCCCTATCTCTGTAACCTCCTCCAGTCCCTACACCCCTCCCTATCTCTGTAACCTCCTCCAGCCTTCCCTATCTCTGTAACCTCCTCCAGCCCCTACAACCCTCCCTATCTCTGTAACCTCCTCCAGCCACTACAACCCTCCCTATCTCTGTAACCTCCTCCAGCCCCGACAACCCTCCCTATCTCTGCAACCTCCTCCAGCCCCTACAACCCTCCCTATCTCTGTAACCTCCTCCAGCCCCTACAGCCCTCCGTATCTCTGTAACCTCCTCCAGCCCCTACAGCCCTCCCTATCTCTGTAACCTCCTCCAGCCCCTACACACCTCCCTATCTCTGTAAACTCCTCCAGCCTACACCCCTCCCTATCTCTGTAACCTCCTCCAGCCCCTACAACCCTCCCTATCTCTGTAACCTCCTCCAGCCCCTACAACCCTCCCTATCTCTGTAACCTCCTCCAGCCCCTACAGCCCTCCCTATCTCTGTAACCTCCTCCAGCCCCACAACCCTCCCGATCTCTGTAACCTCCTCCAGCACCTACAACCCTCCCTATCTCTGTAACCTCCTCCAGCCCCACAACCCTCCCTATCTCTGTAACCTCCTCCAGCCCCGACACACCTCCCTATCGCTGTAACCTTCTCCAGCCCCTACAACCCTCTCTATCTCTGTAACCTCCTCCAGCCCCTACACCCTCCCTATCTCTGTAACCTCCTCCAGCCCCCTACAACCCTCCCTATCTCTGTAACCTCCTCCAGCCCCACAACCCTCCCTATCTCTGCAACCTCCTCCAGCCTACAACCCTCCCTTTCTCTGTCACCTCCTCCAGCCCCTACAACCCTCCCTATCTCTGTAACCTCCTCCAGCCCCTACACCCCACCCTATCTCTGTAACCTCCTCCAGCCCCACAATCCTCCCTATCTCTAAACTCCTCCAGCCCCGACAACCCTCCCTATCGCTGTAACCTCCTCCAGCCCCATAACCCTCCGTCTCTGTAACCTCCTCCAGCCCCTACACCCCTCCCTATCTCTGTAACCTCCACCAGCCCCACAACCCTCCCTATCTCTGTAACCTCCTCCAGCCCCTACAACCCTCCCTATCTCTGTAACCTCCTCCAGCCCCTACACCCCTCCCTATCTCTGTAACCTCCTCCAGCCCCTACACCCCTCCCTATCTCTGTAACCTCCTCCAGCCCCTACAACCCTCCCTATCTCTGTAACCTCCTCCAGCCCCTACAACCCTCCCTATCTCTGTAACCTCCTCCAGCCCCTGCACCCCTCCCTATCTCTGTAACCTCCTCCAGCCCCACAACCCTCCCTATCTCTGTAACCTCCTCCAGCCCCTACAACCCTCCCTATCTCTGTAACCTCCTCCAGTCCCTACACCCCTCCCTATCTCTGTAACCTCCTCCAGCCCTCCCTATCTCTGTAACCTCCTCCAGCCCCTACAACCCTCCCTATCTCTGTAACCTCCTCCAGCCACTACAACCCTCCCTATCTCTGTAACCTCCTCCAGCCCCGACAACCCTCCCTATCTCTGCAACCTCCTCCAGCCCCTACAACCCTCCCTATCTCTGTAACCACCTCCAGCCCCTACAGCCCTCCCTATCTCTGTAACCTCCTCCAGCCCCTACACCCCTCCCTATCTCTGTAACCTCCTCCAGCCCCCGACAACCCTCCCTATCTCTGTAACCTCCACCATCCCCTACAACCCTCCCTATCTCTGTAACCTCCTCCAACCCCACAACCCTCCCTATCTCTGTAACCTCCTCCAGCCCCACAACCCTCCCTATCTCTGTAACCTGCACCAGCCCCACAACCCTCCCTATCGCTGTAACCTCCTCCTGCCCACAACCCTCCCTATCTCTGTAACCTCCTCCAACCCCACAACCCTCCCTATCTCTGTAACCTCCTCCAGCCCCTACAACCCTCCCTATCTCTGTAACCTCCTCCAGCTGCACAACCCTCCCTATCTCTGTAACCTCCACCAGCCCTACAACCCTCCCTATCTCTGTAACCTCCTCCAGCTCCTGCACCCCTCCCTATCTCTGTAACCTCCTCCAGCCCCACAACCCTCCCTATCTCTGTAACCTCCTCCAGCCCCTACAACCCTCCCTATCTCTGTAACCTCCTCCAGTCCCTACACCCCTCCCTATCTCTGTAACCTCCTCCAGCCCTCCCTATCTCTGTAACCTCCTCCAGCCCCTACAACCCTCCCGATCTCTGTAACCTCCTCCAGCCACTACAACCCTCCCTATCTCTGTAATCTCCTCCAGCCCCGACAACCCTCCCTATCTCTGCAACCTCCTCCAGCCCCTACAACCCTCCCTATCTCTGTAACCTCCTCCAGCCCCTGCAGCCCTCCCTATCTCTGTAACCTCCTCCAGCCCCCTACAACCCTCCCTATCTCTGTAACCTCCTCCAGCCCCACAACCCTCCCTATCTCTGTAACCTCCACCAGCCCCACAACCCTCCCTGTCTCTGTAACCTCCTCCAGCCTCACAACCCTCCCTATCCCTGTAACCTCCTCCAACCCCTACAACCCTCCCTATCTCTGTAACCTCCTCCAGCCCCATAACCCTCCCTATCACTGTAACCTCCTCCAGCCCCCTACAACCCTCCCTATCTCTGTAACCTCCACCATCCCCTACAACCCTCCCTATCTCTGTAACCTCCTCCAACCCCACAACCCTCCCTATCTCTGTAACCTCCTCCAGCCCCACAACCCTCCCTATCTCTGTAATCTGCACCAGCCCCACAAACCTCCCTATCGCTGTAACCTCCTCCTGCCCACAACCCTCCCTATCTCTGTAACCTCCTCCAACCCCACAACCCTCCCTATCGCTGTAACCTCCTCCAGCCCCTACAACCCTCCCTATCTCTGTAACCTCCTCCAGCTGCACAACCCTCCCTATCTCTGTAACCTCCACCAGCCCTACAACCCTCCCTATCTCTGTAACCTCCTCCAGCCCCTGCACCCCTCCCTATCTCTGTAACCTCCTCCAGCCCCACAACCCTCCCTATCTCTGTAACCTCCTCCAGCCCCTACAACCCTCCCTATCTCTGTAACCTCCTCCAGTCCCTACACCCCTCCCTATCTCTGTAACCTCCTCCAGCCTTCCCTATCTCTGTAACCTCCTCCAGCCCCTACAACCCTCCCTATCTCTGTAACCTCCTCCAGCCACTACAACCCTCCCTATCTCTGTAACCTCCTCCAGCCCCGACAACCCTCCCTATCTCTGCAACCTCCTCCAGCCCCTACAACCCTCCCTATCTCTGTAACCTCCTCCAGCCCCTACAGCCCTCCCTATCTCTGTAACCTCCTCCAGCCCCTACACCCCTCCCTATGTCTGTAACCTCCTCCAGCCCCTACACCCCTCCCTATCTCTGTAACCTCCTCCAGCCCCTACAACCCTCCCTATCTCTGTAACCTCCTCCAGCCCCTACAACCCTCCCTATCTCTGTAACCTCCTCCAGCCCCTACAGCCCTCCCTATCTCTGTAACCTCCTCCAGCCCCACAACTCTCCCTATCTCTGTAACCTCCTCCAGCCCCAACAACCCTCCGTATCTCTGTAACCTCCTCCAGCCCCTATAGCCCTCCCTATCTCTGTAACCTCCTCCAGCCCTCCCTATCTCTGTAACCTCCTCCAACCCCACAACCCTCCCTATCTCTGTAACCTCCTCCAGCCCCACAACCCTCCCTATCTCTGTAACCTGCACCAGCCCCACAACCCTCCCTATCGCTGTAACCTCCTCCTGCCCACAACCCTCACTATCTCTGTCACCTCCTCCAACCCCACAACCTTCCCTATCTCTGTAACCTCCTCCAGCCCCTACAACCCTCCCTATCTCTGTAACCTCCTCCAGCTGCACAACCCTCCCTATCTCTGTAACCTCCACCAGCCCTACAACCCTCCCTATCTCTGTAACCTCCTCCAGCTCCTGCACCCCTCCCTATCTCTGTAACCTCCTCCAGCCCCACAACCCTCCCTATCTCTGTAACCTCCTCCAGCCCCTACAACCCTCCCTATCTCTGTAACCTCCTCCAGTCCCTACACCCCTCCCTATCTCTGTAACCTCCTCCAGCCCTCCCTATCTCTGTAACCTCCTCCAGCCCCTACAACCCTCCCTATCTCTGTAACCTCCTCCAGCCACTACAACCCTCCCTATCTCTGTAACCTCCTCCAGCCCCGACAACCCTCCCTATCTCTGCAACCTCCTCCAGCCCCTACAACCCTCCCTATCTCTGTAACCTCCTCCAGACCCTACAGCCCTCCCTATCTCTGTAACCTCCTCCAGCCCCAACACCCCTCCCTATCTCTGTAACCTCCTCCATCCCCTACACCCCTCCCTATCTCTGTAACCTCCTCCAGCCCCTACAACCCTCCCTATCTCTGTAACCTCCTCCAGCCCCTACAACCCTCCCTATCTCTGTAACCTCCTCCAGCCCCTACAGCCCTCCCTATCTCTGTAACCTCCTCCAGCCCCACAACTCTCCCTATCTCTGTAACCTCCTCCAGCACCTACAATCCTCCCTATCTCTGTAACCTCCTCCAGCCCCACAACCCTCCCTATCTCTGTAACCTCCTCCAGCCACTACACACCTCCCTATCGCTGTAAGCTCCTCCAGCTCCTACAAACCTCCCTATCTCTGTAACCTCCTCCAGCCCCTACACCCCTCCCTATCTCTGTAACCTCCTCCAGCCCCACAACTCTCCCTATCTCTGTAACCTCCTCCAGCCCCTACAACCCTCCGTATCTCTGTAACCTCCTCCAGCCCTCCCTATCTCTGTAACCTCCTCCAGCCCCTACAACCCTCCCTATCTCTGTAACCTCCTCCAGCCCCTAGAACCCTCCCTATCTCTGCAACCTCCTCCAGCCCCACAACCCTCCCTATCTTTGTAACCTCCTCCAGCCCCTACAATGCTCCCTATCTCTGTAACCTCCTCCAGCCACTACAACCCTCCCTATCTCTGTAACCTCCTCCAGCCCCTACAGCCCTCCCTATCTCTGTAACGTCCTGCAGCCCCTACACCCCTCCCTATCTCTGTAACCTCCTCCAGCCCCTACACCCCTCCCTATCTCTGTAACCTCCTCCAGCCCCTACACCCCTCCCTATCTCTGTAACCTCCTCCAGCCCCTACAGCCCTCCCTATCTCTGTAACCTCCTCCAGCCCCCTACAACCCTCCCTATCTCTGTAACCTCCTCCAGCCCCACAACCCTCCCTATCTCTGTAACCTCCACCAGCCCCACAACCCTCCCTGTCTCTGTAACCTCCTCCAGCCTCACAACCCTCCCTATCCCTGTAACCTCCTCCAACCCCTACAACCCTCCCTATCTCTGTAACCTCCTCCAGCCCCATAACCCTCCCTATCACTGTAACCTCCTCCAGCCCCCTCCAACCCTCCCTATCTCTGTAACCTCCACCATCCCCTACAACCCTCCCTATCTCTGTAACCTCCTCCAACCCCACAACCCTCCCTATCTCTGTAACCTCCTCCAGCCCCACAACCCTCCCTATCTCTGTAAGCTGCACCAGCCCCACAACCCTCCCTATCGCTGTAACCTCCTCCTGCCCCACAACCCTCCCTATCTCTGTAACCTCCTCCAACCCCACAACCCTCCCTATCTCTGTAACCTCCTCCAGCCCCTACAACCCTCCCTATCTCTGTAACCTCCTCCAGCTGCACAACCCTCCCTATCTCTGTAACCTCCACCAGCCCTACAACCCTCCCTATCTCTGTAACCTCCTCCAGCCCCTGCACCCCTCCCTATCTCTGTAACCTCCTCCAGCCCCACAACCCTCCCTATCTCTGTAACCTCCTCCAGCCCCTACAACCCTCCCTATCTCTGTAACCTCCTCCAGTCCCTACACCCCTCCCTATCTCTGTAACCTCCTCCAGCCTTCCCTATCTCTGTAACCTCCTCCAGCCCCTACAACCCTCCCTATCTCTGTAACCTCCTCCAGCCACTACAACCCTCCCTATCTCTGTAACCTCCTCCAGCCCCGACAACCCTCCCTATCTCTGCAACCTCCTCCAGCCCCTACAACCCTCCCTATCTCTGTAACCTCCTCCAGCCCCTACAGCCCTCCGTATCTCTGTAACCTCCTCCAGCCCCTACACCCCTCCCTATGTCTGTAACCTCCTCCAGCCCCTACACCCCTCCCTATCTCTGTAACCTCCTCCAGCCCCTACAACCCTCCCTATCTCTGTAACCTCCTCCAGCCCCTACAACCCTCCCTATCTCTGTAACCTCCTCCAGCCCCTACAGCCCTCCCTATCTCTGTAACCTCCTCCAGCCCCACAACCCTCCCTATCTCTGTAACCTCCTCCAGCACCTACAACCCTCCCTATCTCTGTAACCTCCTCCAGCCCCACAACCCTCCCTATCTCTGTAACCTCCTCCAGCCCCGACACACCTCCCTATCGCTGTAACCTTCTCCAGCCCCGACAACCCTCCCTATCTCTGTAACCTCCTCCAGCTCCGACAACCCTCCCTATCTCTGTAACCTCCTCCAGCCCCTACACCCCTCCCTATCTCTGTAACCTCCTCCAGCCCCACAACTCTCCCTATCTCTGTAACCTCCTTCAGCCCCAACAACCCTCCGTATATCTGTAACCTCCTCCAGCCCCTACTCCCCTCCCTATCTCTGTAACCTCCTCCAGCCCTCCCTATCTCTGTAACCTCCTCCAGCCCCTACAACCCTCCCTATCTCTGTCACCTCCTCCAGCCCCTAGAACCCTCCCTATCTCTGTAACCTCCTCCAGCCCCACAACCCTCCCTATCTTTGTAACCTCCTCCAGCCCCTACAATGCTCCCTATCTCTGTAACCTCCTCCAGCCACTACAACCCTCCCTATCTCTGTAACCTCCTCCAGCCCCTACAACCCTCCCTATCTCTGTAACCTCCTCCAGCCCCTACAGCCCTCCCTATCTCTGTAACGTCCTGCAGCCCCTACACCCCTCCCTATCTCTGTAACCTCCTCCAGCCCCTACACCCCTCCCTATCTCTGTAACCTCCCCAGCCCCTACACCCCTCCCTATCTCTGTAACCTCCTCCAGCCCCTACAGCCCTCCCTATCTCTGTAACCTCCTCCAGCCCCTACACCCTCCCTATCTCTGTAACCTCCTCCAGCCCCCCACAACCCTCCCTATCTCTGTAACCTCCTCCAGCCCCACAACCCTCCCTATCTCTGTAACCTCCTTCAGCATACAACCCTCCCTTTCTCTGTAACCTCCTCCAGCCCCTACAACCCTCCCTATCTCTGTAACCTCCTCCAGCCTCTACACCCCTCCCTATCTCTGTAACCTCCTCCAGCCCTCCCTATCTCTGTAACCTCCTCCAGCCCTCCCTATCTCTGTAACCTCCTCCAGCCCCTACAACCCTCCCTATCTCTGTAACCTCCTCCAGCCCCACAACCCTCCCTATCTCTGTGACCTCCTCCAGCCCCTACAACCCTCCCTACCTCTGTAAACTCCTCCAGTCACTACAACCCTCCCTATCTCTGTAACCTCCTCCAGCCCCTACAGCCCTCCCTATCTCTGTAACCTCCTCCAGCCCCTACACCCCTCCCTATCTCTGTAACCTCCTCCAGCTCCACAACCGTCCATATCTCTGTAACCTCCTCCAGCCCTCCCTATCTCTGTAACCTCCTCCAGCCCCTACACCCTCCCTATCTCTGTAACCTCCTCCAGCCCCCTACAACCCTCCCTATCTCTGTAACCTCCTCTAGCCCCACAACCCTCCCTATCTTTGTAACCTCCTCCAGCCTCTACACCCCTCCCTATCTCTGTAACCTCCTCCAGCCCCACAATCCTCCCTGTCTCTAAACTCCTCCAGCCCCGACAACCCTCCCTATCGCTGTCACCTCCTCCAGCCCCACAACCCTCTGTCTCTGTAACCTCCTCCAGCCCCACAACCCTCCCTGTCTCTGTAACCTCCTCCAGCCCCTACAACCCTCCCTATCTCTGTAACCTCCACCAGCCCCACAACCCTCCCTATCTCTGTAAGCTCCTCCAGCCCCACAACCCTCCCTATCTCTGTAACCTCCTCCAGCCCCACAACCCTCCGTCTCTGTAACCTCCTGCAGCCCCGCAACCCTCCCTATCTCTGTAACCTCCTGCAGCCCCAACAACCCTCCCCATCTCTGTAACCTCCTCCAGCCCCACAACCCTGCCTGTCTCTGTAACCTCCTCCAGCCCCTACAACCCTCCCTATCTCTGTAACCTCCTCCAGCCCCTACACCCCTCCCTATCTCTGTAACCTCCACCAGCCCCTCAACGCTCCCTATCTCTGTAACCTCCTCCAGCCCCACAACCCTCCCTATCTCTGTAACCTCCTCCAGCCCCTACAGCCCTCCCTATCTCTGTAACCTCCTCCAGCCCCTACACCCCTCCCTATCTCTGTAACCTCCTCCAGCTCCACAACCGTCCATATCTCTGTAACTTCCTCCAGCCCCACAACCCTCCCTATCTCTGTAACCTCCTCCAGCCCCTACACCCCTCCCTATCTGTGTAACCTCCTCCAGCCCCTACAACCCTCCCTATCTCTGTAACCTCCTCCAGCCCCTACAACCCTCCCTATCTCTGTAACCTCCTCCAGCCCCACAACCGTCCCTATCTCTGTAACCTCCTCCAGCCCCTACAACCCTCCCTATCTCTGTAACCTCCTCCAGCCACTACAACCCTCCCTATCTCTGTAACCTCCTCCAGCACCTACAACCCTATCTCTGTAACCTCCTCCAGCCCCTACAGCCCTCCCTATCTCTGTAACCTCCTCCAGCCCCTACACACCTCCCTATCTCTGTAACCTCCTCCAGCCCGTACACCCCTCCCTATCTCTGTAACCTCCTCCAGCCCCTACAACCCTCCCTAGCTCTGTAACCTCCTCCAGCCCCTACAACCCTCCCTATCTCTGTAACCTCCTCCAGCCCTCCCTATCTCTGTAACCTCCTGCAGCCCCTACACCCTCCCTATCTCTGTAACCTCCTCCAGCCCCCTACAACCCTCCCTATCTCTGTAACCTCCTCCAGCAACTGCAACCCTCCCTATCTCTGTAACCTCCTCCAGCCCCGACAACCCTCCCTATCTCTGCAACCTCCTCCAGCCCCTACAACCCTCCCTATCTCTGTAACCTCCTCCAGCCCCTACAGCCCTCCCTATCTCTGTAACCTCCTCCAGCCCCTACACACCTCCCTATCTCTGTAAACTCCTCCAGCCCCTACACCCCTCCCTATCTCTGTAACCTCCTCCAGCCCCTACAACCCTCCCTATCTCTGTAACCTCCTCCAGCCCCTACAACCCTCCCTATCTCTGTAACCTCCTCCAGCCCCTACAGCCCTCCCTATCTCTGTAACCTCCTCCAGCCCCACAACCCTCCCGATCTCTGTAACCTCCTCCAGCACCTACAACCCTCCCTATCTCTGTAACCTCCTCCAGCCCCACAACCCTCCCTATCTCTGTAACCTCCTCCAGCCCCGACACACCTCCCTATCGCTGTAACCTTCTCCAGCCCCTACAACCCTCGCTATCTCTGTAACCTCCTCCAGCCCCTACACCCTCCCTATCTCTGTAACCTCCTCCAGCCCCCTACAACCCTCCCTATCTCTGTAACCTCCTCCAGCCCCACAACCCTCCCTATCTCTGCAACCTCCTCCAGCCTACAACCCTCCCTTTCTCTGTCACCTCCTCCAGCCCCTACAACCCTCCCTATCTCTGTAACCTCCTCCAGCCCCTACACCCCACCCTATCTCTGTAACCTCCTCCAGCCCCACAATCCTCCCTATCTCTAAACTCCTCCAGCCCCGACAACCCTCCCTATCGCTGTAACCTCCTCCAGCCCCATAACCCTCCGTCTCTGTAACCTCCTCCAGCCCCTACACCCCTCCCTATCTCTGTAACCTCCACCAGCCCCACAACCCTCCCTATCTCTGTAACCTCCTCCAGCCCCTACAACCCTCCCTATCTCTGTAACCTCCTCCAGCCCCTACACCCCTCCCTATCTCTGTAACCTCCTCCAGCCCCTACACCCCTCCCTATCTCTGTAACCTCCTCCAGCCCCTACAACCCTCCCTATCTCTGTAACCTCCTCCAGCCCCTACAACCCTCCCTATCTCTGTAACCTCCTCCAGCCCCTGCACCCCTCCCTATCTCTGTAACCTCCTCCAGCCCCACAACCCTCCCTATCTCTGTAACCTCCTCCAGCCCCTACAACCCCCCCTATCTCTGTAACCTCCTCCAGTCCCTACACCCCTCCCTATCTCTGTAACCTCCTCCAGCCCTCCCTATCTCTGTAACCTCCTCCAGCCCCTACATCCCTCCCTATCTCTGTAACCTCCTCCAGCCACTACAACCCTCCCTATCTCTGTAACCTCCTCCAGCCCCGACAACCCTCCCTATCTCTGCAACCTCCTCCAGCCCCTACAACCCTCCCTATCTCTGTAACCACCTCCAGCCCCTACAGCCCTCCCTATCTCTGTAACCTCCTCCAGCCCCTACACCCCTCCCTATCTCTGTAACCTCCTCCAGCCCCC